>NC_064670.1:87434032-87797365 GCF_943734685.1 Anopheles coluzzii
AATTGTGCGACAACCATGATAATTTGCCATCTCGATGGTTGTGATAAACTGTATTGTTTTTTTTTGTGCAGCTACTCAAATTTGCTAAAACATCTTTCCACAGTTTTCCATTTCGTTTTTAACAACCGTGTTATGCAAAAACTCGTTTGAGTTAAATTTTTTACCAGATCCTGGTTACGTACCTTGATCTGATGGATTTTTTTTTTTTTTGAAAACATTGAACCTGCGTAAAAGTATATTGATAATTTTGTTTTAAATGAACTTTCGCAACAGATTTTTAATAAAAGTGAGCGTTTACAAACCTAGGTCACATTGCACGACATCTTAAATGGGAAAATAAAGGTGTCGTTGAAAATAGAATTAAATACATGAAATATGTTAGTAAAGAGACCATGTATTTGCCTAACCTGCGTAAAAGTATATTGAAAATTTTGTTTTAAATGAACTTTTGCAACAGTGATAATAAATTCTTAATAAAAGTGACAAAAATTCTATTAAAACGAAAATACCCAATATTTATCGGGGTAAAAACGAAATAAGGTAAAAACCCAAAAAATAAATACCGTGTAAAAAGATTTACCCACCGGTACAACACTGATCAGAGGATATCTACTAAGAATAACACTCACATTCAATTCATATATAACGGTGATAAGCTCCATTTAAGATGCAAATATAACTCTTTAATGTTAGCTGTCGGTCCTAAGCACTCATACTTGTCTCATACTCAAATGTTATTGAAGTAGTATTAAGACAGCCTTAGGTCACGATTGCTTCCATTTGCTAGCACGAAGTGATTCTTTGGTACATTAGCACATTCGCAATGTTTTACACGCTTGAATTTTAACATAAACAAAAACTTTTCTAATGGTTGGTAACGATTAAAGAAAAATGGATGTGAAAAGACGCATTCTACGAAAATGACAAGAACTTCAGGGTCAGAAATCAATTATTTGGAAATTTTCGTTCATCCCAGTTCGGCTCGATGCACAAAGCAAATCCAAACAATGTGCCTTTGTGTAATTGGCCAGAAGCGATTAAATGAGGATCGCACTAAAGCACCAGCGCTCATGTAATGGCAAACACGAGAAACTGGATAAACGTAACACATGGCCACCATTCTAGCGAATACCACGATAAACTCTTGGCCGATCCGCCGAAAGGAACGAACGGAACGGAGTGCCACCAGGAGGTTTGCGAATTTTAATGAATGCTTCAACGCATTATCATGCATCTTTGTGTTTGACGCGGATGGGGCGATAAAAGTTTCTCCTCTCGCTAGTCGCCACGCCGCGAAGTGCGTATTAGGTATGCGTCTCTGTGTGTGTGGAGATGGAGATTGTGAGGATGTCTTTGGCTGGACAACTTCGCAACAGCGATCCGGGACGATCGAAACCTCCCGGCTGTCCACTGGCCAGGGTTGCCAGGGTGTAAAATTGTAATAAAACTAAAGTGGTATGCCCGCAGTATGCTCGCTCTTTTTCTCTCTCACTGCTATTATATCTCCTTCTCACTCGCCTGTTTTCTTCCCCTGTTGTTTATAACCACCTCTCCCCCCCTCCCCATTATGCATGGTAAATGCATCCCCTGCACTTCTCATTGATAGACCACGCCTATTTGTAATTTAATTTTTATTGCCTGCCCTTCTTCACTTTGCACGGCACACGGTGCTGTTTCACCGGTCGCTGACGGCAAGCTGGATGGCAGAAGAATGGAAGGGAATAAGGGAGCGGCTGCAATCATCGGCCGTTTGTTGCAGCTTGCCACACCGGTGGTGTGTGCATACAAACGCAACCGCTCTGTGCTCTGGCTGCCGGGAAAAAGGACGATTGTTGCTTGCCCTTTCCTACACTCGCTCAAGCTGCACACAAAGCTGGTCAATTTCTCCACCGTTGCTTTTCCACTGATAAATGCGGCTTTTTACGGCTCCTGGCAGACACACAGACACACTCACAGACGTATGCACACTGCACCACTGTGAGCAAAAAACGCACGCAGAAAGGAATCGGTCGGCTGATTAAAACGGTGGAGCTCGTACCGGGGGGATGAGTGAGCGGGGAAAATCGATGGAATGCCTTTAATTCCGCGACCCGAAGCGGCACTCATTTTTAATTTCCGACCATTTCCGGTGGTAAGGTGCCTCCGTTCGAGCTTCCTCCGAACCCCCCCCCCCCCTCCCATTGGGTCACCCGGTTAAAGCCGTGCTACTAGGACTCTGGAACCTTTTGCCCACCCTTTAGCGCTCGTAAACGGCAGAACAGGGTAGAGAACAATTACAGGCCGTTGGCTTTTGCAGTTTTAATTTTCATTTTGCTAATTTTTTCCCCCGATTTCCACATGCGTCCATTCTCTCCGCACGTTGCCTAACGCACTCCATGTAACGCTGGTCGGTGGAAACAAGGGGCAGTAAAGTTAAAAGATTATAATTTAATATCTACAGCCATAAAATACGACTCACGTACAAAAGTGCTTGGAGCTTCTAATGCGAAATAAAACAATTATTTCACAAGTTTTGGAAGATCAAGTCTCTAATATTGTTTAATTTTCATATTCTGTTATATGAAAATGTTTCATTTTTCTATGACATTAAAAAAGATAAAAAGCTTTCTACATTCATATAGATAGTGTGACCTAAATGAGTGTGTCTGCAACAACCGCCATTTGGCCGCCTTTGCCTAAACTTTGCTCTTTCTTCGCTTCTTCACTACAATCATCACGCTGTAGTAGCAGTAGTAGTAGTAGTTGAGCTACCCACAAACTCATTGGGATGTGAAATTTCCTAATTGAATCGGGTCTCTTTGCTCGACGGTCGATACTTTCCCACCATTTCATCGCATCCCCGGAACGCGCAGCCAACCACATCATTGTTAACCAAACCGAACGATTCATCAGCGCGTCAAGCATCTACTTGAGGTTCGAATTCTATTAGCAATCGATCATCAGACGCTGAATGCTCTCTGCTTGGCGCCCTCAATCCACCGGTACCGACTGCTAAACGGTGGAGGCATTTTCGGAGCATGGTGATGTTGCACATGATGATGATGATCGTGATGAGGTTGGGCAGATGAAAATGGCTCACAGCAACAAAGGCCAGGTGGCAATGGGATGGCATTGGGCGTTACGCAAGTGACCCACCGATTTTCACCACACAAACCACGAACGATATCGCCCACAAAACCGCTCCAATCGGTTTATCTAATTGAAGTGAAAAACCACAATATTCGTCATCGTCTTTGGAAAGGGCGAGTGGGGGAAATGGTGGGATTGGATTGTGGCGGTAGGGCGAGGATGGATCGTAAAAGTTGACATTTACCATGACATTCAATGCCATTACAAATTTAAATAATTGTCGTAAAGTGTGGAGCATAAAGGGATGCTGAAAACCAGTTGGATTTTGAAAGTGTTTGTCGTGAATGTACAAAAGTATTGCAATGAAACAGAGTAACTGCACAAGCTGGAAAATAAGAATTATAAATAATTAAAATAACACAAGTAAATAAACAGAAAACAAACACAACCAAGGCGGTTTTTTTTACTTAAATAGAATTTGGTAGTTACCGTTTTGATTCAAATTATGGACAGCTTCAAATTCCGAACATTTGGCATGTTTTTATAGAATTTCTTCATATCCCTGATCTTGGCCATACCGTTTTTTTAATTTAAAATAATTACCATGATGTACTAGAATAATTTAAAAATGTGTCTGACCCCTAATAGGCCCTAATGCTACAGTAAATAAATATTTAGGCAGGCATTCCTAGCAGTTTTGCTTCAAACCGACACCAGTGTAATATCGTCTATAACACTTATTAATTTTGTCCAGATACATTGAAGTGCATCGGAATCCATTGTATAACCGGAATCCATTGTGAACCTGATAACAACAGTGTTTTATCATATTATACTCTGTATTTCTTTAAACCCTGTTTTTCATTCTGTCAGGAATCCGAAGCAACATTTTTTATCTTGTTCGAAATTTCGGCCAGACGAAGCAAATTGTGATTAAATTACTTTAAAATATGTTTATAGGATTAAAGTTAATATTTTGAGGCTGTCCGGATTTCGAATCAAAACGTCCATTATTTGAGACATGAACTTGAAACTATCCGGAACATTACTCAAAATATCCTTGCAATTTTATGATTATTTGCAATGTTTCGAGTAAAGAAATCTTTTTTTTTTCTAAAATATAGAATGTAAAGTAAGGAAGAAAACGAGTAAGTAAGTAAAGTGAAACGCATACAGCGGTTTGGTCAATTAAAATTGAATGAGTAAGAACATATTAAATGACAAAAATGCCTTAAGTGCCCGTAATTCAAAGGAATACGGTGTATTTTTTTAAAACAAAGTGTACATTAATTTCTGCTGCATTAGAATTATTTTCAATTGCATTTCATATCCTATTTACCTTTGCTATTCTTTAACTCTTTAGATATTACATCGATACTTGCTAATATTTTCAATCTTAAACTTCATGGCTTAGTTATTTTCTTAGTTACTAAGTTTTGGGCTAGCCGTTTCTATCCATTAATCTTAAAAATCTTTGGCTAACTTTTACACCTCATACTTAATATTTCTCAAAAATGTATTAAACATATTGTGAATGTCATAAAATTGCATAAATTTAGTTACTGCTACTGCTGCTTTTCCTCGCGGCTATTTAAATAAGTTGACAAGATCTTCCAGTTCCCAGCCGTTTTAAATTTGGCCCACATCTTTGTTGCCCATTTGCAGCTGGTCATTTCACCATATCGTCCGTTTTCAGCCACCATAAACCACGGTCACCAACCGCCTGTGGAAACGTAATCCTACTAACAAACTTCCACCGACAGATAAATGGTTGAACGAATTTGTCACCAGACCTGCATCTGCACTGGCTCTGAATATATGACGGGTACAATTTCGCCGGCACGAAAAAGCCGACCAGAAAAGTGTCCTCAATTTGCGATTGTCCAACGGCAGCTTCCAGACAGGCGATCGCCGCCCGATAACCAGCCTTGATTGGTGTCGGTTGGGCCACTGCTGGTAAGATTGGTGAGAAAATGCAGGGCGTGTGAAAAAAAAC
Source organism: Anopheles coluzzii (assembly GCF_943734685.1). Classification (NCBI taxonomy): domain Eukaryota; kingdom Metazoa; phylum Arthropoda; class Insecta; order Diptera; family Culicidae; genus Anopheles; species Anopheles coluzzii. The sequence goes on from NC_064670.1 coordinate 87,439,098, forward strand.
CAACCATCCAACCGACCGAGCTGGACCACCGCGCAGTGGAAATTCCACCGCCCTACGGTGGGAAAAAAATATTTTTCCGAGTGTTCCAAACGTAACGAAATCCTTCACAGTCCTTGAGTCTCACCCGTCCACGAGTCGCCCAAGCCCATCGCGTTCGCTTTGATAAGTCGCAATTGGCAAACCAACCTTTCAGGCGGCTGCTGTCTGCTGCAGAATGCACGCACGCTCTTTGCCCGCAACTCTCCCGTCTCGTGCGTTCATTGCTTAGCTGCGTGTGCGCACCTGTGTACGCACCGGAGCGTTGGTTTGTGACCTGTTCCAATTTCGATTCCGGCAGGCAGGCAGGCAGGCCCGGCCAATGGAAACCAATGGAAGTGGCTTCGAATATGTAACCGATCGATAATTACCAACGCTCTTTCTCAAGGGTAATTACGCGAAGTGGTCATTCGCCGTTCCCTTTCGCCCAGCTCATCGGGCGGCCCCCGCCATCCACAACAGGCCATTTCCGACGTTGATCGGTTTCCACCGCTCCCAAGATATGCTGATGAGAGGAATATTAATCCAGTAGCCATCGTCCCATTTTGCGTTTTGCTTCCCGCGGTACTCCACTTTTCCGTCCGGACCAATGGTTTCACACACACACACAGTTGTTGCGTTCGGTTTGCGCCAATAATTATCTTCCTGCTCTCCTGCCTTTTGTATCATTCATTCATGTTTAGCGGAGTTGACTGCAGTTGGCGATCAATTAAAGTATTCGCAATTTTAGTACGTGCGATAAAACGTATTACAATACAAAAACATAATAGCGAACATAGGTCAAACAGTATCAATCAATCAACTCTTACTGAGCCAGGTGGGGAAAAGGTAAAGTAGATAAAAACGGACATCAAACCGTACACACGTCAAGGCAGGTAACGTCTAAGACAAAATAGTATAGGCTAAACCAGTACCCCACCACCACCATCAGAGTGTCACACGCTGAGGCCCAATTTCCCGTTGGCTGCTGACGCGCGAGACAGGCGCCCCGGCCTGCCGATGATGGTTGCCATCATAAAATGATGCTAATTTCTCCGGCGTATCAATTAGCTACAATCACTTCCGTCTACGAGCGAGTGAGCGATTAACTTTAAACGGTTTGTCTTCGCTAAGGCCGCGCGGTGTCATACCCAGGGATGGCTGCCGGTAGCAAACGCTGGCAGAAGCAAAAAAAAAAAAATAAAAGGCCCCAATCGCGGAAGGTGCCATGGAGTATGGGCATCCTCTGGGGAAATGGGGTGGGCAATGGGTGAAGGAGAAGGTGGTACCGGGGGCTGCAAATGGCCGATCGGTGCAGAGATTGTGAAACCACGACGTTAGCTTAAACTACCGGTAACGGTTTACACATTGTAGTGAGCAGGGTCTGTGTTTTTTTGTTGTGTTGTTGTTTGTTCCATCGTGAAAATACACTCGGTATTGAGTTATTTGCTAATTTTCTACGTTATTTATTGCACTTCGCTGTGTTGAAACACGTATTTGCCTTTATACACAATCCTGTCAGAGGTTTTACATGTTTATCTGCTGTGTTCCGTGTAGGTTTTGCTGTAGCACTAGGCCGCGATAGTATGGAAAGCTGTCAGGGATGCTGATTTTTACCTATCATTTCGATACTTTTTAATTCTTGATCGATACTACTTAAACAAAACGGAAATGAAAGAATGTGTATACCAACGCATTAATTAAAGATAATAATTCTCAATTAACTCGTAACGTAACGTAAAGAAACAGATTTCATATTGTAAGTACATACAGTGGCGGTCACTTAATGTCGGACACCTTATATTTTCTAATATTATCTGAATTTGGAGCCATGCTTTATCGATTGACCTCTCGAACCAATTGATTGATCGATTGCTTAAACGATTTTAGAACCATTTTAGCAAATGTTAATAAGCTACGTGGTCATTTTGCTTAGAAATTTAGACTGTCCACCGAAGTGGACCGCTTGAATTCCATACCTTTTTATTTATGCATAGTTTTCATGGATTTTTCAAGATAACGGTACGATTTTTTGCCTGAGCATAGCTGTAGAGTGTTCTCAAAGACGTACTAATAAATTTTTCCGATTAGTGGTCTAAAGAACTGTTCAGGGTGCCCCAAAGTCAGATAATTTGGGGAAACATAAGGTATTCGATTTTAGATGGTCGCCACTATATTTAATACTTCTTGCGCTTCATGCAAGTTCATCATATAAAAAAATAGCGTTAGACCAGGGGACCGCGGACTAAATACAGCTTACCTCAACATTAAAGGATTTGTTTGATTGTGAAAGATGGGATGAACCTGTTCGTATACAAATTACTGAATATTTTTTAGTTTGACATTTCATAATCGGACTCTAACTTTTCCTGCTTTGACTATAGTCAACTGGATTAACGAACTAATCACAGTGGTCGAACTCGAGGTTAAATTTTCCTTATGTAACACTAACGTTCTATTCTATTATTTTCAAAGCGAACTTTCCCATACAAATAAATAAACTAAATTCATCATCTCGACGTCGAGACGGTTCGATTATAAGAATATAATACGTCTGAGTATCTCTAATCGCATTGTTTGGTATCATTTATTTTGTTTGTACAATTGTATGATATAATAAATGAAGCGCAAAAAAATTGCATTCTCAAGGACCGCAGCTATCGATCATTCACTACATTTGATTCTTTATCTTTACGGATTCAAAATTTTGCCGACCGCTGCGTCAGATTGTTAAATAAAATAATATTGACATTGAAATTGACCAAACTATCAAATGGCTTTTTATTCTCTATCTTTGGTGCTTCCCAGCAATGTGAAAACCATTCAAAATGGTGAGTGTGTTTTATTTATATTAATAATCATCAATTTATTTTCAAAACTCTAATCTAACTGATTTATGAAATCTTCACGTAAAATAGTGATTTATACACTTCAACGTTGAAGTCAAAGTACTTGTTCAATTTTTAATTTAAGTACTTGCCTTGAACAATGTCTTGAATTATTTTAAAATTTGCTATTACAAAACAAAGTATGATGGTAGAGCCTAATTCTACTATGACATACTCATCGCTCAACTAGTCCAAAAATTTCAAAAATGATGCATGATTTGTTTTTTTTTTTATTTTGCTCACTAAATAGCGAAAATGATTATTAATTAGAACAGCGAAAATTACACATCGGTCGATGATAGCGTTCGAAAGAAAATTCACTCAACTCTACAATCACAGTCGCAGATAGGCACGCACACCCACCAATCTCTTATCAGTCAGGTGTGCGCACCCATCACGGCTTAAGTATGATTATTTTTGCTTCAATTCCCCCCCCCCCCCCCCCCCCATTACCACCCATCCGCACAACAACCACAACAACTTCAGCACCTGTCGAAGAATCGAAAACTGGTCGGGAAAGCATAACTAGAGCCGTACGCGTACGCCAACCCAACTCCCATCTCCGCGCACAGAAAACCTGCGCGATGATAATTGCCATCGCTCGGGTAAACAACGGCGAAAGAGGGTGGGGGGGGGGGGAGGGCGAACAAAAAAAAAACATCACACTACCGCACTACCACAGCGCAAGACTAGCGTTTTTCATTCGCGCTGCATACGCGACCACAGCATAAGAGACCGGCGCCATTGCAAACTGGCAGCCATGGCCGCAAATGGTTGTAATCATTTCGTTACCTTTGTTTTTATTATTACCGTATTGGCAGCTTCTATCCACCCCCCTCCCCCTACCATCCTCTCGCTCTCTCTCTCTCTCTCTTCCCACAGCCACAAACGTTAATTTGTATTAATTGCTGGATAATTGTTTTGAATTAATTACCGCGGATATTGTGTACACCCCGTGCAGAACAGGCAAACACGCACTGGAGCTCGTACAAACCGAACCACCACCACCACCAACGCCAGAGGAGGAAGAAGGTCTGGCACTAGATACAAGAGGGAGGGACGACTAAGCAGTGTAAAACGCAAACAAAATCCCAGCAGGCCTTGGATTGGCATTTCGAATCCGATGCAGACCGTCGTTTTTTCCCTTCCACACAATCAGCCTCGGACGCGTTTTCCTCGTTGAGGAGTTTGTTTTTCCCTTTTCATTTTCGTCTACACTTTCGTCTTCGGTTTGGCGGCTCCAGCAACAACACAAAAAAAAACTGTTCCAAGAAGGGCGTAGATTGCGTTTTTTTGACCAATCTATACGACGCTCGCCCCTATCGTCTCGTCTTGAGCCAACCGTCTCGGTCACGCGGGCGATAACGGCTCCCTTTTGCTTATCCGGTGCACTCTGCACTACTTGCACAATAGTTTAGAGCGGTGCGCTGTGGTGTGCAAACTAGCGCACCTTCCCCCCAAACGGTGCAGACACTTTTCATTTCCCTTGGGGTTGGTTCATTTATATTTATATAAATCATAATTATGCACAGCGCTTCCGGGGGGAAGCGGGGGAGCGTTTCCACTACCAGAAAAGTGTTTAACCAAGCACAAGCCTTAATCCAGAATCGGGAATCGTTAAGCAGCGCAAACAACTGTGCTAGAACCAAAGGAAAGCTTACACAACCTTCTTCTTCTCCCTTCGCTTCTTTCCTTCCTGCTTTCAGGTCTGTTTCTACCCCCGTCCCCACGAAGAAGTAGTCACGGGAGACGCAATTTGTAAACACATCTGAAAAGCTCCGCCTTCTACTCGCGAGCTTTTATTTTATTACACTACTTTTTCACGCACAAAAGGGCTTTTGCGAAACATTCTTTGCTGCATTTGCATTGCACGCGTAGCTTTAGCTCGTGTTTTAATTACAAATTCATGTCCCTGAATATCTACTGACGTTGTTTTGAAGCAGCTTTTTTCTGAAGGTTAAGTGCAGAACAACTGCATTTCTGCACCCTCTTTTTGCGGTGGTGTGGCAAATCAACACTTCCTTTGCTTCTTCTTATGCTGTAAAAAATCTTGAAATGTACGTTTTTAATCAACGTTCGAGAGGAAATGCCCAATTAGAGATATTGTTAAAAAGGTTAGTATAACAGCTGGAACAGACCAAAGGCTGGAAATGGTTTAAAATCGATGCTATACAATCCTTAACCACACAATCCATTGCCAATTCGTCTGTTAAAATTTGTCTGTTCAAAAGCAGCATGCAAATGAAAAAAAGGTTTAAAAGCATGACAATTAAATTTAAATATAGCATTCTTCCCACGATATTTATATATTTCTTCAATGGATTTACAATGACATACCAACAAACATATTTTAAAATAATAAAATCCAATCCAACGAAATGCTTTTCCGAGTACGCTTTAAATAAAGACCAATACAGGTAGTCCCCTACTCGATGTACGCGATTTAGCTGTACCCTATTTTCTAAATTTGAAAGTTCTTTGAGCAAATGGTACAAATTTGACCTATCGAATGTCAAATGCAAAATAAATTTCTTTTGAACGAATTTTAATAACCATTTTAAAAGGTATAAAATTGGTATATTCAGTTGAAATACTAATTTCACCAATTGACTAAGTCATAACTAAGTGGCTAAAACATACCACTTCAAGCAAATTGTACAAAAATTAGCTATAATTTGACTGAAAACCTTTAAATTCGACATACGCTATTGCCTCCGGTCCGCATTAATAGCGTATATCGGGGAATACCTGTACTGTTAATCTTTTGCAAGTACACACACACTTACCAACGGTGAATCATCGCCAAGGTCGGAGTCAGTGTCCCGTTCTGTCCGGCAAACACTTGCCTCCATCGCCGCGTACACCGGCACAGGTTCTCGATTCTTAACCCGAATGGTGAAGCCTTTTTTCGTCTACCGTATATGATAGAAACTCTCTTAACGATCCGATACGCACTAAGTGGCGCAAGTTTAGAGAATAATTTTATTTTTGAGAGTCTGTCCCAATGCAATGTTTTTTAATACAATTTCCTTTCTTTTTTTCAACTTCACGTTTTTGAACAGTCAACTTTCAACACGCACACTAACAGACACTCACTTAGGAAATCACACACGTACAAACACATAGAATATACATTTTCAAGAGTTACCTACATACTGAATTACACATTTTCTGTTTTTTTTTGTAACTTGAAGAAAGTCCTATGCGCGAATGTGAGTAAAACCGGGTTTGGAAATGAGTCCAAAATTAACCATTATTTTTTATTTTTAGAAACCTTAACCGGATAACACTGGATCATGTGGTGATCATGTCGTATAATATCGCTAGAAGCGTGGCAGCGACTCCATATTTGAACCGACATTATCACACTGCAATTAATGCCTTCGATTAAGGTGCAAAAAACGGATTTCACTTAGCTCCAAAAAGAAAAAAAAAGAAACAAACGCAAACGACCGAGTGAAAGTGTTCCATAATTCTAGGGACGACCCAACAGGGTCGCCGGTGATACACACTATTCGCGCACTTTACATAATGATTGGTTTCCTGCGTTCAATTAATTACACACATCGACGAAACTGATCGAAAAAAAAGTCAGTCTTGCCATCCGACATGATTAACTATCGAACACACTAACGGCGGTTGCTCTCGATATCATGCCAAAAAAAAAAAGACGGCGACGACGACGACACTCCTCCTGCTCTGCCCAAAATGCTACCGGTGGTAATCTAAGCGCTGTCTTCTAACGATGACTAATGAACAAACACACGACGCTTTGGTGTACCAACGATCTTCCAACACCAAAAGGGGGGCGCGCACACAAAAACACGCACGACGAACAGTAAAATAGAGCTAACCGTATAGCAACCGTTGCCGTAACGAATTAATCGCCTTTCACATCGCTTACTGGGAGAAGCGGTGTGTGCTCTAACGAAAGACTAACTACGTACGATCGCTAGCCAACACCGGGGGACTGGGAGCGCTTATCGTGCTTGACAATCTTAGAACCGATTTGATTTAACGAAAGATATTGAAAAAAAAACAGAACGAACAAGACCAGGACATTTATAGGCAGGCGTTGAAGGATTTAACGAAAGTGGTAGAAGGTTAGGATTAGATCAAAAGCTTCTATAAAACAATTGAAACGAATTGAAACAAAACGCATAGAAAAAACGAATCATGACAATTGGGCGTACAACAAATATTTTAAGTTTTTCAGGGACGTAATTTTATGCCAATATTCAATACAAATTTTATGTTTATTACAAAACTAACCGCTCGCGCCTATAGAATATATATACACATACCCTAAGCTGCATCGGAACTGTTTCACAGCAAATTGATCACCGATTATAACTAGCAGAGTTGTCTGCTGGCGTTAGACTCGGTTGATACCAAACCAAACACAGAACGAACGTGTCTTCGCTACCACAGCCCTTAACGATCTGAACGTTTTGTCCCACTTTCGTCGTTTAAATAGAACTTTGCTGCCAAAAGTTTGTCACTTCCCATCATTGTGAGAATAACGACAAAATGCATAAAACCTCAAAAATTCTGTAAAAAAATCTTTTTTGCTTCTAGGAATGACTTTACGACAGCTTTTGCTCCTGTTATCACCTGCGCTTAGTGCCCCCTTTGCAAAACCGAAAACGAAACTCACTCAGGACCCACCGCATAGGATCAAACCCGCTCCCAAGGACCACACAGAAGCATGTGATCCTTTAATGTTTAGCAAAGGAAGCAAAACCGGCACAAAAGTTCTGTCGAGACATTTAACACCTTATCTTCCAAACACCGAGCTGCCGAAATAGCGCCCTGTTTCGAGCGTTGCAACGGAGCCGCGGAACTCCCCCCAAAGTTGCGTTCTTCTTCTTTTTTGAGCCGATGCTATTTTCCAGTAGAACACCATGTGCCATTCGAAAGATAAAACAAAGCGTTGTCGTTAAATGATCATCACCAGATGCGTTGTGCATAGGTTTTGCAGTTTGGAAGCATTTTTTGTAGTTTTGGCGTCCTATCCTTAGGACGATTCTTTATGGATGTATAAAGTTTTAAGGGAAATGCTGTAAAAACAGTCACCAGAATGTATAACCGGTTACAAGACCACCAGGGTAGAGTTCAATACGCCGGCAAAGGGTTAAAGCCGCTCGGCGGATTCTCATTTGGTGGTCTTTGGTACAATTGCATGCTGGTTTAAGAATAGGTGTCGCTGTTACGTTTTTTTTATATTATTGCATGCGTACAAACCGAACCGAATTTTACCTCCTTTTTAAGGTATGTGAACCATTCAAAAATAGAATTCACAACGTCTGTTTACCAAATTAACTATCAACATAGGCTAATAAGATACACAAATACTTTTGCAATAAAGATAAAACAAGTATTTCATACATACATGAAACTATCGTAGAACTATGGAATAAGCTTGAAAACTGTTAAATACTTTTTTCTAAACATCAGGATTAGAGCTTAGCGTAAACACTTTACCATAACATTTGTTGTCGAATCAATGGAAAAAGTAACGAGTGACGACGATGATCAAAGTATGATAATCATACTGTTGGTAAGATATGAACTTGAAGCAGGCATAAAACATCAGAAAGGATTTTTTTTTTGTATGAGCTTAGTTTTTTGTTTGCCATTTTGTTAAAATCACTACGAAACACTTTTTGATTGATATTCATTTATATGCTTTGTATTTTTTGTAAGCAAAGTTGTCTCGTTATTAAAGAGCAACACAGTAATGTTGTCAAATTCTACGATCCAACACAGTCATATATTCAAATCTTGTACGACACGAGCTTTTTACGATGGATTTTACGAAAAACCTGCTAAAAATAAGATTATGATGTTCATGTTCATCTTTTTGGCGCAACGAACTGTGCGGTTTTGTGGGGCTATACAAGCTTTTTAGAATTATTTAGGTATCACGCATCTGGATAGTCAGTTGCTACGTGGGGGACTTGAACCCACAACGAGCATGTTGTTAAATCTTGCTAGTTTGCGAAGATTGTGAACACACGGTGTAATTTTTATGGTTATCTCTACTTTAAAATTTTAAACCTAAAACCCAACATTATACAGCTTGACCGTTCCATCTAAATAGAATAGAAACGTGAAATGGGAAGCGAGAAACCTGCTTCAGATCTAACTTCAATACAGAGCATTTAAAACGCGTTTTTGTATGAGGTAAAAATAAAAGATAAAAAAGTAAGACCCGTCGAAGTAAGTTTTTCAACGAGGAAGTTACTAGAACAATACTACTCGCCAAAATCGAATTGTAACACAAAAAGGAGAATAATTGTTACTGATTGGATTATTACTTTATTATACCATAACAATTTTGCATTACAAATTTGTTCTACCAGAAAAAAAACTTATATTCATCTTATACATTCCATTCATCAGTTAATTTTTTGTATAAAAAATAATCGAACTGAGAGTATACTTCATTTGTAATTAATATTTTCCTCAACATTTAAAACAATATGATCCATTCAAAACTTCCGAGAAAAGTAAAAAGTAAAATTGCAGATAAGAATTTTAAATTCTTTCAAGTTGTATTATAATAAATTTTAACAATTTGTTTATTGGAAATTATATTTAATCAATTTTAAATGACACTCATGAACAGTTTTAAAATTATCAGTAGAAAACAAAAATAAATAGTAAAAGTAAGGAGTGGTAATACAGGGTTTCCCACGATTTATTGGTTGGTTCCCAGCAATTTTTGGTGGGTTCCCATATTTTTTTGGTGCGTTCCCACGATTTTTTGGCCGTCTCCCTGATTTTTTTGGTCCAATTGTATTGATATCCAATCGGAAGATACCAATAAATTATGGGAAAAAACTAAAAATCTATGGGAACCCACCAAAAATTGATGGGAACCCACCAAAAAATCATGGGAACTGACCAATAAATCGCGGGAAACCCTGTAAGCTCAATTTCAGTGAATATAAAAAAAATGAGGTATGATGTAATATGCATCAAACGATAGCAAATTGTATGACTCTGTGTTTAGTAATGCAGTCAAAAGTAAGTCAAAAATCAAACTTAGTTTTTAGTTAAAAAATATTTATTCTATAATTTTATTCGAACAGTGCAGTGATAACGCATCGCATTCGAATCTTGCATTAAAATAAGTGTTCATATTCTGCAAATAGTCTACAAATAGGAATCTATTAAGAAATAAATGACAGCACAAATTTTTCCTTTTAATGCCATTAAAGAGACCTCGGCTCAACAATGTGTGACAGAATTTAAAAAAAACACACGCACACACACACACATACATAAACCACAATTAGTATCGCAAGATTGTTAATAGCTGTGTACCGCATACCAAATTTCCAATTTAAGTTTAAAATGAACACAGTCAAAACCCATTCATTCCTGAGGACCTGATTTTGGACCGGAGGAACTTTTTGTTTGAAATACATAATAATAAAGACTGAATTAAACAATTGTAAGCAGTTGCTTACATTTTTTAAAGTAAACATGAGATGTTATTAAATTTACTTTAAAAAAGGAAAACAAATAATAATACACGAAAAACATACCTTTTGCAAAGTAGAACCGATCCGTTGGTCGCGTTGCAAATATTCGTATAAATGTCAATGATGATAATTTGCCACTGTTTCCATTTGCCACTAACGATTCAGATGATTCAAATGCACTTCAATTTCCGCACGCAAAATTAATTTCACTTCATATCACACAGTTCACGAAGATTTTCTTAATGCACCAATTAATAGTGCAACAACGAATATTCAAAAATTCCACACAATTGCCCCTTCTACCTGGCGGATTACACTAAAGGAAAGCACACTCAATTCATAAAGCTGATCACTTTTTCAATCTTTTTTGGGGGGGATTTTGCTCACACTAGGTCTCGTTACTTAGACGCACAAAGTGTGTGTGTTTGTGTGTGTGGTTGTTTAGTTGGGCTCAACGAAAATAGATGTGGCGGCACACGCACGGCGATATAGTCACTTTCACTCTCGGCTCGTCACAGTTTAGCGTCACTGACTCTTCAAACGAATTACCAGATTTACACGCACAGCAAGCAACGTGTCGTCGTCGGTCAGGCACACAAATGAGCCACACACACACGCACACACATACACGCACGCAATTGGTTGTCACCTGGTAAACATTAGATGTACCACCACATCACAGCATGCCGTGGAGCACAAGCCGGTCCCGGATGCAAATTGTCGCGTCTCTCTTTCACTGCATGGGATGTTGTTTTAGAATGCACTTAAATATGTTGCACTACGCTCCCGAGTGTATGTGAGCACAATGTTTCCGTTGTAAAAACAAACCGTTGCTTTAAATCGCTGCTAAACATTTATTTGTGCCAACGATAAACCGTAATGTAAAATCACAGCGCAATTAGACACAAACAGAATTTGCAACAAACGCTCTACGGTTATGGCTACGATCGGCACCAACGCCAAATTCGCGCAAATACACGCACCTTATGCACACTACGCGCCACATGCGGGCAACCGGCAACGAATGAATGAATGAACGCGTCAAAGGGTACACGCGACCCAGCGCAACATCCCCCCCCTTTCTGTGTGGCAGCAATCGAACAACAGCAACAGCAAGCCAAGTGAAAGAACTCCCCCCCTCGAGGGTGGGAAAGCAGCAACTCACCGATCACACACAACTAGGACACACTACAATTGCACTCCAACACACTCTCTCTCACATACACACACACCAACTATCTTTTTAGTGGCAGGTGGTGGTGAAGGCGTTGATACGCGAGTACGCGCACGCGTGCGTATTGATAAACACACACACCGCGCGTCGAACCCGATCGGATCGTTACAGTGCGCTAGCTGCTATCGTCGGCGGTGAGGCAGCAGCACAACCACGGCCAGCTTCAGGATTCCGTTTGATGTTGCTCGACCGAACCACACCACCGTACGTACACACTCGTATGCGCGAACAAGGCGCCGGCTTTGACTGTGGCAACAGGGAACGGAACCGGAGCTGGTTGGCTTCCTCCTGCGTTCGCTGTGAGCACTGTGGGCACAGCGATGCACAAAATTGGTATAAACACACGCGCCAGAAGAAGATCGACAGTTTGTCGGTGGTGTGGGTATATTTTATAGATTGTTTGTTTATTTTCTAAATATTTTCTATACACAAAAATAGTGTGATTCCCTATATGAAGGCATTTTATTCAATGCGTAATGAAATTTGTATCGTTTGTCTGTGTATATTCGAATTTTTTAATTACTCTTGCTACAAACATTTATAAAATGTATTATAAACTTGTTTTTATAACTATTGAACTAACTGTGTTGCACCATCTACCCTTATTCCTTCAAAATTAATTTCCTTTCTTTTGCGCCAAACTTCTTCACACACCTAATGCAATCAAATTTTCCATAAAGTGAGATCACACGCGCTCACACACCACCACACAGAGTTGCGTTTTTCCCGTAGCAACGTACTTGTAAAAAAAGAAGGCGGTGTACAAGAGCGTGCGACTGTGTGCGTGCGTTCATCAATGAAATTCTCACCTCCGCCTCGTTCATTCATCACGCGCACTTTTCTCACTACGAGCGAGTGAGAAATTGTAAATTGTTGCTAATAAATCTGGCTTGCAAAACAAAGAAGGTGATTTAAGTATTAATGAATTAAACTGAATCTTATTTTATTTGTTTTCAATGTTAAACTGTATACAAAATCAGTAAATCGTCACCAAAGGCAACAAACTGTTGGTGAATTTCAAACCAAAATGTTTTGTTTCTATCTCACCTGCTCGTGTATCGGCAGAACGAGACGCCCCGATGGTTGCTTCTCACCACCGAGAGGGGGATGAAAATGAAGACCCACTGTTGTTCTCCGTCTAGATGCATGATTATTTCTTTCCGGCGCGCGCCCTTGCTGCTGCAAAATTGCTGTAATTATTCATTACACCCTGTTCCCCTCGCTCATGAATAAATAATCAAGTATGTTCAAACATGGTGGAAATACGGAAATGTGCGCCATGCGCACTAGCGGCACATCGGGAGCGTTTCGATAGCATCGCCACTCGCTATCAGTTCTAAGGATAAGAAGGATAAGCACTATGGTGCGATCAAGTTATAACTGCCAGGGAAATGTCATGGCATCCTCTTTGAATCATACAAGCACACACACACACAGTACGCGCAGTGTGCTTCCTTGAAATTCGGAATCGGAAAAGCTGTGCCCAAGCGTATGCGCATGGGAATGAAATTTATTTTGACCATACGCACACGCACAGCAGGACACACCCGAGGAGTTAAGGCTTAAAGATTTATTCAAATACGAAATTGATCAACAAAACGCACCCAAAGAAAATCGTACAACATGCAGCAAGCTGGCTACCACATGTTTTCCCTCCGCTCCTTTCTCCCGCTCTATCGCTCTCTGTCTGTCCTTCTTGGGTTTAACCCTGTTTCGCTTCCTCCAACTGGGCATTGCTGATAAAAATGCATCCTACTGCTAGCGTTTGCAGTGCGCCAAACTTTTTTCCTCATGTTTTACTTTGCCTTTTCCTCTCTCATTCTCTAATTCGTTGCAATGCAGCGAACCGTAAATGTAGGCAAATGCACTGCACAGGATGTTGTGCCGCGTTCTAAGCTGCCCTGCAATGGGACTGGATCATGGCATGCTTTTTTTGGTTTGCTTTTCGGAAATCCTCTCCACTATGCGCTTTTCGGATGAATTGCTTCGTCCTTTTGCGTCATACGCCATGCAAACGGGAAGCAAATTCGACGCGATCGTAACGGAAGCGTGTGTTTTTTTTTTAAGATTTCATTGTATGAATGTTTGCATCATGGCGGTTTTTTTTTTAATTTTTCGATGATTTTGTCGATGTTTATCTGGAGCTACATATTGTAATAATTTTGTAAAGGACTTGTTAATTTATTTCTGCCTAATACTTGATCGTCATTCATTCGTTGCTACATTAACTATAAATTATTGATGTTCTTTGGAATTCTATGTTGGAAGAGAACAACATATGTTCTATGGAAGAGAACATCAATGGTGAAGTGGGTGGTGGGAGGAAAAAAATATCGGACTAGGATTACATTCCTTAACTATGTATGTAACAGCAGCAAATATTTAGATTCTGCTAAAAAATCGTTGTTGAGCTTTTTATGTCGCTTTGGTTTGATCGGATCAGTTTTGAACCGTTGTTCACAAAATTGATAAGGTTCTCATGGCAATTTCAAAATAATTTTTGAAAATCTTTTTACATACTTTGGTTTGCATTTTCAAAACAATCATTACATGCGAAAAAAATTTTTTTGTGAATTTTTTGGCTATTCGAAAAATATATATTTTGATAATTACTCTTATAAAACTTATAAAACCTTCAAACAAGTTATAAAGACACTTTTTAAAAATCGTTCAAAAATGTATTTCTGTAAAACCTTTGTAGAATATGTTATTTATATTTTTGAACGATTTTTAAATGCGTTATTTAGCACATTAAACCTGTTTTTCGAAGTGTCTTTATAGTTATGGTACGACCATAAATTTGTTTTTTCGTCATAAGTCATGTAAAAATGAGCTAAACAAATTTGAAAAAAATATACGAAGATGTGAAATAGTATTCTGAACAACTCATACATTCACTGTTTTTATCTATCTCTTATGGATTTTCTGCAAATCGCGAAAAACGACTGTCCATATAGTTGTGGTAGGCGCTGTATACCAATATTCAATTTTAGATTTAAATTTATTCTTAACAATCAGCATCAAACTATCAGAAAACTATCAAGCGTTCAACTAAAAAGCGTTCAAATGTTGAATTCTGACTGAATATGTTCGCCCGAATCAATTGGTTAAATATTTAGATATGTAAATGGTTCGGTGCCGTGGTACATTCGTCAATTCGCACGACTCAATGATATGCCCGACATGGGTTCAAATCTCGTACGACACGAGCCTCCATACGTAGAACTGGTTATCTTCCATCAATCAATAAGACTAATAGAGACCCAGCCAAGCCCTGATCGACAACGGTTGTTGCGCCAGAAAAGAAGTAGACATATTTGAATATATTTAGTTTTAATATAAATAATTAATTATTCATAAACCTTCCGACATGCACCATTTCATCTAAAGCACATCCGTCGTTCATAAATACAGTTAGTCCTCGAGATACACGGTTTTTTAAAGTTCTTGCGAGCAAATTGTAGTGATTGGAAACATCAATTGTCAAATGCAAAATGAACTCTCTTCGGGTCAATTTTTTTAATTCCTAATTTTTATAGTTTTCTTCTTTGGCAAAACAACCGCTGTCGGTCAAGGCCTGCCTGTACCCACTAGTGAAGTGAGCTTGGCTTTCAGTGACTTATTGTTACCATAGCAGGATAGTCAGTCCTACGTATGGGGGCACGGTCTATTTGGGGCTTGAACCCATGACGGGCATGTTGTTACATCGTACGAGTTGACGACTGTGCCACCAGACCGGCCCATTTTTATAGTACGAAGGTTTAAAATTGTAGAATACAGTCAGAATTATATCAAATGATTGATAAATTGACCGGTTCTAATAGAAATCCTGAACATTACTATATTGGTAACAATTCTATAAGGTTCAATTCCCAGGACCATTGGAAAGCAATGCCTAGTACTTTGAAAGACATTTATTCATTAGATATGAATGTGATACTTTTTTTTATTTATTATTTACTCTATTGTATATTCTTGTCTATAAGACTAAAAATGAGGCTAGATATAAATATAGTGATTACTAATATACTAGCACGCAATAAATGAAACGCAACTTCTGTCAAGATAGTATTTTTTTTTAAATTAAAAATGTATCTTTTAGAACCTTTATTAGATGACTCATAAGCATCAGCTTTTTCCTTTTAAGGAGCAAGCTGACTGGCGTACTTATAGCCACCGGACTACTCTTATTCGTGCACAAATCCTCTTTGCGGACACTTTCCTCCGTCACAAGCCCGTGGAGGAATTCTGGAGGAATGAACTGGTAATCCAATAATTATGATACTGACATATTACTCGCTTGTATATTTTGATCAGAAAACTGAAACGATTAAACACATATCATCGTCTTCTATTTGGCGTAACGTCCTACACGGACATGCCAGCGTATATAGGCTTTCGAAGCTTTATTCATTACCACGTAGCCGGATAAGTCAGTCCTTGCTACGCGAGGACGATCCATTCTAGGCTTAAACCCATGACTTGCATGTTATTGAGTCGTTCGAGTTGACGACTGTACCACGGAACCGACTCTTTAGTTCTGATTAAACATATGTGATTTAGTAATCAACATAACTGTTCGTCCAGTCTTTCTGTTTTTGGTTTAGTTGTATGAACATTGCTTAAATTGTCCAGATAATCTTTTTTTTCTAATTTTTGTTCATTCAAAGATGTAATAACGTTACTGTTGTATTTATTTTCTTTTTTTTTCTTGTTATAACAAATTGATTGACACTAAAACGACACACTGGACCTGTCTGACACTTAATTAACAAACTAAAACTTAGTGCGAAGGACATTAGTACAACTGGGTGAAAACATTTATTTTGCACCCCGAAATTACACATCGAAATGCTTCACTTTGCTAATAAAACTTCGTCATAAAATTCGAGCCCCACAACAACATCTTCAAACTGTGCTAATTCCTCTGCCCCAAATAGCAAATTGCTAATTGATTGCATTAAAGGAGAGTAATCACATTCGCGTACCGTACGCGTCGGCAGATCGGTTTATTGCTCGCTCCGTTTTCATCCCTGTGCGGCGGGTGAAGCAAACTTTTACGATTCCTTCCAGCCGCAGTCGTAAACTTTGCTTCCCATCAGAGGAAAAAAAAAACCCGTCCACGAACGTGCACAGCTTCCGGAGCTTGAACAATGACTGAGACTGGTGTATGATTTAAGTAGTTCAATATTGAAGGTAAGCATTCCAAACATGCGCTTTTTACTTTGCTCACGAGGTAATACGTGAATCTTGGATCAATATTACCTTTTCTTCTCCTGCCGAATCACACAGGACGACTCCGACACACACACACACATCCAGCAGCAAGTGCATTAATCGTGAAAATGGTTGCATCTCACACCAAACGATGCTTTTACCAAGCGTTTCTTTCATCGACAGTGCTCCGTACTCGCTTCGCTCTAGCGAAAGCACCCATTCATCATTATGCAAATACTTGTGTTGGTGGTGGTGGTGCTTGACTTATCATTTATCTCACTAATTGATTTTCTCCAACCAACTGGCCAAATGACGTGGCCCGGGCTCGGGAGTGACGGAATGTTTGGCTCCCCTCGGGTTCGCTGCCAACCGGTAGGTGGGAAAATGGAATTGATCTACTTCCCCGCCATTCCTGCCAATCGGTAATTTATCGTGCAAACATTAATTGCTTCCCGTTTAAACGTATTGCGAGAAGAAGATGCTGCGGCGAGATGTGAATTCCTTGACGGATAAGTAAAATAAAACAAGTTTTTTTTTTGCAAAAATCACCAAAAAACTAGTAAAATCGTTAAACAAAAAGCTTGAAAAATTGAAATGCACTACACAAAAGTGTTTGGGGAATTTCTTGAAAATTTAACATTCTCAACACTTCCCAATCACCCACAATTCCGATAACCACCGTTATTCCAATACAGATAGCAAAATGCTCATCTCGTCCTCACTAGCACTCCCAGCCCCTTTCCCCCGAGACGATGATGTAGGTGGTTTGGGTTGTCTTTGGCGCTGGTGCTCTGTTCTTTCGCATAGGGCGCATTAATTTACGTCCTCTAACGCTTCTCTAACATCCGAGCCTTGCAAGCAACCGCGCACAGACAGGAGAGAAGGCAAGGAATTGCACGAAGCAAATGGGACAGTGCGTGACATTATTGAGCGACACCTCAGAATTTCGGTAGTTTGAACTATCTTAAATTCGTTCTGGTGGAGTTTTATTGTTGTTGTGTTATTTACTTTAACATTGTTACTTCTAAAACATTGTGCATTATCAGATATTTATTTTTATTTCTGTTTTATGTATTTTGCCTTATCCCAGAAATACTCGCGTAAAAGTTTTACGGTTAATCTATATACTTGACAGTTTAAGAACTGTTTTACCTTAAACTAACTATTAATTTATACAAATTACATAGATTATTCTGAGATTGTGATGTTTGGCATCAGAGGCATTCATATTTTTTGTCCGTCTATATGTACGTATAGGGGAAAGTGGGGCAAAATGGCAACCTGCATTATTGGCAAATTACCACGTTTAAAATGACTTATGATGATTGAAAAACATCAAATACAATGTTAGATGCACATTATGAACATTTTATAACCAAAGATTTATAAATCAAAGAATACATCAATAAATAAAACAATTGGTCAAAACGATGTTATTTTGATCGTCTCGAAAATAAGCTTTCATAAGAATTTAGTAAAAAAAATAGAGAAAACAAGATGTTAATCCAGAAACGTGATAATCATCTATGATTTAGGAGAAAAAAGTAACCATTTTACTGTAGTATAAAAGTTTTGATCGGAGCCAAATGGTCGGTATGTTTTGACAGGAGCCAAATGATGAGGTTGAGGTGTAAGCAAAGGTCGCATTAATATTTTTTTACACAGATTAAACTATGATGTATGTATACTCTATCCACAAGAAAAATTACTGAAAACACGTGCATTATTAAATTATTTGAGTAATTTACTAAATTATTTAACAAAACACTTCATCTTCATCTCAGACCAATACCTAAAGTTCAATATTTCCCCATTTGTGTTGATGTGTTTTGACATATTGTGTATAACGATTTTGGTCCATAGCGAGACCATTTTACCCCGTACAATACATTTTCTCGACTTTTGATGTTCATTTTTAAATATTCTATACATTTATATGTATTGTTAACACAAACTACTGCTGTTTTTGTTTCATGAATAAGACGTTGAAGCATCAATTGTCGTCAAAACATCAGCATAAAGTGGTTTACCCAATGAGATACAGAGCAAAATCCTTAACAGTGCCATTTTGTCCCGCCTTCCCTTATATACCATGCGAATCGATGTACTATTAATTAGATTTCCTGGTCCCGTGGTACGAGTTGACGACTTCGCACGATTTAACAGCATTCATATCGTGGGTTTCAGCAAGTCTAATATTGACGTCCTACTAAATAACTCTCAAACGCCCTTATGTTTAACGTTTACATTAAAAAAAGGACTTTTTTCGGTTGACTATAGAAACAAAAACAGAAGAGATATATTTTCTATCCATGAACATCCTTTAAAAGGTTGTTATTTAAGCTTATTTGCAAAAATAAAGCTACAACCTTGCGAGCTGCTTTTCGTCAGTTAACCGGAATTTTCGCCATGGTGGATGAAGACATGCGTGTAGGCATGTTTTAAGTTCTACCTTCGATTTTTATCAATACCTTCTCAGCTTAGGCCAGCATGACCGCATAGGTTGTTATGCCATGAAGAAGAATCTTTTCAGGTTGAGATGATAATCACCCTTTTCATCAAGACCCTTAGTGATTAGTTGATGTTGTTGAAATTTGCTCCTTACTGTAGCGGCACGTACACTCCCCCTAACACTTGCCAAATCCTCAGTCCACGAACCCGGCTGAACCGATCGGGGTAGATACACCGCTTCGCGATTCGTAAATGAGTTTCCGAGAGCGATTTTCCCGATAGTATCCTTTGCATCTGTAAAACCCAATCCCACCGACCGCGACGAGGGGGAAGGAAAGCTAGGGCACAGACACCCCAGTTTCTGGGCTGGATGGCGTGGGACGGGGCTACAAGAGGGCGCTGCAATAGACGAGACGACGCTTGGCGCTGTATTTATTTATATTTGATGCTGATGAGATGTAATTCATCTTTCGAATCATTAATCACGATACCGATTATGTAGCGTTCGCTTCGAAGCGACCGGTTCTAGCGCCAGTATCGCTCGCACCGCAGTTAGCTCAAGCAACATCAACAATCCTTCCCACTCGCGGGAGGTGTGATGGAAAATGGAATGATTGTTTTTTTTTTTCTTTCGGTCGGAGTTTTTGTTTCTTATAAGCTAGTGGTTGTCTGAGTGTTCTGATGAGTCGGATGCATTGGAGAGGTGGAAAATATGCCGAGAGAAGTCGTCTGGAAAACGTGTTCCACGTTGAGGACAGAGCCTGGTGATGCTGCTTTTGAACTGATAAGAACGGTAATGGTTATGGATGAATGTAAAATGATGGTTTTTTAAGGTTTATAATTAAGAGCATTCAATATTCCTAAGGGAGTGGTCATGCGATCTCATAGCAATTCTACTTGATTAAAACAATTATTATAAATTTAAATTATGTTATATTATAAAGTTATAAGAAAGAAAAGATCCATTAATTTTACTATTATTGCAAAAATAAAACGAATTATTAATAATAAAAGTACACAAATTAGGCGGCGCTCTGGGACCAATCGAACGAGACAAACAAACACGACTCTGTTCGATAGGTGCTCTGTCAGCTGTTCGATGTCTTATAGACCTGTCATGATGCACTGTAATACGCCTTTCTTTTCGTCTCGAAAATGAAGCATTTTCATAGTTTAAAAGAATATCCACCTACAGGGGGAAGATTCAACTCATAATTTACTAGTTATTCACATCTATAATAACTTAGAAATCATTCAAATTTAATATTGAAAAATGTAAACAAACGTCCATGCCAAAACACATACAGTGCATACACATGGATTATGTACACACAATAGTTTAATACGTTTCAATCCTTTATATTTGATGTTATAATTGTTTGAAAAGTTTAACAATAGGGTAAATGTACCTATAGTGGTGGTAGTACCAATAGTGGTGCTATTGCTCTAAAATGCGGTTCATAGGGCAAATTAAAAGTAATTAAGTTATTTAAGTTAGTGTTAAATGTTCTTTAGCCTTTTACAAAGGGTTTAAAATTTAAATGAGGCCATTCCGTTACTTAGTGATCGAAAAATCCATTATTTTGTGAAATGGGTCAACATTTTTCCAAAATATTTAGGATTTCATAACGAAACTCATTTTTCTGTTAACGTTCTAAACGACCACATAACCACGCAATTATTAGTTTTTCAACATAACTGTCATGTAATGGTATTGTTTTACTAAATTTATTTGCCTTTATACCATATTTATGCATTTTTAAGTGTTTTTTTACCATAGTGCCATTATAGGTACACAAAACAGGCATGTTCCTATAGTGGTTATAGTTCTAAAATCAATAAATACAGGTCGTTTTAGATTTTTTCGAGGAAATTTTTGGCATGAGGTACTGTTTTCACTAAAATAAGCAACAGAAATGATTTTTATGTAGGTAATTTACCAAAAACAGGCCAAAATTCGCTTATCTGGCTGAATGATAAATTGACTTCAAATCAAGCACACTCTTCCGGGTGTAGGTTGACGACAGGTGTGATGCAGTACTTTAGTGAATAGTTTCATCAAGCAAATTTATACATTTTTTACGATCAAATTACGCAAGAAACCAACATTATGGCAGTAATCGTTGCTATTCATACGAAAACAGCTTCGAAACTAAGTTTCATTAATATTATACACCGTTTTTGATGCATCTTTGTTTACCACCACTATAGGAACACAATACGACGACTATACGAACCATACCACCATTATAGGTACAACGAAGCAATCACAAAAATATGTAATTTTTCGTAAATTTGATGTGTTTCATGGTAAAAATGGTTGTGATTGCGAAGATAAAACATATTCCAATTGCTATGTGTTAAAATATTCAGAAATTATCGTTCCTGACACTTTAAATCCATTAAAACACATCGGTACCACTACAAATTGCACCACTATTGGTACATTTACCCTAATTATTGATAGCTATTTTAAATATTTTGCACGCAATTTTAAGAAGAAAAAGAGACAAACTACGTAAACAAACTTAAAAATGTCCCGAATTGAATTCTATCTACTGTAGCTGTGAAGCGTTTGACAGCCAAGGTACTCACAGCACAGGTGGGTATCGAACATCACAGACAGAATCAACTGACATGTTCGACTCGACGTTTGTCTTGTTTGTTTGTGTCTGACAGTGCACCTCCATATGATTATATGGGTTTGTTCGTGACGGATGTCGTGTTCGATTGCTACTAGAGCGCCGCCTTAGTGAGTCCTTTATTGAAATCGCAAGTACTTCTGATCGTCAAACCCTTGTAGCATACAATAATTTGCGTACAGCTTAGCTTGCTATAATGTATGCTTTATGGCACTTTTATAGCATCGATGGCAAAAGGAAACCTAACGAAGATGTATGCTGCATCTGCTTTTGAAGAACAGTTTTTAAAGTTGGAAAGAGTAATTCATAACATTTTTTACAACGAATACCGCAAAACAAAGGCTTAATCTAATTGCTACAGAATTTGAACAGTAGCAAGAGTTCTTTCTGAAAAGATTTTGGACAAAACAAGGTTCTGTTGGGAAGTTATCCTTGCAATGTTTACCTTGAAATTGTGTCTCCTTTCTTTGTCCTGTTGAGTTGCAATTTTTACAGCTCCTTCGACAGCGTCTCTGAGAATTGCTCAATTTTGGCGCGCAACTCTTTTTTCTCCTGCTCGCTAGCAAACGAATACTCAATTGCATTGCGCTGCATCTCTACCATGTCGGCCTTCGTTAGACTGAAGGTGGAAGCGCAAATTTTAAGCTCTTGCGACAGGCTCGTTTCAAAGACACCGAAGTCGTCCGTCTGTAATTATCATTATTAATAGGAAAATTAAATAACCAGCAATAGCAATCATCCTTCCATCACGAATTCTACTCACACAAACACACACGGGATGCTTCAGTTTCAGCAATTTCGCAACATGATGATCCTCGTAGGACGGTACAGTTTTGCACTTTACATTGCTGGTCAGACAGCACTCGAAGGGAATTTTATGTTCCTGTGCAAAAGCGAGATTCTCTCCTGTGGCCCGGTTTGAAAAAATGAAGCAAAGCCACACTTTTACAGTGAAACTGTACGTTTTGAGCGAAATTCTTACCATCCCCTACCTTCTATGAACGTCCCGTGCCCAATGCGGTCCACGCCGAGCGCAAACATTTCCTTCACCTCCTGCTCATCCTCAAACTCCCCACAGTGCAGTGCCAAACGGAAGCCATGCTCGCGTGCCCGCTGCAGCGCCGGTACAAAGTCGGAAAATGTGGTCCCGAACGGATTGCCACTCAGGTCAAACGCAACCATTAGGCCGGGGAAGGAGGAACTTAGTTCGATGGCAAGATTGACGTTTTCCATCGCCTCCTGGACACCCTTCGAGCGATCGATCGAGGGTAACAGTTTAACCAGGATTCCTCGTTGATTTTCGGACGATTTTCTAACGATGGACCGAATGGAGCATGTCAGTAGTGGGGAGAAAGGCGTGAAAACCATAACCAATCCTACCTTATCACGTCCAGTACCGTAGTGAGGTACTCGCGTTTCGTCATTTGCGCAGTGCATTTGGGCGTTGTGCGCAGTTCCAGGTAGATTACGCTGTCTTTGGCAAACTCTTCTATTACTCGCTCGGTCGCTCGTGCCAGCGCTTCCCGGCGATCGGTCAAATCGTGCGCGTATTGAAACTTTTTAAAGCATCTAAAAGGAAACGAAAACAAAGTGTACAGTTTTCTGGGTGAAAAAAATTATATGCCACGACACATTACATTGCCGAGCACCTACTCTTCCAGGGTAAGAGATTCTCCGTTTAAAATCTTGTAAAAACAATCGTCAGTACCGCTGGGAACTTCCTTTCCATACTTCAGCTCGCGCAGCTCAGCCAAGGTGCTGTTACTGAGCGATCCGTTCAGATGGGCATGCAGCTCCTACAAAAAAAAATACATTTATGATTACAACAGCACTACAAAATACACAACTTTACCTACAATTTTCGGTAGAAGATGATAAAAATCCATCGTAAAACTCTTTCGGCTTTCTTCTGCTTGCTTCTCCAATGCCGGCTTCACAGGAATAAATGCAAGCAAAACAAATCAAAGTGACATTTGATCGATGTTCCCAGAACAGAAAAAAGGCGCAAATCGTTTGAATTGACCGTTACGTGCTGACCATGTGCTCTAGCAACGGGGAATATTTAAACAAAACAAAAGGATGTAAAAAGAAAACAAATATTCTTTTTGCACATGTTCTGTTTCAAATTTATTTTGTATCAATATTTCAACATTGTTTCCCAGAGCAATTTGCTTGTTTTCTTTTCTTTTTTTCTTTTCTCTACGGAAATAAATTCAATGCTTTCGCTACGCTTGTACGTCCTGGTCACTTCCACTTCCACTTTCCACCGTGTATCCATCATCATGCAACATTATAATTTGTGGCTTTTTCATAACCAAAAAACAAAGCGCACATGACTTAGAGGAGAGTTAAGATTAGGAATGGGCATCACTATCCTCATCATCATCATTATTATGGTCTGGCAGTAGTATGTGGCGACCTGTATATATTGTAGCTTTTCTCTCCTACACAATGTGTGTGGTGTGTGTATTTATGTGAATGTTTACCAGAGGATATGATTGTAAAACTCGAAACACCTTTCCTTTTTTAAAGGGGGGAGGGTTCGTCATCGTTTACCGTAATAATATTTGCTTTCATTAACAATTCAGGCCTTTCTGTTGTGGGGGTGGCGTGGGGTGGACAAATACACTTGTTTTCGTTTTGCTTTGTTGATACGTTTTCTTTCCACCGTGTAAGGTCTCACTATATGTACTACACACGCTCAACATCATTGCTTTCCTCTCTGTAACAACAATTTACATTCCAAAATTACATCAGAACTTGGTTTGATCTTGTCGGAATCCATAACAAATCCATTCGCTTATCACCAGTAGCATGTGTATGTATTGTGTTTTTTTGCAATCGAGATTATTCGTATTTCTACCGTACCAAATTGGATCAATTCCAGCAGTAAGGAATACCATTCAGCTGCAATAAACTCAATCTCAATCTAACAAACTAGCCGGGGGCAATACTGTGAATTATGTTTTATGTTTTGCGCTTTTGCATATCAATTATTGTCACTCGCTCGAATAAAATACTGTACCATATTGAATATAGGGACGAGGAGGGAACGTCGATTGTCCTGAAACAAATAATGCTACTACTCTTAGCACTGTTCTGTATTTTCTCCCAACTAAATGCTCTTGCAAACTAAGCGAACACACACTGGGGTTGGTTGTTTATGCGAAGTTTAAACAATTCCGATGCCAAAGTACGACTTAAATTAAAGCCAGACAATGTACGATATAAATTAAAGCCCTGACAAGGCTGTCTGGTTAAAATGAAGATACTTAAACCAATGTTTGCATACGTATAGTGTTACACTTTTGGATGGATCCTGCTATTTGTTCATCGTTCATCTATTTTCTATATCTCTCTCTCTCTCTCTCTATTCCTATTTCTATCAATGGGCGATGGATAACGCATTACTATTTGCGTGTTTACACATACCACACACACTATGAAATTGGTTCTTTCTGGTGCTTATCATACTATTCGTTTGTACAATGCAAGCTCTAAACAGCTGCTTGACAACTGTGGACAAGGGGGGAGGTGGGGGGATGGGCGGGTAGTAGTGGGTTCGAGGGAGGAAGAACAACTTCAGCACTCTAAATGCTGTTATTACATGTAGCGCGATTTACCTTTTGCCCCATATTTACGTACAATTTGCTCTATTGCTTGCGATTGTTTCTGTATGTGCCCGCGGGATGTTTTGTGTTTGTTTGTGTGCTGCTGCTATGTGCAATGTGTGTAGTAGCGTTACGCTGTTTACTTCCTTTGATTTATCTTTGGTTTTTTTTAACAATTGGTAATCGTAGTTTTGCAAACTTTCTTCGACTTTTTTTTAAATAAAACTGAGAAAAAATTAATAACAGATCGTAAAAGTGTATACGTTTAAAGGATAACAATCTCAAAGATTATTAAACTAATATTTAAAAGAAAAGGAACATAATCGTTTACCTTTTAACGCATGCTCAACTTAGAAATCTATTCTGAAACACTTGCACCTGCTGATTTTGAAGCAAAAAATGCATTCATTTCGCAAACGCTATACCCGTTTACACCTTCCTCTCTTTCTAATGGCGGACTAGAAATCTTACAATCTGTTTGAATACCTGCCGGTTTTACTGCAACCTGTGTACTATTGGATACGATACTTTATACAAATATTATCTGTTCAACCCTGTGAAGGAACACCTTTGTTCCTATCGGTTGAGAGTTTGCTGCAACTTGCGTGCTTCGCGAGAAGACCTGTATGTAGTTGAACTGCGATTGGTATGTTTTCGTTTCGTCATACTGCTTTTGCAATATGGATTAACAACAAAAATAATATTTCAGTATAAATCCTCACATAGTCAAGGAGTAGCGAATGGTACATAAAGTAGAAGGTAGAGTAGGAAATGGTAATGCAACTAAAAATAACACATTTCGAAGAAAAATATGCAGATTAAAAGTTTCTTGGTTTTGGCATACATCACAGATATTTTAGTTAGATAAGTTTAGTTTAGCTTTTTGGTAGTTTTGTTTTGTTTCGTTTTTTGTTGTAGAGTTCCGTTATGTGTGTTTCAGTACATTTACCAGAAACAGACTAGTGGCTCACTAGTTTCTGGTTGAATGTGGCTTTTGCTTACTTGTAACGATGAAGGGTATGAAGATTTGTAAAACCTTGCAGCGAATGGTAAGATGCGAAACTAAGTCTAACCATACTACGGAGCTACAAACACTATACTGTGTAAACTCTTTCTATGATTCTTTTGGGATTACACTTTTGTTTTCCTTCTTATGCTTTGCTAATTATTCATGCACTTTCTATTCCAATCCCTACTTGAGACAGAGAAATTCAACCTAGAATGTACTTTCGTCCATCATATCGCAATGTAAGGTGACGCGCTTCGTGAACAATCGCAAAGAAAAAACAACATTTGTAAAGATTCGTTGATTTGTGTTAACATATGTACTAGCTTCAGATCAATAATAATGTAGCTAAATCGTAGCTAAGCTTAGCTTAAATTAATTAAAGTGAGAAATCTCAAAGAAATCCTTAAACTGGTCAAAAACAACAAAAGTGATTTGTTTGCGCATTTCTCAATCAACAATGAACGACCTCAATTCCTTAATACTGCGCGTCAACGCAATGCATATATAAACTGCTGCTGTGTTCGACGAGTTGGGTAAGGACATAATGAAATAAACATTTATATACTATTTTTGTAAAAGGAACTATTATAGTCCATCCAACAAAGCCTAAGCAAGGAAGGTTTGCTTACCATTCGTTTGCTTCTTCGAAGCTTGGAAGTGTGCAAAACAATTGTTTGGGTTTTCCCTTCATTTCGTTGATCCTGCCTTCACAATCTGTTGCGTCCTATGGACTTATTACAACATATAACTATCATTCCTCTTTAGTATGGGAGTTTTTGTTCTTTTCTTCCGGGTCTACAGGGAAACTACAAGCTTGATGTTCGTTGATTGAAGAGCGTTAGCTACAAATAGAACACACTACAACGGACTACACCAAGGGGCTAAGAATCCACAGAAAAATAAATAGTCCAGAGGACAGACGCATATCGATGGAACATAATGTCAGCAGTACAACGACACCTATCCTGAACTGAACACCGTGTGAAAACGTGCTTTTCAAAAGCACCACCAGCTTTTATCTGATCCCTCCCATTCCGCGGAGCGGATGACTCATCTAATCCTCCCAACCGAACGGTTGGACATTTCCCTGACACCACCATTTCGATGATTCCCGTTCAGTTGGGTTGCCTACTGATTGATGCCGGTAGCATTTCGGCGGCGTCTAAAGACGAGGGCAAATATTGACCGTAATCGCCACCAGCGGCTGCGCCGTCTTGGGTGTATCTTTTCCGAGCTGGAGCCACCATTCAGGGCCTGAAATGAGGAAAAGATTAGCAGAATGGAAGGGAGAGGGAAACGAAGAACCAAATTTAGGATCAGTTTCAATACAAACAAATGTATCGTGCTGTTCTAGTAATCCATTACGATATTGTTTTACAGCTCGGAACTAGAACGGAACTTGTATCGAGAAATACAAATATTGGACAACGTTCTATGTCGAATTGAAAATAAAATTAACAGAATTCAGAAGAGAATAATTATGACGAGGACATTGATGTCTATGCAAATTAATGTCAGGAATTAATTGAAGCATTTAAATAACATAAGACTGAAACTATCGTGATAAACACTAATCCCAATTTGCATGCCAACGTAACACTCACGAACATCCTTAGCACATGGTCGCTCAACTTACCCGCTGTTCCTCTTTCCGCCGTATCTCGCGCACGAGCGAGAAGAACGCCTCATCGATGTAGTGGCGCAGGGCGGCCGAAGTTTCGTAGAACGGGCAGCCAAACTGTTTGGCCAGCGTTTTGCCCTCCTCCGTCGTGACCTTGCGCTGGGACTGCAGGTCCAGCTTGTTTGCCACCAGCACCAGCGGTATGTCCTCCGTCAGCCGTACCCGTGCGATCAGCTTCCGATACTCGGACGCTTCCTGGAAGCTGTGCCGATCCGTGACGGAGTAGCAGATGATGAAACCCTCGCCGCAACGCATATACTGGTCGCGCATGGCAGTAAACTCCACCTGGCCGGCCGTATCCAGTATGTCGAGCAGGGCGGCTTCCCCATCGATGACGGCCTGCTGCTGGTACGAGTCCTCAATCGTCGGATCGTGGTAGTCCAGGAAGCTATGGCTCACGAACTGGAGTGTGACGGCTGTAAAAAGAAAAACAAAATTGCATCGGCAAGGACAAACACGCGTTAACAACAGGTTAGCTATTTTTAAAGTCCCGATGATATCGTGACCCTCCCACCCGAGCCGTCTAGGACGGCCCAGTCGCACACAAACAAAAACACACACGCATTCGTTGATGACGCACGTCGCCGAACCGTTTCAGTGTCGGTCTGGCACATCACGGCTCAGTAAACAAAGGCCCCGTGAACAGGGAAAGGGGGAGGAAGAAGCCGTTTAACATACCCAGGGAAGGAAGGATAAAAGGGAAAGGACAGCATAAAAACATCAACTCGTCGTCCCACTATCAAACCGATGACAAATGTTGTTGTGTCTCGCTCAACAGTTGGACCGTTGGGCGGATGGATGGATCGGGCGGGGAGAATCGATCGATAATACTATTCACGTCACTCGTTAATCTCCCCCGTAAACAAATGCGTGCGTTGGCGGTGTTTGCGCTTTACCGCCCCCACCTTTGGCGTGAGAGGATGAATGCTTAATGTTTTATATATGGCATGGTGTGCTGTGTCGCATGTTACGGCACCACGGACCGAACTCGGCTCGCTCCAGCTGCTGGGGATGTCCTGGAGTCGTAGTACATGCCAGCCTACTTTACCAGCATTGCAAAGAAGGTTGAGGAGTTGCTGCTTACCCGACTTTCCAACGCCCCCATCGCCCAGGATGACGATCTTGTACACCCGCAGTCCGCTCCGGGTGGTCAGCGGGTTTGTGGGCTGTTTCGAGTTTTCTCCACTCCCATCCGTCTTCACCGGGTTGTACTCGATGGATTGGGCCCGATTTTTCTTCCGCGCGGTGCAGCCCGAAAAATCTCCTGCCATCGTACCACTCGCTCGCCGCTGCGCTTAATACACCACCCACACGGGTTCGGATAAGAGCTCGATGGACACTGATACGCACGGCACAGGTGCTGACGGTGCAGGTGGACGTGGAGTTCGGGAGTGAGAACGCCACTACCAAGGACCACTTTCACTTTGGTTGGGAATCTTTCTATAGGTGCGTCAACACCATTCAGCACTGGCCACTGCCGTTGTGTGCTGCGTTATCCCTGTGGGATGGATAACACTGCCACTTCGCTGTTGCTTCCCTCTTAGTTCTCACTAGTTTCGCGTGGACGATCCACGCATTACGTGTAGGCGTAGTTCCACCGTTCCAGCCACACGAACACTACATCCTCACGCACGACGGAAAACTTCGAGCCATCCTTCCCGTTCAAGGAGTTTCTTTCTAATTCGCTGATGGTAGCAGGATAACTCCTTCTACGGATGCAATGTGGGGGAGGTGGTCTGTGTTTGTGTGTGTGAGTTTGCGTCTTGTTTTGACTGACATTTTACATTGGGCAAGCAGTGTGGCCAGATTCTTTGGCGGTTTTCGGTAGGCTCATCAAAATATTATCGGTAGTTTTCGGTAGGTTAAAACTCGAAACTCGAAAGAAGTAAAAGCGAAAGAAGTGTTAAGCGAGATGCGGGGGGGGGGGGGGGGGGAGTGCTAATGCGCAAAATGAAAGTTCCATCTCACGAGAATATGCATATATGGGGGAAGTGCTAATGCGCAAAATGAAAGTTCCATCTCACGAGAATATGCATCCTTTATCTAGGATATGGATTAGATTTGGTTCAGCGGTTACATAAATGAAGATTTTTTTTAAATATCGATCTGGAATTGGAATTCTAAGCCAAAGAAGGACTACAATGCACATTTTTTTCTCAGTGGTGGCAAGTTCTTTTTCTAGGGGCTCCACGCGACCGCTTAGGGCCGCAGCAGTGTTCCATTGTATACAATTTTATCGTACGTGCGGTCATTTGATTTTCGCTGGATTATTTAGATTGATTTGATTGTTTGGCTGAGTTTTATAGTTCAATGATTAAAAAAATTGAGATTTTTTCCTTCAAACCCTAGATATATAAATACATCGGTATTTCTGGTCACTTTGCCCACAGGGCAAGGCTAGCTTTTTGGCGGCCACCGTCGCAAAACCGTCGCAAAACGTCAAAACCGACGTCACAAGTACTGCAAACCCAAGGTGTATGGATATTAGGAGGTGAAGTGCTTCAGAGCAAATTGACATTTCACGACTTGACATAACAATACTGGGGGCTCCGGTATTAAAATCAGGGAGGGTTGGAGGGGGGTATAGAAAATTGTATGCGATTTGACATAACAATACTCAATGATGGCGCCCGGAAAACGCGCTAACAATTCACCTCCTTAATAAAGACACCTTGCTGCAAACCGACGTCGCAACGATTTGGAGGCGCTGGCGACGGTCGTTTTTGACGTTTTGCGCAAGGATAATGTATTTAGAAGGTTGATTTTTATCGCTTTTGCTGGGCGACATTGTGGGGGACATCTGTCACTCTCTGCATATAAATTTCATTACCCCGCACCAGCCCTCCCCGATTTTTATACCGGAGCCCCCGGAAGAGAAATGTCAAGTCGAGAAACGTCATTTTGCTCTGAACAACTTCACCTTGTCATTTATAACACCTTGGTTTTGCGACGGTTTTTGACCTTTCGAGCGAGCTTTTGCCCTGCGGGCCAGTGTGGCCAGATTATATTGGCAGATTTCGGCAGGAGCACTGTTGAGAACGCAACCATTTAACCTTCCTTTCTATGACCAAAAATAACCCTCATCTTTATGACCACCTACACGGGTAGGACATACATTTTGTATGGGAGTTTGCATTTCTGGATGGTAAATAGATCATATCTTCTGTTTTAGTTATTGAAATAACTTCAAATTTTCAGGAAAGCTGCATAAAACTTTGTTCTTTCCAGTATAAAAAAATAAGAATTTTCAAAATTATTTTCATATATTTTGTAATGGGTTAGGCGATAGCTACGTTCGCCATGTAATGTGATGAGCGTACATATGGTACATACTGTACATGAGCCGAGGTGGAATAAAACATCGATCGAGCGGACTTTTCAACACTTGATCGTCCAGGCGATCATAGAAACCTTTAGGAGGTTTCCCTTACTGGAAACGTTGGAGTTTAGAAGCCTTACCTTGGGTAGAAGGACATAACTTAACTCTTGAAATATGTTGGAAGGCGAAGTATTAGGATGCGTAACGTCCTTGCCATACAAAAGATTCAAAAAGTGCTCCAGAAGTATAACTTTCCGTGCGAAAGAATCTAGAAAGTGTGCCAAACGCATCAAAAACCCTGGAAAACCCCAGTTGCTTAAGGCAGCGCTCTAGCAGCAATCGAACACGACATCGAACATGAAAAATATATGCGATTTGACATGTTCGATTTGATAACCAACAAATCGAATATGTCAAATCCCATACATTTTTCATGTTCGATGTCGTGTTCGATTGCTGCTAGAGCGCCGGGTAAGTTTGTGGGTGATAAACATACAGACTCACTTGTGACAAATAGTTTCGCAATAAAAGGATATTAAAAGTCTCTATATATAAGCTTAAAACCAACCAACAAGAGGATATCCAGCAACGAATAAAAATGTTTTAACCAACGGATACATAAACCCATTTAGACAATTTATGATGTTTATTACTGTAATTTTCTTTCTAGAGTAAGGATCCAGCCACGTGCGTCCAGCCTTTAATGCCAGTTAGATAAAAATAAATAAAATTCTTTTTCCTCGTTTGGTTTTACGTTGTTCTCTGTAATTATACGAAATCAAGATACAATTCTCTTCTTTTTTTTTGAAAACATAGGTTTTATTTCCCCTTACTTTCCATTATCCTTTTGCTTTCTGCGATCGTTTTACATAATCAATAAAGTTTTAAAAACATCTTCCGAGGGATTTCCGTTTTTTTTTGTTTGTTCGCCAACCTCGTGTGTTTTGCCAACTATCTTCTTTACAGTGTGTTCTAAATCATACATGCTTCTCTTCTTCTTTGCGCAACAACACACACACAGACCCCCACCACAACGCCCTTCTCGTGAAATAGCTTCGCAGCACAAAAGTAATATTAGCGCAATAGTAGTTTACTAAGCTTCCCAAAACCAAACCAAACTCACACACACACACACACCCTTCTCCTCCTCAGTGCCAAATCTTGTGTTTGACTCTCTTCACAGTAAAACTGCTATTCTTGTAGGGTTGTATGTGTGTGTCCTTTCTTGCGAAACAATATACGTTTTCTCATTCGTAATCCTTCTAATCTAACACCACCACACTTTACTCTTTCCATCACCATGCGACCCTTTTCCTCTCTTCATTCGTCATCCATCCGAAGCCTTTTTCCCATTGCTAAGTCTCGTTTTTTTTTTTGTCAAATCGGCAACACGTGTATATGCGCTCTGAGTGAATTGATACTTCCCCCTCGTGTCTGTGGTACGCGTTTTAATTCAGTTACGAATGTTGGATTTCTTCACTTGTAAAACAAAATTGTCTCCCACCGGTCGTCTCACCCTACACACTACACACGGCTGCGATTGTGTTTGTAGTTGACCAGCTAGCTAGCTCATCATTGCGGTAAATTCTTCTTCCTTGCTTCCTCCTGTCTGCTTTCACCTTTTCTGTTTAATAATTAGTTAATTTTTATCTATGATATTTCTAAGAGATGTAGTATGGGGGGGGGGCCCCACTGCGTGCCACCTTTCGCATGCGTGAGTGATAAAGATGTATGCAAGGGTATGTGTAATGTATTTTAGCAGTATGCATATGCTTTTCAGCACCTGCATAAGCGCGTTTTTGTTTGTTTTTGAAAAATGGATCTGCTTAATGCAAAGAAAAAATGGCATCGTGTAGTGTAGTGGATACGGGCACCGCGACAGCAACAAATTGTAGCATTAATCTGCCGCCCCTCTATCAGCTTTTGTATTGTATAATTGATACGAGCGTTGATAGTGACTAAAAGTATCAGCAGCGGAGAAGTTGTGCTCAAACCGTGCCTGTTTGAACTTGTTGTTCTGCGTCAAACACGTTTGGTTGCACCTTCATGGCTTTTGTAAACGTTTCTGTATATTATGTACGTACCACCCCCCATTATCATCATCACATGCCATACGTGTTTGCGTTAATCTTTGATTTGCCTGTTATCCATTTTTTTCTTCCTCTTTTTGTTACTATTTATTCAATTACCTTATTAGCACTATACAGCAAAGAATGGTAAATTTGTTGGGGTTTTTATTCTTCTCTTGCATTCTGCTCCTTCTTCTTATTAATGAGGCTTGATTGTGAAAACCAAATCGTGTAATTGGTGTATGTGTGTTCGAAAGCAGACACACACACTTACATGTTGTTTTACGTTTAGTTATGATCTTAATAGTTACCATCACCATGCAACATAGTCGAGGGACGAGATTGTGTGTGTGTGTTTGTGAGTAATTTGCAAATACACACCCCCATCGAGCCCTGCGGATAACCGGACACAAATGGACAAAATCAAAAGCACTCAGTCGGTAGAAAGAAAAGAAACACAGCTTGTGTGCTACAACAAATGGATCCATTATGTCCATTACAAATATGTAAACAATATAGAAAAAATGCTCTCTAAGCTTTTGATTTGATAATGATGAAACAATCAAGAATGGTAAATCAACAGCATACGTTCAAACAAGAATGATAAATCAACTTCATACGTTCAATCAATGAATTGTTGTTTTTTTCTGCGCTGTTAGTTAATCGATCGAACATAAAATCGCACAATTTTGCATTTTTTATGCTGCCCTACAGCAGTTTCGTCCTAACTATCTTGCGTCAGTGTTAGTTAGTCAGCTAGTTAGTTAAAAATCAATTACAAGAGTGTCAGTTCATACACACACACAACACCCCACAACATATAGTGTCCAACAAAACAGGGGTGAGTGCTAGGTTCATTCGCATTTTCGCTTCAAACGGCAAATGTACATCCGATCAGGAGAGTAGATGGAGCGAGTGTCGGTAAATTTCAAAAGCTTCTGTAAAAGGCCTACCTCTTTATCTAAAAAGCGTTATCGATTTGTTCGTATGTGTATATCTGATGCCAACTCCTTCTTCTCCTCCGAATACTTCTTCTTTTTAGATCGAATATGAAAAGTAGTAAGTTAATAGGGCTTGGATTAGTAGTAGTTGTAGTAGTAGTAGAAATAGAAACAATGGTAATTCAATAATAGTTTCTAGGAGTGGCTCACCACTTGTGTGTATGTTTATCAGTACACGTCAGCGACTGCGTGGTTCAGTCCAAACGACGTGCTACTACTACTATAAACCTTTCTCCACCTGTCCTCCCAAATAATGGGATTGGCTACAGAGTGCGACGGCGCTTCCATCCATCCAATATACGCTTCAAACAAAATGATTCAAAAGAGATTTTGACCTTACGCCGGACGTGGGTTTAAGCTGTCTTATCCTGCGCCCCGCGTCCAGGGGCGGGCGCATATGGGCCGAAATTGTAAAACCGTTTGGTGGGGAGGGTTGTTTCATATTTGTGAGTGTATTCTATTGCCCAGGCCTCTGCCTGCCTCTGCACAATGAATGCCGGGATGGAACACTTGTAGGATCCGTATCGTACACAGATTTTCGGTTGGTTAACGTTACTTCTAGGTGTCTGTTGTGCTACACTACCACGGGTTAATGGTAAATGACGTACGAGCATATGCACATGTTTACTCTAGCATCAAAAACTTAAAACATAAACAGAGACGACCAGCCACGCCATGGCACCATACAGTGTTTGCCAACTTGCCCCAATTCGAAAGGTGAAACAGTTAGGCGGAACACACTTCACGCCACGCGATGGGCACACAACACAAACACAAACACACACACCAAGTGGTACAGTATCGGACATTAAGATAGGACCCTTTTTTTTCAATGCACCGTGCACTTGTTTTGCCACGTTACTCGTGTTTGTGTGTGTGTATGTGTGTATGTGTGTGTGTGTATGTGTGTGAGTGTGTGTGTGTGTGTGTGTGTTTGTGTGTGTGTGTGTGTGTGTTTGTGTGTGTGTGTGTGTGTGTAGTAGTAGAAAGTGAGTGTGCTTTTTAATGTGTATTTGCAAGTGCGCGGGTTTGTGTCTGAAAAACATAGCTTGCCATGATGTCATATTGCGTTGAAATTATTCTTATTATGTGTGTTATCATGTGAAACATTGTGCGTTTACACTTGGATAAAAACTAAAGTTTGCATCGACAGCAGCCCTTGTTCCTCGGACGAAAACGCAGGTGTGCTGTTTCATGAATGTGAATGCGACACCGGTGCGAAATGGACACACGCACAATAGCAATGAACTCGGCATTCTCTCACAGGTGTTTCTCCAGTGCACGCCATTGAAAGGCCTTCGTGCATCTCTGCGTTGCACGTTGTGTGCGAATGGTAAACTTTGTGCGTGCATTGAGCTGGCGCGCAGTTGTTCTTTTCAATGGGCGTTTTGTTTCATGAGCGCGGCAGTATTCTGTTCTCGATTTTGAAGGGAAGACGCTTACTCGCGTACTCGTTGATAGTTTTTATCCATGCGATGTTTTCGCTGCTCGACAACGATGTTATTCATCGCGTATAGAAGTAGAACGCAGGCAGAGCACGGGATCAGCCGTGTCCAAGTTTTTAACCAGCGCGTTCTTGACGGTCCAAGCAAGCAATGTTAGTAACAATGGGTCGAGGTAAACGTTGTACCGATTATCAGCGCCATATGTAAAAGCGAATGGCTGCTGCTGGCATTAAGCGCAAAAGGATCGAGTTCGTAATGGAACGATCGCGCACTTTTGTGGCAAACGCGCTTCGGACAACCGAAACGTGCTTAGACAACTGAAACGCGCTTGGACAACCGAAACGCGCAAGTCAACCGGTCGTCCTCAGAAGACCACGGCGAAAGAAGACCGTAACATTGTTAATATATCGAAAACACACTGATCGCGAGGGCGGTGGTCCTGCTTATCACACCAAAAACCTAACCCAAAACACAAAAAAGCTACTTACAAATCTATCCGAAACGACCTACTTGTGAAACAAACACACACATCAATACACATTCAAACATACATCCACACACACACACACACATGCACACACACATACACACACACATACACACACATACACACACACACAAACACAAACACATACAAACCACACATAAACTTGGCCCAACGGGTGCACGGTGCGTTAAAAACCCAATGCCCTGTCTTTCTGTCCGATACTGTAATAAACAGCAAGTGGTTGTATTACAAATGATGGCATTTGTGACAAATGCGCCTAAATGTATGCACTACTTAATAATAGATGCTAAAATACCCGATTTAGTTGTTGTTAGTGTAGGTAGGAGCTTACTTCCTACAGAAACACGTTACTGAGAACGATTTTTGCTCTTGCTGCGCGCGCTCTCTCTCTCTCTCTCTCTCTCTCTCTCTCTCTCTCTCTCTCTCTCTCTCTCTCTCCTTGTTCTCTACCCTAAGCTTCCTTTGCTGTCTCAAGAATAGCTACACAAAGTAGATCACCATCAGATCGACTGACACAAGAATTTAAAAAAAACATACCCACACATTGCAAGAGATGGATCTCGTGACACACTCAATGCCCTCAACATGATTACTAGCCTGCCCTTTTCTATCCAATGACGGGGGATATTGTGTGCTACCCGTAGATAGGGTGTGGAGGGACTCTCCAAATGCATACAACTCGCAAATTTCCTCACATGTAAACATCACGAACGGTCCCAATGTGTTACGAACATACCAAGAAGTTACAGCTACGTGTACACTCACATGAACAACACAACAAACAGATGCCACCAAACAATCACACACACTACCCGAACACAGGGGGGAAGGGATTCAGCATGATCAATCCGATCGTTCGCACGTGACTTCATTCACCGACACATACACACATGGAGTGCATGTGCATCTCTGTGCATAACGTCCCTGCTTTTGGGATTGGTTAGAGAGTACGTTGTATTTTTGCTTTCCTTCAGCATATCTCACTATTCGTACCGGTCCATTCCATTCCGAGGGCTCTGTCGCATAACCTTGACCAAACAATGCAGTTCTTTCACAGCATTTCATTGAAATACAAGGCGTTTCGCTTCTAAAAAGAAAAACAAACAGTAAACATAATACGAAGACGATCAGTATGTTGCGTTCTGTAGGTGCACGCGACTACTTACAACTTTTACTCACCTGTTCACTGTTTCCTTGTCAGCAGAAGGCTCCGACGCAATGACACCTCTCGGGGAACTCGCATTACAATACAACACATCCATTTAACGCATGCAAAACTGATCCGGGATATGATATGATCGTTGAGAACACTGTAGACATCGGCCCACACGGAGAAGTTGTGGTACAGTTTAGGGTTGGATACAGTTATTTCCCATTTCTCCTCCGTATTACAAAATAGCATGTGTTCAACAATCTCATCAACAATTACCTCGGCCATCACTACAATTACCACCACCAACCTCTACCACCATCACCAGTATTACCTCCCACGCGCTATGTTTCATACGAAGATTATCGGATTGATGTTGTGTTGTATGTGTTTGGTTTCATTTTTATCATTGGTTAGAATTTATTATTCTGCTTTCTTTTTTAAAATTCTGACTCTTCCTCTCCTTCTCTTTCTCTCTCTCTCTCGCTATCTCTCTTCCGCGCTAATTTGTGTTACCCTATTACTATCCTAGATCCGATCCGTTTTCATCATGCTTCGTGTTTCATTTTGCATATGCACTTCAATTTGTGTCTGTTTGTTTGTTTTGTTTTGCAATCATCATCGTTACTAAACGATTCCAACGCGATCCCATGGCGCGATCCCGCGACTTTTTTTCCATTTCAAAAACACACACACACCAACACTTCTCCTGCTAGTTCTGCTTTGCCAAAACAATGTGTAGCTTTTCCGGCAATGGGTGCATTCCTTCCCCCTTTACGCTACACACTATAAGGGAGAGTGTGATTTATATATAAAACACACCGAAAACAATTCGATTCCAAAAATCCGACTCACTTCCTTCCTGCCTTTTGCCGCCCCCGGGTTCATGATCCGTGGGGCTAGAAGGTGCGCGTGGTTTACAATAATGCGTGGTTTTTACCCTTCTCTGGTGGTCTGCTATGTTGCCCCCATTCAAGCACGGTCGACTGTTTAAAACATCGAAAGCTGAGAAGATGCACATGACAAAGATGTTACAATAGGGTTTTCTTCTTCTTCTCGCTTACAAATCAGTCAAACTAAATCTGCCTGATTCTCCGTTCTCTCCGGGCTTGGTACTTTTGATCATAATCTCATTCTACATGGATGGGTGTTGTCGACGTGTGTGTGTGTGTGTGTGTGTGTGTGTGTGTGTGTGTGTGTGTGTGTGTGTGTGTGTGTGTATTTAAACTTTTGCTCGGATATTTTTGCAAAAATATGCCATCGCGAACGAACGAATCATACACTCCTGGGGCTATTAAAATAAGAGTGTGTTATCTCTGCTTAACCTTCCTTTCTGCATTATACGTTCTATATATAGGGGTGTGTGTGTGTGTGTGGGAGTGGTTTGCTTCCTTTCAATTAAACTCCTATTCCGACTGTGATGAGCGCTAGCTTTCTCTGTCGTTCATGCTTTTGTTACGAAACGTTTTGCTTTTATCCCGTATAAGTGTTTTTTGTGTTGTTTTTGTTGATTTTTGCATACTCAACTCATTTACTTAATCGCTTACCGAATAGTTAATAATAAAAAAAAACCACATCTAGTAGATGCCATCTTATATATGCATGTATGTATGTATCTAAGAAGGTGTGTATGTGTGTGTTGTGTAGATAAAAACAGGAAAAATGGGACCAAATATGAGAAACATGAACGTTTGGAGAAACTATCCGTACTTTTCTCCACTCCCTCTCTAGGGCTGTGGTGTGCGCGAATGTGGATGCTTGACCTCTTCCTACTTCTGCAGACATTCTAACAAAGGCCCGTCGAATAGGGCCCGCACTTCAAAATACGTGCACTACACAACGGCAGCGTGTGATTGTTGGACGATTTGATTGCGTCCACACAC
The DNA here is from genome assembly GCF_943734685.1 of Anopheles coluzzii. Lineage (NCBI taxonomy): Eukaryota > Metazoa > Arthropoda > Insecta > Diptera > Culicidae > Anopheles > Anopheles coluzzii. Next base: position 87,478,714 of record NC_064670.1, read on the forward strand.
CATTGCATACAAAGTTCCTGTGTTTAGTTGGGTTCTGTTGTAAAATGATTCCCTAACAGAGCAAACACGATGCAGTTCCTTTTGCTTTTGCATACCAAAACAACCCTCCCTCGCGGGGGGTGGGGGCGGTATCGGCTGAAAACGTTTTTGCCTTACACATCCTCATATTCTTTTCCATCATCATTTTCATCCTCATGGCATGCGTTACGCTAGGTACACACACATTAAAAAAGGCGTTCGTTGACTACGCTACGTTCTCCAGCATGCAGAAAACTCTAGTAGTAGTTCTTCACACACCACCAAAAAAAAAAAGGCTGGGGTGACGCGCATCACTCACCCCAAGTAGATCTATTCGCAGCTAGTGTTCACGCGTTCACTGTTGCCTGCTGTTCCCTCCTCTTTCCGTCTCCCGTCTAGGCTTCTTGTAATCCCTGGCTGTAATCCCTGGGATTGAATTGGTATGTGTTCTATCCTTTTGTTGTTTTTTTTCTTCATTTTTTTCTCCTTTTTTGGTCTGCTTTGTGTGAAAAGGTGGTCGAAAGATGTTTCTTTTTCATTCTAAAAAAAGGATTCTTTTCTTCGATCTCTGAGGCTTCTGCTGTTGCGTGTAATGATGTGGCGCTTTTACCTACGAATTAGCGTCTACACTTTTCCTTTGCCATTCCCAAAACGATTAATGTTATAGCGCCACTCGGGCCATCTATCTACTACCACCGCCGTTCTCGATCCTCCATATCTCCACCACACACACACGCTGATGCTGCGCTCTTCTACTTGCTGCTTCCCGTTGTTTGCATCGCTTTCTGCTCTCTTCGGTTGCTTTTTCTCTCTCCCTCTCTTACGATTCGCTTTACTCAACAGGCTCAGTGTTTTTTTATCCGCGCAAACACCATCGCAATAGGGAGCACAATGCTGGTTTTGCTCTTTTAGAGCAGAACACATTTACTCTTCTTCTTCTTTTTCACCTGTAACGCTGCTCTCGTAGCAGTCTCGAAAACTTCACGCACGCCCTCCTTCGATTTGGCCGAACACTCTAAATAAGCGAAAGCATTTATTTTTTCGGCCATCGCACGTCCCTCCTGTGGCTTGACGGGCTCCTGCTTCATTTTAGCCAATTCCTGCAGCACAGCCGGATGTGGATCGGTGTTCGAGAGTGTGGGGAGAGATAAAAAAAGATATCGGTTAGCGCACAGTTCACGTGTGATAGGGGATGAGAGGTGCAGCCAGGAATATATACAAACCTTTATTGTGTGTGGGTCATTTCTGAGATCTTTTTTGTTGCCGACTAAGATGATGGGTACATTAGGACAGAAATGTTTTACCTATACATAAAAAGAGAAGAAAGAAAAACATCAATATTGTTTCACCGCTTTCTACATAGTAAATACAACGTATTGCAGTAGTTTTAATCCAATGAAATACACGCATTCGGTAACGAATGCTCATTTGGCGATGCCACCAAAAGTTGAACATAAACCAGTTTACAGTGTACCCTCCTCCTTCCTAAAACATCAGTACCCCAAGCTTATATTGAGAGACCGATAGAATGATGATTCATTTACTTATGATCGCCTCGAATCGTGCGCCATGCTTCGCAGCTGCTGAGATTGCGTGTGAGTCATGGCGAATCCGCCGCTCTGCCCATTTGCCGTGTACGCAGAGGAAATTGTTTACTGATAACAAAACACGCTAAAGCAAACAAGTTCACCGAGCAGTGTGTATGTGTGTGCGTTGCAGCTATGCGCGTACTAAATTGCCGACAATGACCAAATAACAACCAAATAAGAAAATTTAAATTTAATTCTGCTCTAATTTTGTGGCATCTGTCTTTGGGGAGGGATTTAAATTACGAGCTGCGAGCTGTGAGCTTTTCAAGCTTCGTGTGTTCTGAAACCCATCTCATATTTACCTCAGGGGTCCACTTTTCGGGGATGTTCTCCAGCGAGTCGGGTGAATCGACAGAGAAGCACATGAGAATAACATCGGTGTCTGGGTAGCTCAGCGGCCTCAGTCTGTCGTAATCTTCTTGCCCGGCCGTATCCCACAGTGCCAGCTCAACCTGAAATATAGCAAAGTAGAGAGAAAAAAGAACATCCATTAGAATTGTATTCCAAGTCTGTTGTGTGATTGTAATATGTATGATATACATAAAAAAATAATAAGGGAAATTCGGCACATTATTGAGATGGAAATAAAATATTATATTGTTATTGATACTGAAGGGGCACAGCGCTGGGAATTCATTTGAGAGCAATTATCGTATCATTCAAACCCTGGTTTCCATTCATCAATGCCTGCGAAAGTCACAACGCACGTATCATCTTCCCTTTTGCATATTTGTTTCCGCTTTAAAACACAACTGTTGGACTGTCACATTCCAAAGCCCTTCAAAAGCGGTTTGATTACTCCGGAGGGTTGAAGGAACCGTCGTGATGATCATGACGATCACGAAGGAAGTATCAAAACATCGTTGGATGGAAGTGCAACCTGAGCAGAGCAGCGAAGGAGATATCGAACACGGATGTGAGAAGTGTGAGTGTGTGTGCGCGCTAGCGAAAGCGGAAAGAAATGCATTTGACACCGAGTCGCTCGCTACCTAAGATTGGCTGATTTTTTCCCCTGATTATTTGAATGAACTTACCAATCCTATCTTTTTATGGGGACCAGCAGAGTAACACGATGAGGAAAAATAGCGATCGTGTTAAGGGCTGAGCAAAATTAAGCGAAAACGAAAAAGTGGAAAGGACAACACACCGTCAATCTTAGAGATTCTCGACATTCGACTTGGAAAGTTAATTTTCGATTCCAGTTTTTTTTAAGCCTTTTGCGCTCTATCTCTCTCGGGGGGTTTTTGGAGCGTTAAGTAAATTGTCACAATCCAATGAAGTTTTTAGCTCTTTCTTTCCTTCCCATACCTTGGTGTTTGTGTGTGTGTGTGTCTCATGATAGGTGAAAAGCAAAATTAGCGTTATCGACGACGCCGAGGGAGCATTATCCCACCGTTAGTCGTTGTTCCTCCTGGTACCTTTTAGTTACCACCAGCCAGCGCCAAACCGAGCGGTCGAGTGTGATGAAGAAACTGGCGAGGCGAGGTTGCCCTTTTCTCTGACACCAAAACTTCCACCATCACACACACACACACACAGACGCACGCATATACACACTTACAAAAAGGTGATATACCCCAATAGTTCCTCTCTCCAGGTGGTGGTAGGCAGTAGTAGGCTACGCCGGGCGCGAGTCAGCACTGTTTTTTTTGCCTCGAGTTTCCCAAACCCATATATACGCGACGACCTAACCACCACCGAGCGGTGAAGAGCAGGAGGAGGAGTAGGAGGAGGAATTTGTCTTTCGCCCTCATTCGCCACTAATTCGATATCTCTCCGGCGAAGGGTTGGCCACCCAATAATATAGCTCCTCCCTGCTGCCCCCCACGTCAGCCCTACTCAACAGAGGTCAGAAGACGTCAGGTGGATGTGGTAGGTGTGTGGGGATGGGGATGGAGAGAGAGAGAGAAGCCCTGCACGATAGAATGGAGACGAGGAAAAAGAGAAAAGCACACCACCAGCAGCACCGTGCGCGAGGCGCGAGCAGCACACCAAACAAATATGTTGGTGTGAACCACCCTGCCGCCCCCGCCGCTATCCTTCTACCACCCCCACACCATGAGACAACATTAGCGGGTGGTGTGTCTGTATGTGTGCGTACGACGTTTGATACGACGAAAGTTATCGGTGAGTTTTCTCTTATCAGTGAATCGTCCGTGTGCGCACCAGCAGCGCGAATGTCGATGGTGCTGCTGCTGTTGTCTTCGTCGCCGTCGCAGTCGTCGCCTGCTGCAGTGATATAAATTCTTCACACCTTACATCTACTACAGTACAGTGTGTTCGGATGGGGGGGAAGAAAAACGTGGCAACGCACGGGCGGTCAAAGAGGCTCTAAGCTGGAGTGTGACGGCTGGAGAGATGTGGGAAAGGATGCGCGCCTCTCTCTCTGCATTGGGTAGCGATAAGAAGCGAAGGTTTGCGTGCGTTATCCGCGTACGATGAGCTGGAGGCACGAGGAGGAGATACCATTCGCCGGAGCAGCATGTGTGTCTATGTATTGGTGGCAATGTTGCGCTGATGTTAGAGATGATACACTGTGGTGTATTCTAAGGGAGCGGAGGGTTGTTTTTTTGTGTTATACCTCCACTGCCAGATTTCTTATCTTTCCCCAGGATGGGGAGAAGGGGGAATCGTAGTCCCCATAAGCGACAGTTTTCTAGAATCGGACAGAAACCTTAGCTGTAACAGCTGCCGCCTCTGTCCCGCGGGTTTCGTTACTCTAGCGCGCGCTTGGGCTTGTGTCTAGGGCCTCGGTGATAGTGGTACCCATTCCAAGAAAATGCATGACCTGAGTGAAGAGCTGCATTGCACAATAGCTTCGGGGGGGGGGGGGGGGGGGAGAGGAGGATGAGGATTGTTATGCGCGGACTTTCCCTGCCACTTCAAAGGGTGCTCTGCGATGGGGGCGAGACGTTCAGTTGATTGTATGTATTGTATATTGCTCTCTCACCCTCAAGCGGTCACCATCTCATCTCAGCAGAGACCCGTGGGGCCGAGGCAATGGAGAAAGAGCGATACAACTTTTTACCAACCAATGACTAATTGCAGAATTGTTTCCGGCTTCTAGTATATTGCGCTGCTGTTCGCTGTTGCTACTGACTGCTGCTGTTGCTACTGCCCACTGCTTCGGTTTGGTGTGGGCCTCTCATCGCATTGCAAAATTAAGCCACAGCATTATAAGGGTCTTTGCGGCAATGCGAGTGAAAGAGAGACGACGAGCCCCAAAACCAATGATGTCGGCAATCTAGTGCCTCCCCCCCCAAAGGCTTGTTTTCCGTTTCATTTGTTCAACCGAACGTTACAATGCAAAGGCAAATTGTTATAACGAGTTGCTGCAGCTTGCAGACAATGCACAGAAGAAAAAAACAACAACGGCAACATGGGGAACATGATGAACATGACAAACAAGCGAAAGGAAACACAAATTAAGCAATTGTACAATTAATTGCTGACAGAATGCATAATGGAGTTTCTCTAGTTCATAATCATGCTCGGAGTTGGCTTTTAAATATTAGTCCTTGAATACTAATCTAGTTATTAGTATTAGTCCTTGATAACTAGATCAGAATATCAGAATATATTCGGTTTATTTGAAAATAAATTTAACAAAATGTTATTAAGAAAACATTGTGCGAAGCGGAATTCTTGTACTTGTAACTAGTGATGGGTAATCCGGAGCGCAGTCATGAATCAACTCCGACTCCGGTGCGCAAAATATGACTCCGGCTCCGGATCATAACTGGATTCGACTCCGGATCACTCCGGATTACTCCGGATCACTCCGGATTACTCCGGATCACTCCGTATTACTCCGGATCACTCCAGATCACTCCGGATCACTCCAGATCACTCCGGATCACTCCGGATCACTCCGGATCAGTTTTCGTACATATTAGATGTACGACTTGAAAGTCAATGAACTCATCAAGAATTGTCTAAACGATAATGGACAGTCATTCCGGATCCGGAGTGATCCGGAGTGATCCGGAGTAGTCCGGAGTGATCCAGAGTAATCCGGAGTAATCCGGAGTGATCCGGAGGACTCGGAGTCGATGAGTCCGAGGATTTTCCCGTACGCACTACCCCCCCCCCCCCCCCCCCCCCCCTCCGCGAAACAGTCCGGAGCAACTCCGAGTCAGACTCCGAGGGATGCCGGAGTCGGATCAATCCGAAAAAAATTGTATTTACCCATCACTACTTGTAACTAGTGATGAGAAAAATGAAGTTTTCGTCGGAATCGATTCCGAATAGTAGTTCCGGAATCGGCTCCAGAATCGCAATTGGTTCGGAAATTATAATCGACTTCGATATCGGAATCGGTTTCGGCATCTCCAAAACCATAGACGTTTAGAGGTCCAATGATGCTACGTATTGATAGGCGCAAAGAATCAATATTTAACTATAAGCGATCATTCCAATTATGGAGTCAATCCTGATTCCGTTACCAGAGCAAACTACGATTCCCTGGTCGATTCCGATTCCGGAGCCGATTCTAATTTCGGAATCGATTCTGAAGTCGCCTCCGGAATCGGCTCCAGAATAGGCTCCGGAGTCAACTACGGTATTGGCTCCGGAATCAGAATTGATTCCAGCATGAGAATCGGCTTCGGAATCGATTCCGAACACGGCATCGGATAGGAACGATCCCGAGCTCCAACCACAATGGTAACACGTGGTTGCTTGAAGTGAGGAGCAAGGCGTACCACACATCATTGACCCTGAACGAGGTCAATAGTAAGGCAAGTCGTAGTCGGGTTCAAAATAAATAAAATTCAAGTGCAACAGGATATGTACATTAACCAAGAAAAATACATTCTTTGAATTAGATTGCAAAAAAATGTGGCTCAGCTGGCTAACAATTATGAAACCTTTAAATATATTGATGAACGACATCTAATTAAAAGAGTAAAAATTGTATGTAGCATCTTTCAAATTTATCAGACGTCTAATGCTATAGAAACTGTACGAGCAGTGATTTTAAAAGCACCTCCATTACCTTGAAAAACGATAATACATTTTTTAGTATTTTCTAAGCTCTCACCCATCAAATCAAACTGATACAGCTATTCTCGAGAAGCATATCAAAGGCAGCTCATAGATATAAATCTCTCACACTAGTCGAGTCTGTGTGTATGTAAATTGCCGCTGAATAATCGATCCGAGTTGAAGCACAGCATCACCCCGCCCCGCCCGCCGTTGCATATTGCCAGCAAGCAAACCCGGACAATGTAATCCGGTTGGCGATTGCAGCGATATGTGAAGCTTTCCCTAACAACTATAAAATGGAGGGAGTTTTATTATTCACCTTTTGCATCGACCGTTCGTCTCGACCGCGTACGAAAAAAAAAACGAAGCAAGGTGTAGAGCGCGCCGCCTGTCAGGGTCAGTTCTCATCTTCTAACCTCCGTAAAATAAAGCTGACATCATCCGTTTCAGCACCACATCCCACTAAGAGAGCCGAAAGGGCAACTGGATACGATCGTATATTGTAAATGAGCTAAGTGAGTACTTTGTGTACATGATTCAATCATCAAAAGCACTTTTTTATTCTAAGATATGTTTAAATTATCTTGTTTAAGTGTGTGAGGTACCTACTATTCTACCGTTTTCGAGAATATTTGCAAAGGGTTCGCAAAATGTTGCAATTTTCAAGTCCACGTATCCTTTTTCTATTATTAGGAGGACGATTTATTTTAATACAGTCCCAGAAATAGAAATATGGTAAATCGCCCTACGGCATTCACCTTTCACAACCTTCGCTTCGATTGATCCCTTTTAGCAACGTCCATAAAAGGGTTAACACGCGTACATCCCGGCGCCGGATAGTGTCCAAAAACATTCCAGCCAGAAATACAGAATGTTCGAATGGATAGAAGGTTCGGTTCGAATCATCCGAAACTCCTGAATCGAAAATGGAACATTCAGCAACAACAACGTCATGGAGATTTGACAGACATGCTGCTGCTGCTGCTCTGGGGGCTGCCATCCTCCGCGTCTCTCAACGGACACACCACAGGATCTCGTCAGAGTCAGGCTAAAAATAGTACACGTGAGAAAGGCCGACCATCTAATAAAACGGAAGCAAATCATATTAGCAATAGCCGCACCAATCCAACACAACACGCAGAAAAGAAAATGCTCCACACGTGTGTGCTTAGGGTGGTGGTCACAGCAAATGGGCAGCAAGCGATTATTTAACGCTCTTCTGAAGTGATGGAGATTTCGCGTTCCACTGACCGGGTCCCAAAGGGTAGCAAGCTTCTTAATTCCTTCCCGAACAATCATCGCTTGCTGCTGGCTGGCTGGCTTGCGATTCTTGCTAAACTAATGAGACATTGGATCAATTTTCAGGTTCTACGCCGAGGCGCGCGATAAGGAATCAAAACAAAAGCAGCGGTAGTAATAGTAATAAAAGAAAAACAGCTGAGAGAGAAATTTGATGAAGCTCCAAAAAAGCTCCAATTATCCGACGATGTTTGCGCTAGCTACTACCACTACATGGCTTGATCGTTAAAAGGTCAGTCTCTTTATGGGAAATAATGATCATCGAAAGTGATACTCCCTCTCTACCTGAGTTGTTGCCGCTTCTCGATATTGCTAACAGTATAATGTGAATGTCGAGAAGAGTGTTGAAAAGAGGTAAAATAAAGGGAAGCAAAAAAGCAAACGATCGTTTCCGCGTCGTGAGGCTCCCTTATAAAGAAATTGCGGTGACCCAATGGCATAGGAATTTCAACAATTTGCAACGTGAGGAGAGCACCTTCCCCGTCTGTTGCTTGCAGTGGAAGGTTTGAAAAAAAGCTCCAAACATCTTACTTGACTGCTATTCTCAAGTAAAGAGACCATTTATGGTGTTCTTTTTAATTTCATTTTTTAAATGTGTTTTACTTAAAAATGGTTTTGTAATTCATAAAACACAGAATGAAACTGACTCAGTTTGCGTATTACACTATTTTTTTCTGATCAGTTTCTAATGTGAACGTCATTATTCAACAATTGCAAGAGGTTTTTTCAACAGCCCAGCTGTCACAAATAATGACAGCTGTTGAAAAACATCTTGCAAGTTTGGAATAATATTGTTTGCATTGAACTGAACTGAACGGGAAAGTAGTTTAAAATAATATTTTAAATCTTTTAGAATTTTAGAAAGAAATGTAATAAATTATTAAATATTTTGTAGCACCTAAATGTACGACATGTAGCATTTAAATCCACGTACTCTATTAACCTTAGCGTATTTTTAAAGAAGACAAATGATCTGAAAACGGTATTTTGTGTCATGTGGTCCTCCACTCCCCAACATTCATCTCATTTCGTTTGGTGGAGCCGCCGAGATGTATGCTCATTGCAGAATGGGGAATGGCTTTGCTGGGGAAACGTCCTAAGACCATGGTGGCCCCGCGTAGTTCTAGCCAAAGAGCCATGGAGGGTAGGCGGCGCGTGGCGGGGAGATTTGGAAAACCAGATTTTGATTGACGCCTGACACAGAGGAACGTGGCGCGCGAACTCGCAACACACACGACGCAAGCAACAGGATTCGCAGGTATTCGCGATTTTTGAGTGCAGCAAATCGACGTCTGAAAAAGGGCAGCGTGGATGGGTGGTGGTGACTGATCGTACAAGAACGCGTAGCGGGAGCAACGCAAAGCCAGCAAACCATTTAAATAAGAACCACACATACCGCGCGCTCTCGACCATATTCCTCCCGCATACCCCCCATCTCCTTCTTCGACCAACGGAATGCATGCAGCAATGTGTGGTGAGAGTTTGAAATTTTGCGTTTCAATCATATAAATATTGACCATGAGCGAGCGCAAAACGGGCGTTGTGCGCGCGCGTGCGGTCCAGAGCCGCAGCAGCAGCAGCAGCCGCCGCTTGTGGTCGTTGTTTGTGCATTTGGGATAAAATGGCCATCGGGAGATGGTGTCCGGTAGGCATGTGTCGGTCGGTGCTGGTGTGCTCCTTTTGCGTGTGTTTGTGTCGGTTTAGCTGCACGGTGGTATGCTTTTGGAAGGTATGCACACCACCCAGCTACATGATGATCGATGAATTGGCCGGCTGTTGCGCGTTTTATAAATTATGTTTCGTCACGGAAAAAATCGTGGAATATTATATGCCGGTATATAATACGTACAAAAACGTTCATCGCAAAATCGCGATATACAAAGCAAAAAGCTATAGTGTAAAATGGTGGAAGGGATAATTTCTGAAGTAAATTTGTGCGAGCAGATCAAAGCCATCAAATCCGTTCAATCCCTTGGCCAGCTGCCAAGAACAACAATAACAAACAGCAAACCACGCACGGACATTCCATACCAGACGATTCATCATCACGGCACAGAAAATAGAACGGAAACCATTCCAAATAAAGCTTTAAAATTGATGAGCAATTTAAATCGAAATAAGAATGCATGCCTCTGTCCTTTTTGCTACTAAGACGAATGAACGAACTTTTTGTTATGAAATCGTTGTTTATGCAGCATTCATAAAGTCAGTGACGGATAACCGATTGTTTGATAAACAACAACACATAAAGAATGTTGTAATAAATCGTTTGTTAATTAGTTTCCTGGTTTTGTACATTTTGTATTCTCCATTGAACATTTAGCTGCTTGAACTAAATATGTATATAGCATTTGTTAGCTAAAAAACATTTTTGCTGCATCACAACAATAAAAAAATGGATTCAACCATTGGAACACAGCACGGAATCAACCGAAATAAAACGAAGCCACAACTGGAAAAATCCGGAATTGAACAGCAAATTATGTGGCTAAAGAAACGGACCACAAACAGAGGAAAAACGAAATGGTGATAAAACAGACGGCACAAGAAAAGACAACAGTACACAACTTAAATTAGTAAGTTGAACTAACTCTCGACAAGGGGAACGCGTCTGCCGCAGCTCTGCCACCGTGTCTTGCGCAAAACAAAGGTAAAAGAAGCAACACAAAACGTTCGCCATTAAAAGTTTTGGCCAACATGAGGTGTACTATATAACGTCCCCCATCGAGTGACCGGAAAAAAGGAAAGGGAAACGCCACGACACACGATGTTGAGTATTTTTTATGAGCCTTTTTACTCTTCCAGTAGCTCACCCACCGGCTGGAGAGCCCGAAATTATGAAACAAAATCCTCGATCACATTTTCAATAAAATATAAAACATAAAACTAGATGTATCTACCATGTTCCAATTGTAAACCCTAATTTAATAGCAAAATGAAAGATATTACATGTTTTATGCACCAAAGCTGATCGTCACATAACATTCAAATTGGCTGCAAACTGCTACGGGATGCGCAAACTATCTTCAATTCTGTCAGAATTGCAAACCGCAGCAGCAAACCATGCAGCAATAACAGGTTCGTTGTAAATGTTAATAATCCCCTAACAAAACCCAGTGCTCAAGTGTGTTCCTTCCTCACAAAAGAGCACTTCTACTTTTCATGATCCTTTCGCGATCATCGCACGAGCCAGCAGAGCTTGTGAGCGTCGAAGAATATGCAGCCAGCCGGGCGCGGCAGAAGCAGCAAACAGGAAGAGAGTCTTTTCCGCACTTTAGCATCATGGGGGCTCCCGCCAACCAAAGCAAGCACCCGCTAACGAGGCCAAGTGTGGACAGACATGTGTGGATCGCGGTGTGCGCGCGCGTCGTCTGCGTTGTGCTGCGCTATTCTTGCTCCGACGCCGTTCCATCATAAAAACTCCATAAAACTCTCACTCTCGCGTGCCTCCTCTCGAGGAGTAAGAGGGATAAGGGGTGCGCACACTTTTTGCGGCATGCTGATGGCTGGTGGGAAGAAGTTATGGCCCCGTCCCCGATGTGGTGATGATGTTTTCAAAGCGTCTGGGAAGGAGAGGATGGAGCTATGAAGATCAATTGGTTCTAAGCATGGGCAATTTGAATGCCTCGGACTTCAATCCCGGGTAGCTGCGTGCCTAGTTAGCAAAATATTTTAACACTGTTTTCCAGCATTTGCCAGAGTAGAGAGTGTGTGTGCAACGGAGTTTTACATTTCCTAGAACGAAATGAATGTTACACAGGCGCTTCTTCGTACCGGCGGCAACAGCAGATCGACTGTTGTTGGATCGTCGGAAAGCGGTTAATGTTAACGTGTGCCCGCTCCCCTTCTGCCCTTTTTCTGCGCTCGGGGGCCAGCAAAGGAAAAGCAAAGGCAAGCAAAAATGCTACTCCATCGTGTTCTTGATCCCCGCACGCTCGCATAAAACACACCCTTGAGGGGATAACTTCATCCAGGGGGACGACGACGACATGGTCCACCGACGTTCTTGCCATCCCCCCCATGGCATGGTATGTGTGCGACGTTCCGACCGGCCCAGACCCAGCCAGCTAGCCAGCCAAGTGGTGTTTGTTTATACGAAAACGCACCCTCCTCTTGTGTTGTGCTGCTGCTGCCTTTTTCTTTTCTGCTCTACTACTGGTAGGCCCGGGGGATGACCGCCACACCACAACAGCGGATGAACTTTCCTCCCTTTTCGCCATTTTCCTTTCGCCAAATGCCGCGCTCCTAGGCGTTTATTTGGCCTCCAACGAAAAGACGAATGATGGGGACGTCTCTCACTGGCTCTCTCTCTCTCTCTCTCTCTCTCTCTCTCTCTTTCTCTCTCGCTCCCGCTCCTTCTGCCAGCGACTTTAAACGAACGTGTGGAGTTTTGTGTCCCACAGAAATATTGCTGTCCCCACTACTGTGTGCACATGCGGCGTGTGTGTGTGTGCGTATGATGTGGCAGGTTCGTTTGCCTTCTTAATTTGCACATAGGCGAAGGATAGCAAAAGGGAGGAACATCATGTTACCTTACCTCCCTACTCTCCTCTGTAGCTGCATAATTTCAACCGAAAGCTTCTAATGCAAACGAAACATAATATATGCTGTTGTTAAGTATCACTCTTTGATGGGGAGCTACCTATAACAATATGTTGGAACAATGTTGGTGGAAAATAAAACTGAATGGTTTATGAGTAAGGTAAGCATGACTCTAATTCGTTCTATGACTCACTACAGAGCATTCACACATTGGTGTCTTGCTGCCTTGCAGTTTTGGTTCAATTTATTTTTTTTTGTTTCAATTTATGCCCAAATCGAACAGTGAAACGGATAAACGAAGTAACTTAAAAACGTCATGTAACGTGCAGTAGGGCAATTTTTTCAATTCGCATAGAGACGTTTGCCAAAACCATTGAAACTTTGGGTTCACTAAAAGGATTATAATAAAAATCGATTTTGAGTACCAATTCCAAAAAAAATCTTCCAAGACTTAAATAATAATCACCACGCAACCGGATAATAGCCCATCCTTGCTGCGGGGGGACGATCCATTCTAGGCTTGAACCCATGACGGGAATTTTATAGGGTCGTTCGAGTTGACGACTGTACCACGAAACTTACTGGCTGAATGAACGCTATTGACCGACACGGTATTAACACTTGCCGGTAGTTGGAGTACATTTTGTACAAAGAGCATCGTGTAAGAACTGTTTTATGCAATGAAATGTGGTCAACTGTCTCAACAAATAAGCATTACATGCAGGATAACTAATAGAAAAGTACTTCATATTATTCCTGTCCCAGCCTGTAGATAACCAATCCAACATTCGCTACAAGATAATCAAAAATTAGCTCCTTGATTTCTACAATTCAGCCACATCGGAGCGAGCTGTTGTGCAGTTTCGTTTCCTTAAAAACGAACCAAAAGCTTGATTTTCCAGCAATTAATTTAGCTGTGGCAGTGTGTGAGAACCACACACAACAATAAAGCTGATAAATCGTTCCCATTAAGACTCCCCGAGCTGACCCCCATCGCTGCTAACGATCACATGAGCCCCCGCCGTCCGTGCTGAAGGGGGTATCGAACAACGAAAGGGGCAAACACAGAAGGTAGGTGGTGGAATTGGGGTAGTATGACTCACCTGCTTGCCGTCGACTTCGATGTCGGCCACGTAGTTTTCGAACACGGTCGGCACGTACACCTCCGGGAACTGATCCTTGCTGAAGACGATCAGCAGACAGGTTTTACCGCAGGCACCATCGCCGACGATCACAAGCTTTTTCCTTATAGCAGCCATTGGTTCTGTTGGTTGTTTGCGGGTGTGTGCGTATGTGTCCAAATTGCGGGACGCGGTTCCGGCCAGCGTTTGTTGTTGGCACAATGGTGGCGTGTTGTTGGATGTCACACAAGATTGATTTCACCCATTCGTGAACACACGCGTCGGGCGGCAAACCGTTGCCGGGAATAAAGACGATTTACGGACACACCGGACAGCACCAGAGCAGCGGCAGGAACGATGTCGACGATGACGATGATACGCCACGCAAGAGATAGCCCCCGGACGACGGTAGAAGGGTATCACCAGCACCAGCACCACCACCAACACAAATCCGGACGCGGGTCGTTGGAAGACGCGAAAATATTCCAAGCAAGAAATACACACGTTCGAAACGCAGCGAAATCCGCACCCAACGGAAAGAGAAAACACGGGCAAACAGAGCGGGAGCGCGTCGTCGTCGTCGACGATGAGCCAACGGGTTTGAGTGTGTATGCGTGCGTATGATGGGAGCAGCAGAGATAGAGCGAGACAGACACGGCACGGACGTTACAAGCGAAGCAACCGTTTGACGAAGGGCGCGCGCACACGCACACAATCACACACAGCCGTACGGCGCACACGGTTTTACGCACACGGTCGTCGATGATGGTGTCGCGCGATGGGATGATGGTTTTAAAGAGAGAAGAAAAAAGATTGTTGCGTCGTTGTTTCGTTTAGATTATCGGACCGGAGGGGACGAATTTCCACACCAAAGAAACCAACCACACGCACACACGACCGGACCAATACACAGGACGGGCAACAAGGCGTTTGCCGCACACGCGCGCACACACAGCACACACACACAGATACACCGTTCAAGTGTAGCATTTCAAAATTTCCATAGGCGTAAACGCGTACCCCATACACACAATGGCACCGGAAGCATCACACACACACACACACACATACGCGAGCGCAAGAAGGGAGCGATATCGTCATCGGTGGAATTTTGAGACAATCATCATGGCGATCGCGGAATGTCTCGGGCGCGTTCGCGTGTCGCACCGTCGTGTGGCCATTGAGAGACGATTAATTTTTCAGTTGTGTTTTTGCATGCAGCATTAATTTTGCATAATGTTTCCGTATTTTTTTATGTAGATTTCCATTGCGTCGTATTCACAAGAATGTGAATAATGGGACAATTTTTTTGGTCGACCGTTTTCACACACATTGACAGCGCACACACACACGCGTTTTTTTTGTACAATCACCAGCGTAAAAGCGCGCGCACACAGGACGAACGTTATGCACACACATACACACAAGCGCACACGATCACCACGTACGCACACACATACACATACGGTAACAGGAGCCCGAGATGACCCGTTCGCGATCGGGCGAGACGGCGGGTCAAGAAAAGGAGACGCACGGAGCGCAAGAAATATCGGCATCACATCACCCACCCCCCACGATTCCGCAAGTTACGTTTTTTCGTGCACACAAAGCGACGACGACGACGACGATGATGACGGTAGTGGTGAAGAACGACACATCCGGTGATGTTCCGCGATGTCCAGCAGGTCGCATTGCAGATCGTCGTCGGTCACCGTATGCGACCCGATCGGTGCGGAACATCCGTGGACGGGCGACGGGCGCGCACGCAGCAAGGGTGTGTCAAGAAGGGCGGTCAAAGGCAGACGAGACACGGCAATGATCCGCGGCGTTCGGGGATGATTTATTTTCAGCACACACCACATATCGATGAGCGATGGGGAGCACACAGAGCAAGAGAGAGAGGAAGTAGCAGCAGCAGCAGCAGCAAGATGATGATTTCCATGAAAAAGAAAGAAAGAAAGAAGAAACGTTCACAGACGAATTAGCAAGAGATGGTAAAAATGTGGTAGTAGATGAGTAAGCTAAGATTAAAATCTTTTTCACTGTTGCGCTTCTCGGAAAACCAACTGTGCGTGTGTGCTTGAGGTGTGTGTGCTCTGCTACGGCTGCTCGATTGTTGGTTGGGGAAAAATGTTCCCTCTTTGCCCGGGGGTTTTGTGTCCAATTCCAAATGTGAAACTGGGAGAATAGGGGAGAAGGGGAAGTCGGCCGCCGCCGCTGTCTTCAAGGTCTAACCAGCAAGAGCAAACCACCGAAACCGATAGAGGGAGGGACACACACACGGCCCCTGGTTTGCAGAGCTAATGCCACGGCATCACACACCAGAAAACTCGTCGTACCGTATGTGCTTCACCTAGATGATGGCAAAATTTGCACGCGCAAGGAACAAAATTGACTCACTCGTTGCACCCTTTTCTTTAGTTGGAAGGAGGAGAGTTTGCTTCTTTTCACGTAAGCACCACACACTAAAACTGACGATGACGACTGACACACGACGAAGACGACGACGAGACTGGACAAACACGGGGAGTGGAGCTTTTTCTCGAAGCTAAAAAGTAGGCGCTGTTGCTGCTTCACCAATACGCGCACACACACACACGTACGGTATGCCGCTCGCACACATACGCACACACAACGGACCCGGCGGAACCCGAGGTTGGTGACGTTAGAGTTTCGTCCAGTTTTTCTCTCTTAACGAAACCACTACACAGCTGTTTAACGAACGAATTCAAATGTTCCGTTGAACATTCGCCGGCAAAAATATGTTGTCCTTTCATTTTCACCCCCAAAGTGGCGCGGTTGGATGGAGGGAAACTTTGTTTTTATATTAAACCATTCATCCATCATCAGTTGTCTTAAGTTGGCAGTTCTACGAAAAGGCATAGCAATGATGTTCTGTTATCACATCTTTCGACCAGAAAATACAGTGGAGGAAGAACATAATTTTTGTTATTAGGAGATTATCACATAACGAGAGCAAGCATTAAAAACTTCGTATAAATTCCCCGATAGAGTTAAAAAAACAAGTAAAATCTAATTATGTTCCTATCCCTTTCTTCCGCTTAACACATTTAAATCTATTCCAATCAGATTAAAGATCATATTTCTATGCTTCTGTTTCCTTCAAAGGGATGAAACTGTCAAAACCCCTATCTTCGGGAGCAGTAAATTGTCTCCCTAATCAGAACCGTGAGTGTGTGTGTTTTGTTGTCTAAATACCATTTTCAGATAAGAAGCTACCATACAGCATCGGCAACAAAAAATTATGCAGATAATGAACCACAACATAGCAAGATGATGGATGAACGGTTGAACACAGCGAAGTGGTGGTGTTGTTACTGCCAACAAACGCATTGTGAAGGACACTTAACAATTTCACAGAAGAAAAAAAGCATGAAAAACAGCAATGGTGTGTGCACATGTTATCAGGCAGCTAGAATTAGACTCGACATCTTGCATCACGCTTTGGAGTGGTTTTAAAATAAAAATCTTAAATAAGTAAAGGTAACCTATAGGCTAGGTGTACTAATAGATTTTCACAAAAAAAATGTTCAAAGAAAAAAGAAACGTGACAACAAAATCATCATTTCAGAAAAAAAAACCATAATTATGTACAACAATCCTTTGTCTTTGCCATCGTTTAAATTGCTATTATTAACCCTAAAGTAAAATGTCCGTTCGAAGAACATTTTTGCATGTGAAATATTTGCTGACAAGACCTAAACAGTAATATGATGATAAAAATTGTTTCTAATAGGATAGTTCTAAAGACTAAATGACCATTATTACAAGGTTTTCCAGGAGTTATCATAGCTATGGGACACTTTATTGACTTTTTCTTCCGTGAAATGAACTTAACCCTTTCACGACCATAGGATTACAATACTATAGTTAATATAAAGTAAGAGAATACTACGAATAAGTTGTTTTATTTTGTATTCGTTCAGAGATATATTTACCATCATCGACATATGTTTTATTGTGGCGTAATGTTGTGACGTGACGAACAAAAATTTCAATCAATAATAATTTAACACGCGATAACGATTTTTGTTCAAGAGAAAAATATTTCCCTTGGTCGTGAAAGGGTTAATATAATGGGAATTTAACTCTATAGCACCCTTATTGGACAAATCCAATAGGAATTTCTAAGGAGCCTGTACAAATAGGGTGCACTTTCTGTATGAAAGAGTCAAGGAAGTGTCCTACAACTATGAAAACCTCTGGAAAATCTTGTAAATCTAATTAATTACATGTTCTCCAATAAAGATCTATGCATTCATGTGTGTACGCACTTTTTCGTGCTTATTTGTAATTTTAATTTGCAATGAATTCGATTATTATAGCCCTTACATGAGCGTCAGAAAAAAACAGAAATGATATTTAAATTGCGTAACTAAGATTATAAATTACACAATGCAAACACACTTTCCCTCCCCATCTTCAATTCATCGTTTAACTAGCCGGGACAACTTTACGAAAATGTCTTACTTAACAAAACAGAACTGCACTCCCTGCCAAGTCAAGTAGGATCCAATGTTTGACAATCCACTAACTACCGTTCCCGCGGCGAGACCCCAAAAAGTATTGGCAGTGTACCGGATAGGTAGAAGCAGCACAAACACTACCGTTTTAGGCATACACTTTAGTGGTGGGAGCTAGAAATCGAACCTATCCGATTCCGATTCCGGAGTTGATTCCGAGCCGATTCCAAAGTTGAGTCCGAAGCCGTTTCCGGAGTCGACTCTGAATCGGTTCCAGAATCGGAATTGACCTGGAAAGCACAATTTTACCCGGTAACGGAATCAGGATTGACTCCAGAAATGGAGAAAGAAAGCTCCGGAAAGATAATCGGTTCTTGAATAACAAGTTTCAGAAGCAAAATCAGTCCGAGAATCTCGATACGAATGGATCGTTTACAAATAAGTTTTGATTCTTTGCGGCTATTAATACGTAACATCATCATTGGACCCAAACGTTTATAATTTTGGAGATGCCGAAATCGACTCCGTTTCGAAGCCGATTCTTATTTCGGAGCCAATTCCGATTCCGGAGCCGATTTCGAATCCAGATCCGATTCCGATTCCGAAGCCGATTACGGAGACGATTTCGGAACTGATTCCGTACCTACTATCCGGATTCGATTCCAGAAAACTTCGGAGCTAGCTGGAATCGATTCCGACAAACTGTTCATTTTTCCCATCACTAATACACTTACACACGCCGCTCGTCTTGGTTGTCTCGGGCGTGTTGCTATCAATGCGGAACGCGAGAACCCATTCCCAAAAGCAATTGGAGCGAGTTTGATCCAGTTCCGACTGGATAACCACCATCGCCTCATCGTTCTGATCCTCCACGAGGCACCACGCACCATGGAGATAGATGGAAGGTTCACCATCTACACATGCGGCCGCGTTGCAAGCTGGACGTTTCTGTGAGACGCACAACGCAAACGCATTCATATGGTACCGCTTCTCTTCTAGGATGGACATAGCATAACGCCACAATGCACCACCCACCAGCACCCATCCATAATCATGCTGTCTTGTTGGTGTGTATGTTTGCCCGTTCGGTGTGGAGTGGGGTTCGTGTTCGCGAGTGGGTGGTGTATTCCATGCTGGCGGCTGCTATGGAAACACTCGAACGCACTACACAACCGAACAACAACGGGAACACGCGTGAGACGGCCGTCTTCGATTCCCTTCCCCTTGTATCATCGGGCAAGCCCGGAACGGCATTGTTCTCGTAGGGCAAACACCGATAAAAAGGGTGTGCGTTGTTGTTGTTGCTGGTTGCGGGTTTTTAAATTTCTTCTCACTCGAAGAAAACCACACACACTTCAATTCACACTTATCACCTGTACACTAAGCTCCCAAAAAGGGAACCATTGCGAAAGTGAGACAAAATGCATTCGGGGTGTATATGGATGCGTTTGCATAGTGTGTTGCCTATCTAAGCAGGCCTATGGAGAAAGCTAGAGGCGAAGAAAACACAGCTAACAGAGACACAGACTAGTGTTAAGCTTCTAAAACACACACATGAAACTAAACAACAAGCAGGAAAAGGGTGACAAAGCAGGTTTCGCTCCATGCCGGGGAGGAGAAAAGGGGGAATCTAAACTGTAACTGCAGCTGCAGCACTGGGATCAGGGGGGTGGGTGGTGGTGGGCTGATTGAAACACGGGGGAACTAACAACATCGGCATGCGATAGGGAAGGAATTTCATCCGATGATTAAGACATCGCGCAATTGCGAGCGCTGGGAAGAAAGATGTAACCAGACACACACACACACACACACTGGTGATGGGAGCTACAAAGCAAGGGTTATGGGACGAGGGAAAGGGGAGAGGGTGCTCTAAAACGAAATGCAAACAGTAGTAGATTACAGATGAAAACAAATAATACCTGAATTAGTTGGAGAAGAGACGCATGAAAGACACCACATTACTTATCTCCTTACACCACACATGAAACAAAACACTGCACAATGGATGTACCTTTTTTCTCTTTTCTCTTCTTCTTATTCGCGTTTTCACGTGCTACGCGCGGGCGTGTGCTTTTTGTTTCTGCGGCTGGACGACGACGGCGACGACGGCGGCGGCACGACTCTTTTCACTAGCAACAAAAACACACTATTTTAATGTAACGATCCGACCGGAGTTACAGCTGCCGCTGATGCCGAGCGATGATCGGGATGACGATGATGATGATGATGATGAGGTGACGTGTTTGCGCGGTGCCCTTTGCTGCTTTGCGTCGTACGCCAAGGGTTTCGGTCTGTTCGTTTGTCTGGCTGGCTGGCTGACTGGCCGCTTGCCTTCTCCCGGCAGTGCGTATGGGCGTTTTGTGAGTAAAATGTATCTGTTTGTATGTGTTTGTGTGTCTGGTTTCAGCTTTTCCGCACTGCTGAAGCGAAAGAGAGAAAAACGAGGGGGTGGTGATGTAGTAACAGAAAACGGGAAAAATAATAAACACAAAGGGAAAGAAGGCACCACTTTTCAGCTGTAACTTTGGTAACAGGGCCAATAAAACAAGATCCGCTGCTAGAACAGAATGCTAGAGAAGCTCTATCGAGACCATGCCAAATGGGTCTAGTGGGCAGGAAAATAGCTTTTTTCCACTCCGGGAAAACTTGCCGTCGCTCAGAGCACATTCAACACATGGCATGGAAGGGGGTGAAAGGTATTGAAGGGCCGCCCACCAACGAGGTGCCCTATATGTTTGTGTATGTATGTGTGTGTGTGTCTGTGATTTATGAATAATAATTTGCCTTCTTAGGGCAGGTTAATGCGAAATAGAATATGACGGTGCACTTTCCCCGTCCCTCCCCCTCCCACAACGGGTGGGATTCATTTACGGGAGGAAAACTGAACCATTCACTTCCCCAATCGCGGCACTTGAGGGAAGGTGGGAACAATCGGGTTCTGGGTGGTTCTTGGTCTTGTGGTATGTTTGGGGCGCTCTGGTTGCCACGGTCACTCCTACGGTTCGGGAAGAAAACTACTGCGGATCGTGTGCCTTTTTTTGGGGACAGAATGGGGATGAAAACAGTTGCACTTCTGGCTTGTCCGATACAATCGGGGCCCCCCCAAACCGAGCAGCAAGTTGTTTTTATCACCTTCAGTAGCGACTGGGAAATTCTATGTTTGGATTTTACACACACACCTTTTTTCCTGAAAAGAAAAACGTCGTCGACCGACCGAGCAAAACAACGACACGGGAAAGCGAACGATACAGAATGACAGGTTGGGTCGGGCGCCAAGTGCTATCATGCTGTGACAGATGACAATTGGGCAAAACAATGAAAATAAAGGTGTATTAAAATGGAAAAAGAGGATATTAATGAGAAAATGTTAGGAGAAAAAATAAGAGGATTTTGAGTTTAATCTAACAAACAAATAAATTCCCAAAACCCTACCGGCCAATGGCTGTCAAACGTGCCATCAATATGGCTGACAGGTGGGCAGTTGAACGGAACTCGTTTCCACAAATCGAACTGTCAAAACCGTGCAGCACGTTCGTATTTACGTTATTCGCGAAACGCCGCTTTCATGGAAATCGCACAGAAAAGTTGTGGCCAAAACTGAATGTTGTGTACTTTGTATTAGTTTCTGCTTGTAATCTTCGTGCTCGGTGCTGGCTTGCGTGTACGTGCAATCACTATCAACCAGTTCGTGGTTAATTGAAGGCATTGAAAGGTTAGAAACAGGTACTAGAATGTTCCATCATTTCATCGCCCATGCCGGCTACTCGTGTGGAAGGTGTCGCTAATCGTATGAGTCCCTCTTTTTTCTTGCAGGTCGCTTCGCTGTTGAATAATGGGCAGCAAGAACAAGAATCGTAAAAAATATACTCATCCCACAAATGGGGAACCAAAGCCGGTAGAATTGGACGTAAAGACAGGCATGAGGAAGCCGGCAAAGGAAGCTACAAACTCAAAAGCTAAAACAGCCTACCAAATGCAGGGAGTAAAGGTAGAGTCGGCAACAATGGAAAGTAAGAAAAAACAGAACAAAGATGCTTGTCTTGCGTCTAAATACACTCCAGTGAATGGCAATTCGAACGCGAATAACGCGGCGGCGAAGGAAAATGGAAAGGAAACGGCACGAGCGGAGAAGAAACGTTCGAAAAAACGGGCCAAAAAGCGCAATGCTAACGTGATGGATGAGGATTCGCTTGGAGGCAGTGCATCGGACGTGTCTGCCAAGCGCGATCCGACAGTAGATGATGGTTCTCCGGCGAAGCGAAGCCGTAAACTGGACAGCGATTCCAGCGACACCCGCAACAACAATGGAAAATGCAGCAAAAGCCCAATCGCCAACGATTCATCTAAGAAGAAAAATATCGTCGGAAAGGTTGCTTCAGGTGCGAAAGTTAACCCCAAAGCGGCACATTCTGCTGGCAAACCGTCTGGCGAGGATCCGGTACCGCACAAAGTGCCAGTCCTGCAGTGCGTCGGTATGGAAGATGGTGCCACGAGCGACTCTAACACTGACAGCGATGAGGACGACTACATTGAACAGTTTTTCGACGAACAACCGGAAGCGAAAGAGAAAAAAGGGTCTCAGAGCAACAAACCGAGGAAACGGGCAAAGAAAGCGATCGCACAAAACGTAAGCCCAGGAGGGTGGGTGGTGGAGAACAACGATTGTAGTCTGGAGTATGGGCCCAGTTCGGACGAGGAACCTACTGGCAAACCGTCCGCCTTTCGGGCGACAGAAAGTCCAAAGAAGGTGGTGGCGTTCAAGCGAAAGGAACCCCCGGCGGAAGCCCAAGAGATCGATGAGGATGACGACGACGACGACGACGATTATGACACGTTCGATTCAGATGAAGATGACTCCGATTGGACCGACGACGATGAAGATCCAGAGGTCACTGAGTTCTATGACAATATCTACGATATGTCCAATGAATCAGAGTACGATGACTACCTCCAAAAGGGATACGATAGCGACAGCTTTGACGGGAACATGAACGGAGCCGATAGCTACGATGACGACTATGAATCGAGTGCCGACGAATGTCGCTCGCCCAGAAACAGCTACAGTCGATTTACCAGCGGCCAGCCGTATGAAACGGACAGTGATGATGAGGATTACGAACCGCCGGAAGGTGACGATACCGTTTATATTCCACGTGGGGCGGCCGTTCTTCGCGATCTGGACGATGATTCCATAGTCCACTTTGATGCGTCGGGCAAATACGCGCAGATAGTAGAGCTTCCGGCTGATTACGGCATGGAGAAGGAGGGAAGCGACCTCGATCAATCGGATAAGCAGGGAGAAGGAGAACAGAAGGAGCGGAAAAGCGAAAATGTTGTCCAAGAAGAGGCAGAGGTCGTGGACGATGGAGCGGAGAGTGACCGATCATGTTCACCCTTGCTGGAGATAAGCCCCAAACCAACGACGTACACCTTTTACGATGCAGTTGATCTGCGAATGTCGCTAGTGGTGCTGAAGGCTCCGCTCTACATCCACGGCCACCTGTCCGTGCAGGCACTGTTCGGCAAGGTGGACATTTTCGGCTACCAGCTGGATATGGCCGAGAAGCGTACAGTGTTTGCTTCCGGCGGCTACAATGCGCTCAATCTGACGCCGCTCCCCAGCCCGGACACGTACAGCACGGCGACGTTTGAGCGCATCCTGAACAAGCTGAGCCGCCACTTCGTCGAGGCGGACATGCGGGAGCTGGTGCGCGAGTTCAACCCGGCGGACAGTGCGCTGGTGCTGCTGCGGGCGGACTCGTTCGATGCGAACGACACCGTACCGATGGTGTGCAGGCTCCTGCCCGAGTTCGATCTGTTCCCGACGGCGCTTACGCTTAACCAAACCAGCTCACCGTTCCGTACGACGGAAACCCTGCTGGAGGTGGCGATGTTCGTGCCCAGTCAGCCCACCGCCCGCAGTGCTGTGCCACAGTTTCAGCCGAATCCGGTCTGGGACACGGTGCCCGTGAGCGCGAACAGTCGGCTGATGGTGGTGGGGGGTAAAAGTTCCGGCAAGTCCACCCTCTGCCAGTATCTGATCAACCGGTACATTAAGCAGTTTGGTCGGGTACTGCTGCTCGATCTCGACATTGGTCAGCCGTTGCTGTTTGTGCCGGAAACGTTGAGCGTTAGCGTGCTGGAGGAACCGATCCTGGGGGTGGGCTGCTTTGCCAATGTGCAGCCGCGCCAGTGCAAGCTGTTTGGCAGCTTGAATGTCGTCTCCTCGCCGCTGGTATACGTGCAGAACGTTCGGTCGCTGGTGCAGTACTGCAACGAGGACCCAGCCCTGCAAGACATCCCGTGGATTATCAACACGATGGGCTATGTGGTCGGGTTCGGCAAGGAGCTGACGATGGCGATCGTGCGCCTGCTGCAGCCGACCGATCTAATTCAGCTGTCGTTTCCTAAAAACGGCAAAAAATCGTCCACTCCCTTTTTGAAGCCGGAAAACTACGCCAACCAGCTGACCGCCGAGCTGGTGAACGGGTTCAACTTTAACATTCTCAGGGAGGAGGTGCAGCTGCAATCGGCACCGGCCAACTATCGCTTCCATCCGATCGATGTCGTGTACGAACCGAACAAAACCTCCTTTTTGCCGCCGAAACGACGCACGATCGCGATGATGGCACAGCTGGCAAGGATTTTGAGCGATACGGCCGAAACGTTCACCGACGTGAAGCCGCACATGTAAGTGTCAATGTGCCGTGGTGTGGGCTTACACAAGTGCTGCAAAATCTCATGAGCATCACGAGATGTTCATCAACGAAAGCAATGAACTTATCCGTGGTAGCTTGATGTTCATTGCTGATACTCAACGAAAGTGCGTCATGGCATGCCGAACGCGTCATGCGAATGCTTGAGTTTAACGCGATTGGTGACATTTTGTTTTACACCCAACTCTTGGTCACTCACTTGGTCACGACATTTTCTGTCGGTGATAATCACGATATTCTTGGAATATTCTTGGCGTGTGGTCCCAAGCAGCAAAATAAGCATTTTTTCTCGCTCTGTCTGCTTCGATTGTCTGTCAGGTCAAACAAGGCGAGAAACCATGATTATTTGGTTTCTGGGCACCACTCGCACGCACTGCATATCTCCCATGACTATCGGGATGATTACCGACAGAAAATGTCGCGACCAAGATAAGCACAAAATGTCACCAAGCATGTGATGGTCGCAACAACTGTTTGAGTCTCACCTCTGATCATCACAGTAGAGTTCGTGACGCTGACATGATTTTGTTTCAGCCGGAATAAGTCATAGCTATGTCAGTGACATTTTGTAGAACTAATCACAGTAAAAAACAGTCATGACAGTGACTGGCCAAGTGATTGTCGCAAAAATGTCACGAAACATGTATTGGTCACATCAATAGTTTTGAGTATCATCTCTGATTATCACAATTGAGTACGTGACGCTGAAATGGATTTTGTTTCAGTCAGATTAAAAATTAAAAGTGACATTTTGCAGCACTGGTCTTACATGAGTCGTGTACCTAATCAACCCGCTTTTCCTTTACTCTGGCAGGGCTCATTTGGATGATCTGAGTATTATAAGCACGGGCGAAGATTGTACCTCGAAGGAGATGATGAAGCGTGCGCTAAACGGTACGTTGGTGTACCTTTGCGAAAA
Organism: Anopheles coluzzii; assembly: GCF_943734685.1. Taxonomy (NCBI): domain Eukaryota; kingdom Metazoa; phylum Arthropoda; class Insecta; order Diptera; family Culicidae; genus Anopheles; species Anopheles coluzzii. Next base: position 87,504,391 of record NC_064670.1, read on the forward strand.
GCTTGCAGCTGACCAGTACAATTGTTTCGGTGTTGGTAAGTAACTATTTGTTCCTATTTGTTGTATTGTGTACTAAATGCCTGATTAAACCCCACAGGAATTGTGCGCAGCGTCGATGAGAAGGAAAACAACGTGTACCTGCTGCACTCTCTTTCATCGGAACAGCTGGCCAAAACGAATGTGCTAGCGATGGGCAGTACTAGCCTTCCGAGCCAGGTATACCTGCACTGCAGTCCCAAGATCGAGGGTACGATTCCGTATCTTCAGAACATGTCGATCGTACAGGTGCAGGCCTAAGGGTAAACTGTTTTCGTAAATCTCTACTTCCGCGTCTCTGTTCGTTTCACGTTGTCAATATTAATTTTATTTAGCTACTGAGCTGAGTTGAAAAGTAAATTGATAGCAAACAGTTGCAGAAGCTAACTAATAGCTATGTGTACAGGTATTGAGGAACTGAAAATTAAATAGATTTCATATTGGCAATGATTATTGTATTCAAATTTGAAACATAAAGTTTCACACATCAAATGCTGGAAGGAAATAATATTTCTAAATGGCGTAGAATTGATTCCTGTCCAATGGATTGCTTTTTTGCGGCACGTTCTCGGCATTATTGGACATTATTCTATGTACGAACATTCGCCAAATGGAGAATTACTTTAAATAGCGAATAATTAAAAAAAAAAACATCGAGAAATTTATATTATCAATCGTTTCATGCATAATACTTCATCCCAAAATGCTATTTCACAACGTCCTCTACACAAGGTACCATAAACCAGGAAATAAGGAACAGAAAAACGGCTAAATTTGATTGAAAAAAACCTCTTAATGTTTGTACAACGGAAGTGAGAGGGACAAATAGCGGAATCAAAACAAATTGATTGTGTATGTTACAATACAGCGGAATGGGCTCAATTCAAAACAGTTGAAAGATAATCATTAAAGTGGAATATGTTGTTTTTTTTTTATTAAATTTGGCCATTCCAAATGACATTATACCGTAAAGGAAGGAATAAAACGAAAACAGTTTTTAAAAAACCAACGGACATTGCCTCTCCAGTTGATTTTGTTTCACTTCGACGCTGAGATTGAGATTCGTTTCTGTCATCTATTATCAGCTTTTTTTTACAGCAAAACTTTAAAAAAAAACAAGTTCTTTTTTTAATTTTTAGTATATTTTTTTCTGTTTATTTTTATTAAAAAATGTACAATTTGGTTATCGATTTTCTTCTTTCTTCGACGTTTATTTTTCCATTCTCCCGCCCGCCGCCCTCTCTTTTGCGTTTCTTATCCCGTTCGCGGCATTTCGATTCTTGAACGTCCAATTTAGAATTAATAGGGTTGCACATTCCTGCATTCCGTCTCTTCTCGCGCCAGACGAGCTCGATGCCCTAAGTTTTCTTGCTTTTCATGAAAATGTTGTGTGTTTCTGTGTGTATGTGTACGTTTCCACACGACCGATCCAGCAGTTAGACTTCGTCTCTTCGCTTTTCGCGCTCCGTCGTCTCCGTGCGCTCAATGCATCCAATTAAATATATATATATATATATATATATATATATATATATATATATATATATATATTTATATGTATATATACCTTTTTATGTATAGTACTTACTCCTCTCGTTCGCATTCCCTTATCCGTAACTTGTTTGCTTTCGTGTCCTTACACTAACTTTTCTCCCCCTTTTGCTTTTCACATACACACACACGCAAACTTCCTCAACTCTGGTTTTATGGCTTAACTTGCTCTTCCTATCCGAACGGTTCGCGTTTGCTAATCTGTTGGCATTTGTTCCTCCCTAGTGCGGGGCGGAGTTCCGTTGTGCTTGCTTTTGCTTATACCCACCCCTTCTTCTTCTGGCTACTGCGGCGCTTCATGCACATGCCCATGTTTCGAAAGTTCAGTCACGTACATCTGAAGTTTAGCTTTTTTCCATACCCACTATGCACCCGGAGCGTTCGCACATGATAGCGACATCCGGCCAGTTTGTAACGAACAAACAAAAAAAAAAAGTCGCTCCACCTTCCCCATTCGGCTTAGCTATATAGTTGTGTAAATTTTGCTATATTGCATGCACGTGTGCACATTTTTTACGCGATTTATGCAGTCGTGCTGTTAGCGTTCTGCAATGTGCTAACGTGTCCACTGCGCCGGTGTGATTTGTCAATGAGTCCTATCCGAAGGATGGAAAAGGGGTTGCTTTACACACACTCTGGGGTTGAATTGAACTAGGATTATGTACGTTATGTTACTTTTTTCCAATTTCTGATGGTTTGCAGAGATGAAACACATGCTTCTATGAGAGTATGAATATGAATGCGATTTTTTCCTCTTTTTAAATGCAATATGCATTTTGATCGGTATTTTACAAAAAAAAACAAATCAATTGCAGAACAAGTAGTAGTGACAAGTAGTGTGCACACACTAAGAGAATATGTATCAAAATGTGTTGCTTTTAAAATGGGTAGTTAGGAATAATACCACAATTAAACTGTGTTCGGTTATCACCGTAGAGTAGAGGTGTTTTTTTGGTTTGCTTAACTGTTTCCTTCTATCTTTTTGTGTTTTGTTTGTTTGCGGCTGTATCTATCAGTTGGAGTGTTTGTATTACAAATTGTTCGTATAAGGAAAGCGCTTCCGAAATGATATGGCCCTCTAATGATTGCATTGATGGTGAATGGTAAAAATGAAGGTATATGAAAGCACTGCTACATTGCTCATTATCTAATTATTAACATCAATTTTCCTTTCGTTTTAGCTTCTTTCTTGATGTCGAATATTACAATTTAAGTTAAGTGGTATGGGAAAATGAGCGTAAAATCGATACAACAGACAGAAGCATTCAAAAGGAGTCTTGCACTTCGCGAACATGCGTTCTACCTAACAGCAGCGGCATTAGAAAGCGTGAGGAGGGAAAGTATAGGAAAAATTGGCTGAAAGCTGCTCTGAGATCAGTGATCCTCAGATCAGATTTGCTCCACACTATGCTATAGCTATGGCCAATATTAACTGCATCGGTTGGAAATCTCAAAATGGTACGCATTTATGGCAACTGGCAAAAGAAAACGCATATTGCGATACAAAACACCGGAACAAATTCCATATCTACCTCCTTTCCGTGGGTCTATCTGGCCTGTAACAAAGAACGGTGTGTATTTTGCAAAAATCTGTAAAACGTCCCCGCTTCTCTATCTTCTCTATTTCGAAGTAAGCTCATTCAAAATTTGTAATCTGTGTGGAAAGCTGGTTCTTCAAAGAGAAGGCTTAGCGTAGCGTTTCTGTCGTTTATGCAGTCATCTCTAAGCATCATCCTTGCGATCGTGTCCCGTTCGCCCGAGTTTCCCCTCTTTGAACCAGTCTCTTGACACAGCAACAACGGGTCTCACCTCTACTTCCTCCATTCGTTTATCATCATACCCTGCATCGTGAATGATTGTGCGTTAGTGGTGCGGTACCATAAATGTGTGTGTGTTTGGGTAGGAGTGGAACAACGTGGGAAGCCAACAAACGGGCGCATTGCGCGACGCAACCGATTTATTCACCGTTGTTCAAGGAAGGATCGCGTGTAGTTGTAAAGCAAACTGGCAAAAAGAGCAAACCCGCGCGGTATGTCCTAACCAACTTCTCTTGCCTTTTGTTTCCCTTTGTTTGTTTGTTCATTAAATGGTCCGCGTGGGCAAAAAGGAAGCCGTGTGTAGCCGCTTCGGTCGGAAACAGTAAGGGGGGCTTACATGAACTTAACTGAATTTTTAAACACTACTACACGTACCTAAGCTACTACTGAAACGCTTTGTAAATGACTATAAATTGATTCTTTTCTCTTCTGCTCTCGCTCTCTCTCTCCTCTTTATCTTCTTTTCTGTGCTCGTTCTCTCCTTATAAACTAACCATTCGCTCGCTTCTCGTCAATCAAGCGCGACTGTTCACGATTATATCCGTTCCGTTTGACGTCCATGTGTTCACATTATCCCTGCGTCTCTCCTTGTGTTTTTGTTTAATTTATTTTTAAATCCTGTGTTCCCATTCAAATGCCACTTTTTCCCTTATCATACTCTCTCCCTTTCTCTCTATTGCGAACTGCGAGTGAGGAATTATTGGTGGAAAAACCAAACGGCATTCCATAAAGTCCTGACACACGCCAGCCAGCCAGCCAGCCAGCCTTGCTTACAAAGCCAGTCCCGGAGTTTACCCGGTTGATTGTTCGGAGACAGACTTACGAGCAAATGAGAGAAATACAAAGAGGAAGAAAAGCATACAAAACCTCCACACGATTGAAATTGTACCAAAAATTATACACTTTAAAGCGCTGCAACTACTACTTTAGCATTGTAATAGCGCCATAATTTGTATAATTTTCCAAACAATTCAATTTCGCCGCTGAACTACGTCTTGCACTCTTTTGTTAAATTAGAAAAAACGTTTTTTTGTATTGTTGCTCGTATATCACGTACTATCATCAAAGCTATCTTCTTTTAACCCTTCCTGAACGAATTCTTAGAACACACAGAAACCCTACCTTATCATAACCGGTTGTAACGATCTGCTTCTCTTGTTAAAGCGCTACACGATCGCGCCTTTTAATTACTGTTTGTGTTTTCCTTCTTCTCTCTCTCTCTAATGTTTTCTTTTCCGTTTTTTTGGTGTTTGGTGGTAATTGGTAAATCGAGTGCAAAAATTAGATGACAAAAAGAACAAAAAACACACACATAAACGTAGATTGTTTGTCACAAAAAATCGAGAAGTGTCAGTACAACTAAACGGAACAAATAGTGAAATGGCGATGCTCGCGCGCACCATACGCAGTCCCTGCCCCTTGTTTTGCGAACAAATAGTTAGTGAATGCTGCTGTCTCCTTGGTGGGGCGGTGGTGGACGCCGGGCCTATGGTGACACGTACGGTGGCGGCCGCCGGTAGGATGGTGTGACGGGCGATTTGCCGCGCGATTCGCGCCCACCAACGATCACCGGCTGCGGTGGCACGTACTCATCGACGTCCTCGTTATCGCCTGTAGAAATCGATCAATTTTGAAATGGAACGTGTTGTTGGTGGTGCTGCTTTTGCGCGGTGATCAGTAGTGTAAACACTTACCATCGTGGTTGGTACTGCTGTAGGACGGTGGCAATAGCGGGGGCTTCTCGTCCTTCAGTATCACCGGCGACTTGTTGCCGATCTCCGGCTTCTCGTCCAGCTCGTCCTGGAAGATCACCGGGATGCCCTTCGACCGGAACGACTTGCGCTCTTCGTCAGTACCTTGGGGATTGGACGAGGAGGAGGAGGCGATAGGTTTGAAATTGATATATTCTTTCATTACTCATCAATATTAGTTCTTCCGGTGGTGTCGGTGCGCTTGTGTTAGTGCCGTAGCGGGGTTTGGCGGGCTGGGGCGGATCGTACTTACCGAGCTCCATCTTGCCGGTCAGCCGGCGCTTGTACAGAATGCACGCAATGATGGCGGCGATCAGCAGCATCACGATGATGATCACCGACGGCAGCACGAACGTAAGCAGGTAGTCGTCCTTCGAGATCGGTTTCGGGGCGGCCTTCTCCGGCTCGCTCGTGGCGTGATGCGGCGTATCGAACCCGTGGCAGTTGTCCAGCGGCACCAGGCTCACGTTCTGCAGGCTAAACTCTTGGCCCAATATTTCGCGCACCTTCGCCCGGATCGTGCTGTCCTGGTGGAGCAGAATGTTGCGCAGCGTCTCGATCTCCTCCTGCGGGCAGCGCTGGTGCTGGCGGCTCAGCGTGGTGTTAAAGAAGGACACCTGCACCTGCCCGGTATGGTGGATCGGCCGAATGTGGTGGATCTTGATGTAGTGCGTCGAGGCGTCGCCAAACACCTGCGCGAGCCGTTCGATAAAGCGCCGCTGCACCTGGGCCGTGTTAAACTGCTCGTGGCTAATGTCGAGCGTCAGCTCGAACAGGACGCTGTAGTCGCGCTTGTGGTGCGGGTTGACTACCACCACCAGTGCGTCCGTTGCTGTGAGACCTTCGCGATCTTCCGCCATCTGTGAAGTGGGAAGAGCAAATGCGTAAGAATTACGATTACCAATTTCTGGCATGCAAAGCGTGCGAAAATGATCACCACCCACCAAAAGATATTCCTTGCGTCCGATGTCATTCGTTCGCGGCACACCGTAAAACTCCTGGTTCTTCGAGTCAAACTGTAGCCAGTGGTTGGGATCGAGCGTGTTGCGATCGGTTGTCAGCAGCTTCATCTTCAGCTCGTTACCATCTTCTGGATCGTAGAATGTGTCCTAGAAAGGTACGACAATGTATCTGTGTTGCCACAATTCGTTCCAACGCGAATCCGAATCCAACCCCACTTACCACCGGCACCTTGAAGACGAGCAGATGGCCCACGGTTGCGTTCACCTGATCGACCTGGTTGCGCGTTTGCGGCGCATAGTTGCGCTGAATGCTCTGCGTCGGTTTCACCTTTGGCGGCGTGACCTTGGTGCACTGTGCAATCTGTTGGCCCTGCACCGACTTGACCGTAATGTCCGGATTGAGCGCATCGTTGAGCGCTTCCTCGGTGAGCAGCGCCACCAGCTCGTCCAGCTTCTCCTCCGGGCAGCGATCCTTCGGCAGCGTCTCGTTCGTGTACACAAACGTGGCCAGGCTGGGATCCTGTATGCTGTTGCGGATGTCGCGCACGATAATGTTCGACAGCGTCACGTCACCGAGCACGACCGAGATGCCGCGTGCCGTCTCGATGTGCCAGTCGACGTTGCTGGCAAACTTGCGGTTCAGGCGCAGCGCCAGGCTGATCTCGTGGTTGAGGCTGCGGTGCGATTTGTGCTGCTGCACCTGTATGTCCACCTTTTCCGTGACGGTAAGATTGCCGGAGTCGGTAGCGCGCAGCTTGTAAGGCCAACGGGATACGTCCTTTTCGAGCGGTCTGTAGGATGGCAAAACAAAACGGTATATTAAGCTAAGCTGTACTAGAGACTTCACTGTGTGTGCGTGGGACTTACAGGCCATAGATCTCTTTCGTGTCTTCGTTGAACTGGATCCACGAGCTCGGTTTGAGCGGTTGATCACGGGCATCCAGCAGCTCCAGGCTTAGATTGTTACCGTCCTCGTTGTCGTGGAATGTTTCCAGCGGGACTTGGTAGCGGAACACTTTACCGGCCGGGATGGCTTGCTTTGGAATGCGGTTCCGAATGATCGGTGGAAGGTTGGTCGGTTCGTCCAGCTCCGTGGTAAGCATCGTTGAGGTCGTAGTTGATGCCTCGGTTGTGGTCGTGGTGGTGGTGGTAGTGGTCGAGGTTGTGGTAGTCGTTGTCGTCGTCGGTGCTTCCGTGGTGGTGGTGGTGGTCGTGGAAGGCGTTGTGGTGGGCATCGTTACCGTTGTTGGGGTAGTGCTTGGCTGCAGTAAGAATAATAGAGAAAATTATCTTGTAAGTACAATCTTCTGAGCTCATTTTTTCAGTTTTTCGAATAAGTGTTTCTTCATTCTTTCGTATCCGTTCGGCTGTGGTAAAAAGCACAGAGAGATCATTGAGTTTTCCCTAGTCAAGAAGTCTTTTTATATAAAAAGAATGGATTGATTTATGTTTTTTACCCGATTCAGCATAAGTATTAAGGTATGGGAAGGCATTCCTAATCAAAATCTATTCACAACTGAACTTGTAACCGTGTTTGCCCAGTATCCAATACCGATCAAATCCTACTGATCATGGACAAGAAGAGATTGATCCAGATTATGATCCAGTAACGATCTCTTTATATTAGAGTAGAATAAAATAGCATATTCTAGAAGTCGATTAGCTCAGTTCTGGAATTCAGCCAATTCCCACGCGAAGGACACTACAAACATCTCAAGGCAAACGATTGAGATCAATCTTTTTTTAAGTAGTCACTCGGAATATTGTGTCAGAAATAATTTGTACTAAAAAGCTTGATGCTGTTCTAAATTGCGAGTCAAAGATCTGTAATGATGTGGAATGATGGAGATGACCAATCGAATTCCTGAACATTCATACTATAAACTAACTGTTAGTATTCATCTTCATCTACTGTTGAAACTAACATTTGTTTGAGTTTTTTTCAGTTATTATTCATAAACCATGCAGGAGCCTAATGCTATATCTTTCTTTGCAAGGATCGACTTTAAGTGATCGTTAAAATATTGAAGGATGTGAAATTTCTAGGAGAAATTGGAGGTCGTTAATATCTTATCTCTGACTGAGTTTGGTTCGTCTAGAGCAGGGGTCGGCAAACTTTTAGACCAAAAAAGCCAAATTCTACAAAAATGTTCGTAGAGTCCCACGTGAAGAGCCAAATAAATGTAGCAAGAGCAAAAATTGTGTAAAAGATCTATGAAATATATAGACGCTTAAGAGCCACCATCTTGAAATCAATGCTCAATCGAAAGAGCCACTATCTTGAAATCAATGCTGTTATAGCGTGATCATAATTCTCGTAATTACGGCCTGACATAAGCGAGAAGCCTCGATATTTCGTGTACAGATCACTTGCGCTCAATCTTATCCCGGGTTGCGCTGTAACACTTTGAATTCTTACCTCTGTCGACGATGGCATTGGTCGCTCGGTGGTTGTGGTCGATGACAGTACACGCGGATCGGGCTGCGTGGTCAGTTCGATCGCTCCCTCCTCCTCGTCATCGTACTCATCGTCATAGTTTTCGTACTCCAGTTCCTTGTCCTCCTCCTCGTTGTCCTGTTTCGGGGTGGTGAAGGTCGACACAGAACGTTGCGTCGATGTAGGCTGCAGACGACGAACCATGCAGAAGTACGCGCACGGGGGAACGAAAGTAAGGTACGATTAGTATACGAATGCAATTTTACACAAACACTTTTAAATTGCTAAAATAATTATAACGTTAAAAAAATAGATACCAAAAAGTGTGTGTGAGAGAGAGAGAGCGAGAGAGTTGAAAGGTATTGAGAAAATGTATTTAAAAAAGAAATCTATCGTGTGTTCGTAAAGTGAAAGTAAGTTAAAGTGTCTCTAGTTTGTTAATAAGCGTACCGAAAGAAGCATTGTGCAAGGGTAGGTTTTTTAGGTTTTTAATTTGCTGTGTAGTTGATGTTTGTAACCAACCAAAGAAACGCAAGGAATGTGATGGCACATGACAGAAGTAAAAGGAAAGTAAGGAGTAATGGCAATGATCGTTGATGTAGTTTTGTAAGCAACCGAAAAAAAACTGTGATCAATAACACACCAAATTTAAAATGAATAATTTGTACAAGTTAAACTATACAATGTTTTATCTTACAAATCACTGTCCCATTTGCTTTCCCACAAGAACTATAAACAAAGTTATTTAACGGTAAATGGCTAATGAAATGTCGCACGGTGGTGGTAAATGGTACAAAAATATACAATTAAACAATGTACATTTTTACAGGTCGGTTTTTGATGTCATCAAATTAAAAGCTTCAAACAAAAAAACACAAGAAAATAAACCGTTTCATTAAACTGTGTCGATATGTATAAGTGTGCAGGTGTGTGACGCTTGTCAGAGCTTAGCGGCGTGCATAATATCGTTTCGTATGCAATTGCAAAAGTAAATTTTGCATCGATTGCAAGAAAAAAGAGAAAAAAAACAAAGCGACAAAAGAAACCATCACGTTCGTGTGGGTAAAATAAAACAAAAACAAAAAATGCTTCAGTGCAATAAACAGTGTCAATAAAGACACAAACAGAATGAAAAAAGTAAACGGAAAAAGAAGAACATTTTCGCTAATTCCACACACACATACAAACACAACGTATTGGTGCTTGGTAACACACATTGGTTTGTTTTGCTGTCTCAACGGCATTTTGTGGCACGGTTTTGCTGCGTCTGAGTATAAGCTTGGTACAGTTTTGGGTTTCTTTTGATACGACCCCCTCAAAACGTTGTGTGTACCAGAGCAGACACCAGAGTTGGAAAAAATGTGAGCAAGTTGGCCGATAATTTCTACTCAAACGAACAAAACAGAACATAAAAACAGGTGTATTGAAGCTGCAGAGTCGACCGAACGCTACGAATCGAGTACACTTGGGTGCATATACACTGGTAGCTTGCGTGCTTGTTGAAAGCTTCACTGTATTCTTTTTATATGAAAGCTCTACCACTTAGGATGTTTTCCCTTTTCCCTCCCCCTGGTTCAACACTAATCTTTTCATATTCTTGATTTTTTTTTTGGTAGAATTTTCAGTTTTAAAATATTTCATTAAATATAGTAAAAAAGAGTGTTGAAAAGTTGAAAATCAAAATCAAACAAATTGCGTGTGAACATTCGCGCTAGGAACGTTCCAGGCGACACAACAAAAACGGCAATGCAATTCTCTAAGAGATTACTGAGATTACGTAGTACTAAAACTGGTGTGGTGGGCATTAGAGTAAAGGGCTGGTAGTAGTTGTAGTTGCTACCTGGAGCTCTAGGGCAGTACTAGTAGCAACGGTATCGGGTTCGGGTGCCAGGGTAGTACTGGGATAGCTGGCGGACGCAGCACTAGCAGCGGTAGTAGTAGTAGTAGCAGCGAAGGAAGTACTAATATTGGTAGTAGCAATGGATGGTGTTGCAGATGCGATTACTGTAGTTGTTGTTGTTGTTGTCGGAATGTTGTAGTAGGCACTATTAGTAGTTGGCTGTGTAGTGGTGCGTGTGTTTTGGTATTGGGAGGACGTCATCGTTATTGCAGTGCTGTCGTCCGTAGGCATGGCGTTGGTTGTGGTAGCGGGAGAAGCCATTCCGGGTAAGCGCAGGTCGCCAGTTTGCTCCGTCGGGTTAGGTACGCGGTCACTGTCGACACCGTCGGGAGTTAGTGTGGAGGTCGGCACAGTTACTTCCGCCTCCTCGGCACGGGGAATCAGGGGTGGTAGATTGTTGGGCGGTAGAACCGTTATACGGACCCCTTGCGAGAAGTAGTCCTCTTCCTCCTCCTCCTCGTCGATGTCTTCGCCTTCTTCTTGGTCTTCCTCCTCCTGGTCGGCGGTGATGTCTTCGTCATTTATCTTTCTACCGAACGGGGAGCGATCTACGTTCGTCGCGTAACGACTCAACTCTTCCTGCGTTGTCGTAGTAGTAGTAAGTGGCACGTAACTGACCGTGGTGGTAGTGTAGTCACTCGTGCCTTGATCCTCACTACCGTGCGTGGTGGTAGTGGTGGAGGAGGAGATGGATGCCATTTCAGGATTAGCAAATGTTGAAGGTTTCGAATCGATTTCATCGAAAAATTCCTTCGACTCGTAGCTCGCTTCCTCGTCCTCATCCATGCCCAGATGCCACGAACTGGCCGGCGTGGAAGTTATTGCTGGAAGTGCTGCGATCGTCGTCGTCGCCGTCGCGGTCGTTGTGGACGAGGGCGTCGAATACTCGACGGCAGAAGAGAAGGAAGATATCGTTGAGCTCTTCTCGGTGGTCGCTTCTGGTACGATCGTTTTGATGGTGCTGGAACTTGATGCCGCAGGTTCATCATCGCTCTGCAGTGGATGCGAATTTGGAGGGGGGGAATTTTTGTTTGTTTTTGTCCAACAACATACAATCGCGCGTCCAATCGTGAGTTGTGTGATGGTGATGGTGGTGTTGATGGTTGGTCGCGAAAGAGTAAAGGTTGTAGATGGATAAAAGTAATGGTAGTTATTGGTAATAATTACTGGCCGACTTTCGAAAGAAAAAAACACACACACACTCGCTATTACGTTGTGCTGTTTTGTTCGCTATCACGGCATTAAAACAGCTTGGTTTGTATAAGTATGTACTGTTTGCATATAAGCTATATAGTTGTACGGTATTATAGAGTGGTATTGTGTTGTATTTGTATACGATTATTCATACAGTCATTCGCTTGCTGATTTACGACACTACTTAGCCAGCAGTACTACGTGCTTTTCCTCAATGGTCTAAAGCCGCACGAATTTTGCACGCAGGTTATAAACCATCTGCAACTATTGCGTTTGACGTGTGCGTCGTACCAGGCACTAAAGCTTTAACGTGCAACAACAACAGTTCATGCAAAATAAATATAATAATAATTCATAATGGAAACAATATTCATTTCGAGAGATTCTGTTTTTGATAATTTATAGGAAGTTTATACGATTAGCACGAACTGTTAATAATTAGCAATGGTTCGAGGAAAGTTTTGCTTTTCTTGTAGCTGATATGATGTATAAACTCAGTTTCAGCTATCAATTGAAGGTCTAATAGATTTTATGTTAATAAAATAGTTTTATCTTAAATAGGAATAAAAAAGGTTGTTTTGTTTCATTTTTAATATTAAAATGAAAACAAAGGCGGATAGCTATGGCAAAAATTATAACTATGATAACAATATCTAAATCATATAACAACAAAAAAGAGAGCACAACGACAGAAAGCAAAGCAAAAACGAAAAGCAAGCTAAAAATACATGTAGCGAAGCACCAAAACATCCTCATCCGGTTGCTGAACACAAAAAGCGTATAATTCTTTCATTTAGCAGGGACATAGAAGCGCACATTACAAAAAAGCAGTTGTGAACAACACGAAGCAAATAAAAAAAATTAAAAAAAAAAATTAAAAGCGCATACGGGGCTTTCAAGCCACAATTGTGCTTGAAAAAGCGAACATTGTGATTGGAAGGGGAGAAAGGCGATGTTTTTTGGTAAAAAAACAACGTTAAGGTAGAGAAAAAAACAGAAACGGACGAGGAAGGAAAAAAGATAGCAGGAAGGAAACACAGACGTGTATAAAGTGCAGTATGATAACACGATAGCATATCAGCATCAGCAACAGCAGTGAGCAGGGGAAAGAGAAAGCTAAGGCCAAGGGGGGTGAAGTGGGGTATGGTGTTGTGGGTGGTTGCAGCATGGGAACCCAAAAGAAAAGTGCGTTGGAGCGGCTGATGGAGAGCAGTGGATAAAAAAAGAAAAGAACAACAAAAAAAAAGCTAAACAGACATAGAAATAGCCAGCAAAAGGGGTACGAATGGGGGGCAGATGAGAGAAACAGAGCAAGAGAGATATAGAGAGAGAAAGAGAGGTAGCGAGAGAGTGAAAGTGACCAAAACGTGAAAGAGCAAAATCCTGTATGTGTGGTTGTGTATGGCATTGTTTCAAAGACGAATAATGTCCTGTTTCTGTAATCCTTTTTTCGTCCCACATTGAAGCCAATTATAATGTTTTCCTATCAACGGGAACATAACGACTTCACATGAAGTGGTTAAGGACGTGTGAGTTTTTCTCTGTAGAACACACTTTCTTCAGCCACACGTGGAAATTACACAACAAACCTCTCGCATCTCCAACGGCAACAAACACAAAAATGAGCAAAAATGGTACTTTTCCATTCAACGCTCCCCAATGTGTGGCGGAAGGAGTCTTCTTCAAACCGTGTCGTGTCGCAGTAGTGGCACATTAAATCCTGATGAAGTGTTTACCACCTCACATTACTTGCAACCCATTAAGCGGGCAAGCGCACGACGAACGAGCGAGCGTAAATAAAAATGGTCGCAAAAAGCACCCACTTTACAAGTCGAAAACAAGCACAAGGATGTTAAGAGTGTGTCGTGCGGAGTCAACGGTGCCAACATGGCACTGTATGTGTGTGTGAGATGCTTTGGAAAACCCTGTATTACATCCCGGATCTTCGTTTTTTAATCCTGTTTCGCTTTCGCTGAGTGTCATACATTCATTACCAACCTTGTGCTTTGTGGAATGAAGTGGGAAACCTTGCTCCCGTTTCAAACAACACAGCAGCAACAAACAAACAAAGCATTTGAAACGCATTCCCTCGTGCTGCTGGAGGTGCTTTGCTGCCTCGTGGGCGATTAAAGTGGCCACCATGTTTACCGTAATGTCGCTCCCAGCCAGCAGTGTGCAGGACCAGTTAAGCTTCATCGGGAAAGCTCGCGCTTCAAAAATCCCGGGCTGGATTAAAATGTGAGGATGTAAGGATGATCCCGGCCCGGGTCCAGCCGCTCGTTGGAGCTTAACAACTTGAGATTGATTAAACGTTTGGAGTGTTTTTCGAGAGTGTGCTTTCCGGGGCTTGGTTGTCTCTTATCTCGTACAGCGAATGAAGGGCGTTTGGGGAGGCGGTCGCGCGCCTGGTAGCAAGAAAACCGTGCAAATGCTGGGACGGGGGTGCGTGAAGGGAGGCAGAAAAAATAATGAAGAGGAAAAGTGTACGTCAAACACTCAACCACGCAGCACACACCACCAAACAAACAAGCAGAGCGAAAAGAAGGCAATGAAAAACAAAAAAGAAATTCAAAAAAGGCGAACAACGGCGGTTTCTTCTAACGGACTAGCGAACAACAAGGACATGATGCAAGAGCGGGCAAACGAAAAAAACACGGTTTAAAACGGTAGCAGTGGGGAAAAGAGGTGCTGAGGCGCTTGTTTGCAGTGGTGAAAATTGCTAGCCGCCAACAGTAAAAGCTAGCTTGAGGGACCGAACTTTCGCTGGCTGAAAGAAAGGGCACCACGGTAAGACAAAATAAACTTTTTAAAATACAAAAAACAACAAAAGCGAACGTGAAATAGACACATTCACACATACAGTCATCGTCATACACACACACACACACATACACGAAAGCATACACGGTACAAAAGCACACAGAAAGCGAACATGAAGCGAAAAAACACGCTGGAGGTGGTTAGATAAAGGGAAAAAGTTTGATACCCAGTCGCCCTCATGGCTCTATTTACCGCTTGAAGCCATTTTTTGTGCATGAATTTGACCATTAACATCGATTTTTTTATTGCTAGTTTTTCCTGCTCTAGCCGGAAGACTTTGCGACAGGTGTGACACGGTTATTGGGTCGCAATTGGGGTCCGGTCGCGTCATAGCGTGAGTGTGAAAATTAGCAGCACCAGCAGCAGCAGTAGCAGCAGCAGCAGCAGCACGATTGTACGGTGGTCTGCCTTACGGTGATGTCCCGGGCTTGCTGGCTTGATCGTGCTGCTACTAGCGCACAATGGTGGCAAGTTGCCAATTAATATTCATTGCCCGGTAACAAGCCGGGCACGCACTGATTGACGCTGGGCACCGTTGTCTGCTCTGGTGGCAAGCCATCACCAGGCGTCTCCATTTGCGCCGGTGGTGAATCTTTTGAGCTGACACGATTATGTTGGGGTTTTGTTTGCTTTGTTTTTTTGTTGCTTGGCTGTGCTTCTCTTTTGTGTCACATTTAAGCTTTGTCCGCATTAATCGTTGTTTGATTGATGGTGGAACAGTGGCGAGACTTAGTTGTGGTGCCCTGGGGGGATGGTGGTTTGTTTTAAAGACCAACGTTATACCGCTCTCGGGGGTTTGAATTAGCGATTGTAGAAATACTTTAAAACAATCGTCGTTATTAATAGAAGGTGCTAAAAAGTTGTATATTGTTTGAATTTGGGATAAATGTGGTTTACTGTTTTGTTCTGTATGCTCTGATCATTACGTTTTAGTTTGGAAAATATTTTACAAAATATTAAATATGTGCACAATTGAAATTGTATACATCAAAATTGTATATTCAATGTATCGATTCAAAAGTAGAATCAGGATTCATTTTTTAAAAATATTATTTATTATTTAATAGAAATAAAAACACGAGGCAATTTATGACTCATATTATGATAACACGAGATAATCAATTTGTAACTTTTACTGACCAGAACAAGTAAAAGAAAGCAATAATTTTAGAACGAAACTAAGACATAAGTCTAAACAGTGCTTGAAAAAATTCAAGGAACGAGTTACTTTTCCTTTGGTTTAACTGTAGTTAATCAGTTCATCGAGCTATTTAAATTATTTATTTATAAAAAAACGAATGTCAAATGATGTTCAAAGAGCTACTTACAGCGCGGAAAAATGTCACTGTCAATGTCATGAAAAATCTGACTGAAACAAAATCCATGTCAGCGTCACGTACTCAATTGTGATAATCAGAGATGATACTCAAAACAATTGGTGTGATCAATGCATGATTCGTGACATTTTTGCTACCAACGCTTGGTCAGCCATGTCATGACTTTTTTTTACTGTGATCAGTTCTGGAAAATGTCACTGACATAGTCATGACAAATTTCGGCTAAAACAAAATCATGTCAGCGTCACAAACTCTACTGTGATGATCAGAGGTGAGACTCAAACAGTTGTTGCGACATGCTTGGTGGCATTGTGTGCAAAAAAAACGCTTGGTCAGTCACTTAGTAGTGACATTTTCTGTCGGTGATCATCACGATAGTCATGGGAGATATGCGGTGCGTGGGAGTGGTTCCAAGAAGTAAAATGATCGAAATGAGAAAGCATGCTCATTTTGTAGCTTGGAACCACACGTGAAGTAAGTTCTAAGAATGTCGTGATTATCACCGACAGAAAATTCCGTGACCAAGTGAGTGACCAAGAGTTGGGTGCAACACAAAATATCACAAAGCATGTGATTGGTCCACCAAGTGTTTCAGTCATGACTGAATGGTCATGGTGACTGAAACAGTGGCATTTGGAAGCACTGTTCACAGTCAGAAAAAGTCATGATTATGCTTGCGCCGGTATTAAGCTTAGCCTGTGCGTCAGAGTATCGCGTTTGACTCAATCACTCGCATGTCGTCCGAATGTCATGACGCACTTTCATTGAGTATCAGCAATGAGCATCAAGCTACCACGGATATGTTCATTGTTTTCGTTGGTGAATATCTCGTGATGCTGATGACATTTTGCAGCACTGCATACACATACATCTTGCATATTGCTTCATGAAAAAAAGTAAAACACAAGCAAAAACACGATCTCGTTAAACAAACATGTACAGTTTATTTCTGTCTGCACCAGCATGGCTTGGCAAGATGAGTTTCGCGAGTCAACATTTCCTTCCATTTCCTTGTGCATGTGCACAAAAAAGCAAGTTTTACCAAGCGTCCAACAAACGACTACGGCCATCGAACCTGTGTGACTGGTGGATGACAATAGACCAGACACACGTATGGCTGTGTTGGTTCAAAGACAAGCGATGAATGTCTACCCATACATCCGCATCCCACATATGCCGGGCTGAACATCAAGCGACGACCGAACAAAAACTGCATTTGTTGTAAGCAAACACAATGACACACAGTGGAAGTCAGCCGGGAAGCAGCCCGTACAAACGTGTGTACGGAATTTTGTCTCGTACTTGTCGCGCTTCGACACCCATTGCGTATGTAAGCACGCACTGAAAAGCAATTGTTGTTTTTTCACCCCACCTCGAATGCCAAACGGTGTGCAGCAATTTGGCGATTTTTGTTTGGTTTGCACTTCGTCCCTCCGGTTACGGCAATACATGAAGAGAGGGGGATGCATTTTTGCATTCGCTGCAATCGGGAAAAACCTGCACATTATTCTGTTACGAGGCGTGCATTTTTCATCGGAATGTATCGATCGATTATTTTGTTCTCGATTGTACTAATTTAAAAGCAGTTACTCTATCGCTGCATGGAACAAGGGGCAGCGGCCATGAATTGTTTGGAGTATTGTGAAGGCAATGTTCACATTTTTTGCTGTTGCTTTTCTGCTGTAGTCCGGCGTCCGGTGCACTGTGCTGTGTTTGAATAGAGTTTAATTTAATTTAAAAAAGGCCCTTCTTTGCAACCGATCGTTCGAAATTCAACACATTTTATTTACTTCCGGTACGGGATGGTAAAGAGTAAATAAATAACGTGCCAAAAAAATAACACAAATAAACGCAGCCATGGAAATTCTGCTGCACACTTCAAGCATGGTTTAACTGCATTGGCACAGAATTCGAATCGAATGGAATTTACATTGGATGAAATGCAAAATTTTCCGTATGTGTGTTTGTATTTAATTTGCTCGTATCATTTCCTCCAATTTTCCGCCCCGTTTTGCCGAGTAAAGGCCCCACTCTTACACTCTTTAATCGGAAATTGGTCATTCGTTGATCCTCATGGCAAGGATTAATCATAACCGCAAAACCCTCAATATTGCCCCATACTGCTCCACCACTTTTTCACCATATTTACCACCGCGTATGTACACCATCAACATGCATTCGCACACATTTTTAATTTAAATGTAAATGAGTTAAGTGCGTACGATGCTGGGAGGCGGGGTGCGCGTGTTTGGACTTGTTTGATGTTTGATGGTTTTAATTTTGCTTATTGACGTTTGCAAAAGAGCTTTTTGCGCGGTTTTTGGTGGAGAAATTTCAATTTGTGCAACAGCGTAATGTAATCAAATTTTTGAACGAGCCTTAATTATTACGACAGCGGTAGAGAGAGCGCACATAATGCGAGGGACAGCTAATACGGGGGTAAATGAGCGAGCAAAACGTTGATAAAGGTTATTTGAGCGCAGCATAATCGCGGTGGAAAAGTTATAATGAGTTGGCAAATATTGTCCACGTATGCTTGATGCAAAAAAGTGTAAGGGCCTAATTTCTATATGAAGCTATTTGGAAGCAAAGAGAAATGCACACACACACACACACAAACACTCACAAGCGTTTATACTGGACTAATGATTAATATATAAGAGATAGTATAATTACATTATACGAACGCGCTAAATAGACAGACACACACACACACTAAATCACGCGCACACACATGAGGACGCACGCATAGACGCAAACAGAAGCACACACGCACACATTGGTATAATTACTAATGAATAATTCTAAATACACAATATCATGAAATTTGAGATCAATTTTCACTTTTATATAATTTCGCAGCAGGAAAGTTACACTGTGATAAGTGTAAGTGATACTATAATAATCACATAGATCTATTTTTAATTGCTTTCTGAATCACTGTTATCATAAAAAGTCATGACGACGGTAGTGTAAGCAGTATGTTGTGTCATTTTTAATGTAATTACTCAAGCTATCTCGTTATCTTGTTTTCTTAAGCACCGTCTATCACCTTCCATTACTTCTACACAATTAAGCTTCTGCAGTACCACCGTAAATGGATAAACGTTTACAATCAGTTTGTGATGACGAGAGCGTAAAATGCAGGCACAAAATCTGCAGCAGAGCTGCAATAAATGGAACTGCACTGCATTTGACTTTGTTCACGGAATAAAAGACTAGATAAAATGAGTTTACTTTTAAGGTGGATGAAGAGAGAAATAAACATTTTAATGGAATAGAATACCAAGAAAAAGGGAAAACTCTCCACCTTCTCTGCATAACGGCAAGCAAAACGTACAAAACGCAATGGTAAATTAATTGTAATGAACCGAAATCTTACAGCTACGATGAAATTACACTCCAGCACATTCACCGGAACACTCGAATACGCTCCCACAGCCGGGAGAGTTCATCAGCAATGGCCAATGCAATGGCACAATTTATCTTACCGAATGGCCACCGGCGGGGCGCAACGCAACACGCAGCACGCAAAGTTTTAAAATCCCCAGAAAACAGTGGATCTCATGTTGCTCATGTCGGTGGTGGTGGAGCTTGAAGAACTTTCCAACTCTACCAACGGCAAAAGTTGGAATGAAAGTTTCCACCTCAATGGTAAACTTTTGTATCGTTACGGGCTTTCGTTCCTGGGAAACGCAAAGCAAAGGACCAAGCACGGAACAACAGGGGGGGGGGGGGGGGGGGGGACGAGTTTTCCATTAGCCATAGCCACACAAGAGGAGACGACCGCTAAAGAGGCTAAGGGAAGATCCTACGATCCTTCACCGGTCTTCTTACTTTGACCGAAACGTGTTTTAAATTTTTGATGACCTGTTTCTTCTGCGAATGGCACTTTCGCAGAAATGGGAGGGAGGTTTTCGGTAGAACTGGACAAGCAGCAGAAGCAGAAAGTTTTTGTACCTCATCCCTTCGCCAAACTGATGCTCGCCCCAAAAGGATCGAACGTTTGACTTATCGATTTGGTACGTGCAAGCGAGCCAGCAAATTGCCACACTAGAGCCAGTACTAGAGGCAACCCGGGTGAGCCGGGGTAGTGGTTAAAATAAGTTGCAATAAATTATTAACGGTTTAGTTTTAAAAACAAAAAATGCAGCTAATGCAGCCTGCTGAAGCCATTTAATTCGAGGGAAACGTAAGTTGTGTCGTAGTTTCTGTATGTGTCAAACCGAAGAGGAAAAACAGAACGGAAAAGTATGTAACACAAAACCCTTTGACAGAAGATTCAGCCATTCACGTCTAGCAAAAACCCGTTGGAGTGTTGCCCTTATTTCCCTCCCCTCCCGCATATTTTCGAGCGGTTAGTCCCAACACTAGCCTAGACACAGGGGTTGTCCATAAGGTTGATGTGTTGATGGCAGTGTTAGCTTACCTTCACCAATGGAACGGAAGCGAAAAGGTTAGTAGAGCGAGTGTTAGTAGCGGAAGCGGAAGATGCCGGCGTGGTGGTGGTGGTTGCTGTGGGATTTGTTGGCTCCTCGGAAACGGTGGTACTGGTGGCAGAGGCCGTGGTGGTGGTGGTGGTGGTGGTCAGTGGCATAGTTGCTGGAGAAGTTTGCAGCTCTATCAACTCCGTAGGAATCGTTTTAGCTCTTGTGGACGTTGCGGTTGCCGTGGTCGTTGTCATTGTTGTCGTCTTTGCTGCACTTCTTGCTGGAGTAGAAGACAACGTCGTCGTCGTCGTCGTCGTTGTCGTCGGGTCAAGTTTGGTCGGTGGAACGAGACGGGATTGGGCGGATGGGTTGATTGTGCCTATCGTTGTTGTAGTGTCCGATCGGGACGGTGCATCCTCGTCGGCGTCAATCGAGCTGACCACCGGTGTGATAGCCGGATGTGGAAGCTTTGTGGTGAACAATGATTCGTCCGTGTGTCGCCTCGGCACGGTTAAGATGGAGACGGCTTGGGTTGGGCTCGTCCTGGGCTTACTGTTCGGCGTGGTAGCCGGAACTTGCTTTGAGGTAGTGGGCATCGGGGGTGTGGCAGTCTTCTCAACTGTCACGTACTGTGGCTTTACGGTGGTCGGCGATCTGTTCACACTCGCCGGAAGTGTGGTTGTGGGGCTGGTCGCCGGTTGTCGCTTCTCCGGCTCTGGCTCCAGCGGTACGAACCTGTCCAGCTGCGGCTGGGTGCTGAAATCGTAAAACTTGGGCCCCCGCACGACATCTTCGATCACGTAATCGTCCCGGAACACCTCATCCTGCAGCCGCTCGATTTCCGGCAGCAGCAGCTCCGTCTCGACGATACGCTCGATATCGATGCGCTTGTGCTTCGCCTTGCGGGCGAGCAGCGTTTCTTCGTCCTTTTTGAGCTGCTCGTTGTTGGCGATCGTTTTGCTGATGGTCGACTCGAGCTGGGACACGCTCTCTCGCAAATCGGGCGGCGTGAAGGGGTGGCCGGCCACTTGCGACGGTTCGGTCGCCGGCTGGAAGGCCCGATCCGACTGGTGCGTGTGGGCGAGCAGTGCTGCGGCTTGCTTTTTTGCCGACCGTTCCTTCACCTGATCGTACAGGCCGTGGTTGTGCTTGCGCTTCGGTTGCGATGGTTGCGTGGTGGCGGCAGTGATGGATGGCGCTGTTACCGATACCATTACCGGGGACTTCCGGTGCTCCCCGGTCGCAGCACCACCACGCGGCCATGGTTCCGCCTGCTTCTCGGCGCTCGCATGATGGCGATGTTGTTGCTGATGGTGATGGTGATGTTGTTGATGATGGTGCGTTTCCACCGTATGGTCGGGATTGTTAGTAGTATGCTTGTTAGTGGCGTGTGTTGGCGAGCTGTGGTGCTCAGCCTTGGTGCTATACTGCTGTGTGCGAAGCATCGACATGAAATTGCCAAAATTTGATCGGATTTGAAATGGTTTGGTTTGTGCGAAGCGTCGGGAGCAATATCGATTTCCGAAGGGACACAAAACATCGAGAAGGGATACGACATTGTACAGCAGACGAAGACAGTGATGGGTGAGAAAACAAAGATAGAAATGGGAATAGAGAGAAGAAACAGAAAGAGAGAGATAATGTAAGGAAAGAAATGTTATGTAGAGAGAGAGAGAGAGAGAGTACAGGAAATGGTAAGGATGAACTTCACAGTGTTGTACCCGTTAGCGAAGAATCTGCTGCAAAACACAAGCGAACGCACTCACAAGTAGCTTCCAGTTAAGGTGAAAGATGTTTCCTTGCAAACCACCAACGCAAAACAATACTCAGGCACACGAACACATACACACAACCACACACGAACGCACGCACAAACACACATTCTGGCATACAAGAAAAGCTTCAAAAGCGAACACTTGAACAGTTTGTACTATCGGCAGAACACAACACGACGTTTTGCTTGTGAGTTTTTTGTTTTTACGCAGAAACCAATGAGTGGGTGTGAGTGAGTGTGGGTGTATTTTATGTGATAAGCACGGCCGGCATTTGTTTGGTGAAACTTTGCGCAATTGTGCACAAGTGAAAGGGGCACAATTGAGGGGGGTTTTTTCACGGGCGAACACAGACAGACAAACAGAGCACGGAAAATGGTGTGATCCCGAGGGCGAAGACTTGACTCAAGGCAACACTGCTGTGCTGTGCGATACGGAAAGACAGAGAAAGAGAGAGAGAGAGAGAGAGATAGAGAAAGGCAGTGCGAGAGGTGGACTGGGAGAGAGCGAGATGGAAAGATATAAAAGAAAACAGGGCAGAGCTGTAGAGAAGAATGGACAGAGAACGGGAGGAGAGAGTAAGAGATTGCTAGTTTGTATGGAAATTAATTCAAATAGCAAGTGAATACTATCAGGACGTGCACGCTTTTCAGGATTGTTGGGAATTGGAAAGTAAAAAAATAAAAAATAAACGCAAACAAAAGGATTTTGTTTTGTTGGAGGGCAGCATACGCTGGCAGCTTGTTGCTAGAGAAGCTGTAACATAACAAAAAAATACTGAACGTGGATGGAGAGGATGTATCGTGTTCCACCATGCCTTATGTCCGACAAACCGGAGTACTACGGTTTCGATTACGATTGCGTTAGTGGTGCTCGTTTATTGATTGGCAATGGAGTTCCAGGGAAAACGGCCAGGGATTAACGGCAGTTCAACTGGCGAACAAAGCCTTTATGTTGCTATCGTCACGCATAGCTGGGCCAATAGTTGATTTACCATTAGCGATAATGGCGCCCTGTCAGCGGGTCCCGCCACTCGAACGACAAACACCAAGACGCGAACGGTGCTGGGCGCCTCCATCCCTTGCGCCCGATTCTTCGGAAGGATGTAATTAATTTCATCCTTTTACGCGCTCTCACGCACACAATGCAATGCAACGCAAAAAATCCAAAGTCTGTGTGTTGTTTGTGTCTCTCTTTCTCTCTTTCACACTCTATCTAAACCGTGGCGTTACTTTCCGTCCTTGAATTACACAATTAGTGCGCTCGATAGTTAGTGCCGTTCGAAACGATTATATCCGCTTCGTATTTCCGTCCCTAAAATGAAGGAAATGTCATCGCTGAAAGTATGGCGTACAATAACAACAGAGCGGAGCAAAAAAAAAGGATTACATTACGTACGGGATCGAGTTTGGTGAGCTTTTGCCGTTTGCGTTTCAACCGGCGCAATGTTCGGTTGGGCGTATCGATTTACTTTGGGCGGAAATATATTTCCGCACAGGTTGGTGCTTCGTCGGATGATATAATTTTTGTGGATGGTTTCCATATTAAAACGATTAAGTAAGGGAAATGGAAATGAAGAAATCCAGAAGACTTTATTTGAGCTTTTATAAAGCATTCCGGAGCTTTTCAGAGTTAACAATGGTGCAAAAATGGCTGATAACATTTTCATATAACTTCAAGCAAAAAATATCGAAAGGAGCTTTTTATATTCACCTATTTATTTCTTTTAAAAGGGCATCTTTCGGACCATTTCATATGAATGCCGCAATAAAAATTTGTTCACCGAAGAAAAGCCAAACCTTATGACGATGCTGATGGCCAACAAGGCTTCATAATCATTACGGCACAAGAGCAGACAATAAAATATGCTCTTTGTGAAATCCCCATGTTTTGAAAATGGCACAATTCATCATAGAAACATTGTCTTTTCCAACAGCGGCACTCTGATAAATTGAAGACCCATGGCCGCACTAGTATGCGTGTAATTCTTGACATTTTCGCGGTAAAAAACAAGAAAATATCCACTGCAAAACGGCCCCGTTCAGCAGGTTGCGTCGTCGCCATGATAAATAACAAAATGGCAAAGAAAGCGACAACGATCGCGCTCCGTAAATGCCAACCGAATGGGTTCGGGACGAAAGGACGCACCGCATAGCCTGGTCACATTGACCGTTTGTCGTTAATCGAGCAGCAAAAAAATAAAAAAAAGTTAGCAAGTGGTTGATTGTTCGGTTTGCCTTCTATTCCGTTGTGCAATCGGCATGGCCAGTGTGGAAACGATATGGGGAGAAACCGTTTAAAAGCGGCTGAGCGGATGGGACAAAGTAAGGTGGTTCACGTGGCGGGAAGGTCGAGATGATCGAGTGGCAGAGAAATCAAACAGAAAGAAAAAGGTTTTGAAAAGCTCTAGGAAGGAGCAGAAACTTGTTCTACGTAACACGCAACCATAACAACAACGAAACGGAAAAATGTAAAAATTGCAATGGAACGGTAAAGAAGAAAAAACGGTTGTGATAAACGAAAAGGAACATGAAGGACGAATTCCTTTTGTTTGTATCTTTTCTTTCATTGTTTTTTTTTTTTTGAAAAAATCTAGGAAAACCGATGTCATTTAGTATAATAAATGTTTAAAGTTATTGAAAAATATACTAATGAAAGAAAGGACAAATAAAAAGGAAGATACAATAATGAACGCTAATTGCTAGAAAACGAATCAACAGCTCAAAACGAGAAACACACTTAAACAAAACCTGATGAGTTAAAAATCAATATAAACACTATTGGTGTAAGCAGATTATGATGTAACAAAACCAAACAGAACAACTAATCACAACACAAACAGTAAAGAAACGGGTGCACTAGAAGAAAACCATCCCAAAAACTTTGTTTGCAGACCTCTAATGTATCGTTTTGTGGAATTTTGGTGTAGTAGCAACGGTACTCTTCGGCTACGAGTGTACTTGTTTATGTGAACAGCTATGTATAGGTAATATCAGGCACTAATGTTGAATAGTTGGACTTAAAGTAATATTCACACACGCATTTCCGATTTGCAAATTAGTGTACGGATAAACAGGGACCCAGTCTGGTTGTTAGTTTACTGATATTTGGCGTTGTTAAATATTAGCCCCCAAAATGCAACTGCCATTCAAACAAGCGCTAAAGGTGTGGCAACGATATCTAGCAAACGCGGCAAAACGCGAACAACTTTACATCAAAAGAAACGCTAATCGATAGATAAGGGTTAGAGGGAGGAAGAGCCCTATCGAGAGATGTACATAAAGTACGCGCAAAAGGGAAAATGGTCCAAACGGTACGGTGCACTCTGTACAGGGTTGGGTAATGGTAATGGCCAAAACGGTTGGAAAAGGATATAATCGCGCGCGCCTGAATTGAATATGGTGGTTTAGCAACGCGCGGTAATGGACTCAATTAGAAGCGTAATTGCGAGGCCACCCACCATCATGATGGAGCGCCCCATAGGAGGGTGAATGGGAAGCACGGTCCGGGAAAATGTTTCACAACTAATTCCCGCGGAAAGAAGGAAATCGGTGTCGGAAAGTTATTTTCTACTGGATGGTGAGGCTGTGGGAGTGTGTGTGAGGAAGCAGAATTTAGGGGGTGGTGATGAAGGTGAAAGGGGATCGCAGTGAACGAGAAAATTTATCAATTTATTTGCACTGGACGTGATCGGCACGGAATTGCATTTGAGGTGTCCGAAGTACGCGTTGGAATGAAAGTTGGATCCATTTCTGGTGGGGTGTGGTGGTGGGTTGATGAAGGGAGAAACAAGTTTGCTAAACCCACCACAGGAAATGTGGTGTCGGGCGGTGAATTTTGATCATCATTTAGGTGTATATGTTTCTTTTACATGTTCGACCTCACAGTGCATGGACTATTTGGGGGAGATGGAGCAGTGGCGAGAAACGATTACTTTACGGCACCTCTCCGTGCTGGAGCTTTTAGTAGGGGGGAAAAGGGAGGATACCATTTCCGAGCAGGGAACGACGGTGGTGGTAGTTGTTGCTGTTGTTTGTTAGAGCGGACCGGAACAAAACGGGGTATAACGCGGTACGGTGAAGCATTGTAAACGAGTGTTAGATATTATCGGAATGGGTATCATCGTCATTAGTGCGAGGTTATTACTGCTATGGTATATGCTAAGGGCAATAGGATGGTTATCGTGCAAACTTACCTCACTGGAACCGTGATGGTGTCGGTGGGCATGAGGAACTTCCGTCGTTTCGCTGAAGATTGAAACAAAAATCACGCACGAATAATGAGAAAAGAGGAAAAAAATACCAAACAAAAAAGTTGACCGAAAAAAGCGACATTGCAATTGATCGACAAATGATCGATTGATCGATTTCTACCAAATATTTGTTAAGAATGGTTCATCCATTATGATAATTAGGATAAACCATATGAAGAATAGAAACATAATTGTAATAAGAATAATGATATTTGAATTTAAAATTTTCAAGGATTAATATTATTGGTAAGGGGCTGTTTTAATTGTGTTTGTAGTGTTATCAAGTATTATTATTGTATTTTTTCATGATGTGGAGCTGTGCTCGCTTATTGGAGAGTAAATATTAGAGTCCTCATCCAGTTTGCTAACAATATATCAACACGAGAATATATGCTGAATATATAACAGACTAGCTACTTGACCTACTACAGTCGATCTATGTATTTCACAGTAATAATTCAACAATATTATACATAATCACAGTACCGAAATACGTCCGATTCATATTTTTCATAGATACATTTCAAGACATGTGATTATTGTTTTTTTTTTAATTAGTTAAATTAAATCAAAAGAGTATTTGTATTAGATATTCATTCATTCACTCGCAAAACCGAAACTGCACTTACCCTTCATCGTCATCTTCTGCAGCTTCATCGTCGTCGTAGTCGTAGTAGTCATCGTCTGGATCCACCTCACGCTTGATTCTCTTATCACTTGCAGCCGCACCACCGGTCTGCTCCTTCCAGATGATCCACCAGCCAAAATCCATACCGGTAAGGTCACGTAGTTCGGCCAGCTGCGTGTTCACGTTGCGCACCGTTTCCTTGGCACTCGATGACATCTTCTCGCCGCATCCAACCTGTACAGGGTATGGTGAAATTAGCGCGTAGGTTAAATACCAAAACCAAAAGGGAAAGGCAAAAGCATGCCAGAATGCAGCGCCCGCTTACCGGAAATCCAATCCAACCCAGCGATTTTCCAACCGTCCGCGAAGGTTTCTTGCCGTGCTGGAGGGCCTTTTCCACCATCTTGTGCAGGTCGTTACTCGTTGCATCTCGAACAATGATCGATTCCTGCGGGCGGGAGAGATCCCGGAAAGCATTAGGAAAATGGTTGCTAGATAAGACGAAGCGGCTTGGCTTTGTGCTCGTTCGAAGCTAGGAAGAGTACGTGTGTTCTGACGAACAATCGATGCAATAACATAATGCGCGTGCATTTTAACGACCCATCCGCTAGCGACCGTGGTACTGCACATCGTTAGCAGTGGAAACAACGATCAGGCGAAGGCATCGACAGCGGGTAGAAGAGAATGAAGTGAACGAACGACAAGTACGCCAATAATTCAACCTCATATTGAACAAAGTTACAAAGAAAGGGTGTGGCAGCATAGTTCAAAGTGGGTGAGGGTTTTGGAAAAGAAAACTGATTCGCATTCCAGCCATCGTCTTCCCTTTCTTGTAGCATCACTGCCATTTGGGTTTGGCTGCTTTACATGCAACTATGCAAGATTGCTATTCCGGGGGACGATATCTGGGCCAGCAGCGAGACAACGCGAGAGTGCGCTCAGCCAAGCAGAAGACAGACATGGGACAGCGTACGACACCGGATCCGGATCAAATGAGATCGTTTCGGTGTTTAATCGTTCAAGCATAAAAGAAGCATCGTGCCCGACCGTCTGTCGGATGGGGGTCAACCCCACCCTCTGTTGACTCGTTTCCGGCGGGGCTAGAATAAAGAAAGTGCTGCTGCTGAACAGCAGCTATCGCTTTTGCTGACTCTGTTATTGGTTGATTTTATGAAGCTCGAAATCATTTGTGTCACCGAGAGAAAGGAACGTCGTTGGCGTTTGCTTAACGCGATGGTGTGAACACATTATTGCTAGTAATTAAGCGTATTACATAGCGTGGAATTAATGTTTGTACGAGATACGAGATGTGCTCTGATAATGTCCAGCACGCTTTATTGCGAGTAAATGGACGGTTTTTATTTTGCACATTGTTGGTGAGGTGAATGAATATCTGACTACTCACTGTGTTATGTGTTTAATTTGTGGTAGTTGTTTATATTTACACTAAGTATTAAAAAAGAAAGAGTTAAACTCTGATCTGTTGTTGTTATCGTGCAAATTCTTTCTATCATATTAGAGAGCTCATAGATAAAACCACCCTGTCAAAATCATCCAAAATCATCCCTGTCAAAACTCCAGTTTCTACAAACGCTGCTTCAAACATCTCCAAATTCAACAATCAATTACGCAAACACTCAAAAAACTAGATCCAATTTAATTACCATCGAAAGGGATCAAAGGGCCTTCATCAAACGTCCGGTGCTACACTCCAATAGCCTTCGGACATCCTGATGCCCAAAGCCGTATTCTGCAGCGACATGTCACAGTAGTTTACCATCTGGTGCAGGTGCAAGCATGTCAAAAACCGCACCAAATGCACCGAATGCGGCAATTTGTAATTTACGATCCATTGGCAGGCAGGCAGACTGTGGTAGTGCTGTTGACCTGCTCTAATGGTTTAAATTGCATCTTTTGGAAGGCACGTCATAGAGCTTTCGTACGGTCTCCTATTTGCAGAGCAGAGTGTCCGGCGATTCGGGATTTCCGTTGTGGCACAGTTTCGACGGATGACAGTAACGACATCATTTGGAAGTAATGGCCCTATCACATCTAACTAACTGAGCCGTTAGCTAGATTGATAGGCAGATTGTGCACCAGTGGGAACGGGTGCCAGAGCGTTCTGCTTTACCCGTTGCTTTGGGCAACCGATACAACATTTCGGTTGGATTGATTCCAAGGAATCGAGAAACACCGTTCAGTTTGGAGGTAAATTGAACGACTTTGAAGAATGTTAATGGATCATACGTCCATTCGAAGAAGCGAGCAAAGCACTGCCAGATCAGTCAAGCAAGAGTGAGCTAATAATACGATTAAGCATCTCGATAAATGAACAATTTCCATTACGTCGGTGATAATGAAGTCTAAGCTACTACGGGTGCGTTAACGACCGAACAGGCAAGTTTTGTGTGTGTTCTTTAAAGTGATTTAAATTTGAGACACAGCATTATCCGCTACAAGAATGAAAACTTTAATTCTTAACATTTTCCCACGCTATCGATTTTCCAGCGAGGGGGGACAGGTACTCTAGTGGCAGCCCCTGTTCTGTTTGAAATTCCATCGAAATCTAGCAACTTACCTCGGGGACTAAGAAATATTCGGCCAGCTTACTGATTGTGCGTTGCTTTAGGCTTGTCTGGACGTGTTTCCAGCTCTTGACCCGGAGTATCAGAGAAAGTTGGATCGTGCTTTCCGTTGGCAGACAGCGAACACCGGCCTGTAACGAACGAAAAAAAAGAGGAACGTTTAGAAATGCGCTGAAACACCGAGTTAATTGATGAACTTGGCTCTTCGGTGAGTGAGAAATAAAGCCGTGGCTTTTGGACACGTTGCGTGTGTAGCAGACGAAATTAAATCCCCTGCCAGGCCATCGATCAATCTCGAGCGCCGTGAGCCATGTCTTGCGGGTAGAATCTTAGTCCCGCGGGGGCGCCGAACGATTGATGGTTGACACGGGCAGGGGCATGAGGGGCAAACGCGGAAAATGACTGTAGGACGGTGAGTGATGGCTTGTGTCCTGTTTGTGTTTGTGGGCCGTGTTGAATGTAGGTGACAGCGACTATTAAAACTTTATTAAGTTGCATCGAACTGCTTTACAAAACGGCGCCGTATAATTATGTTATTGTGTGGGAAGAAAAAGCTGATTCTAATATTTCATTTATTTGAATGATTTTTGAGAAATAAGTTTCAAATATTTTACATAGTATTTTGAGAAAATGAAGAACAAATTGTTTCACACAACACCGCATATATTTTTTATCAACTAACACATAACTATATCTATCATGTTTCATTCATGATTGTCTCCAAACAAGATGCTACCATAAGTTTATGGAATAAATTTAACCACTTACCTTGGATAATTTCGGTTGGCTATCTACTTTTGTAGGTTCCGCGGCAATCGGCTGCACCCGGTCACGTTTATGATTGCGATAAAGATGATAACAAAAACAGACACAGAAAATAAAAACAAATTAAATCATTAATTATACGATACGGACAGTCCGCAGCAGTGACGGAAGAAGAACACTGTTCGGTAAATGATTAGCTCGGTTAACAACATCGAAGCGCGATGCCGTGCCACATGTGTGTGTGTTCGTTTTATTACAAGGTGTAAAATCATTTCTCCATTTAGATACCGATCAGCGCGATGGGGAAGAATTAATTTGATTCGAACTGTTAGAAGGCGCCAGAAGCAGTTCGCCTATTCCGACCCGAAACCGTGCATAGATTTGAATAATTTTTCCATTCATATCCATCTCGCGATCTCACTTGCCAGTTACGTTTTTGGTTGCTGCTTTGAGATCCTACAATAAAAAACAAGCTCGAATCAGCAGGAAAAATAGATGATAAACCATTCCGCACCATATGCATATTGCGTCCGAAGACCGGAACGTAAAAGAAAGCGGAAAAGAAATCTCCCAACGGTACGTGAGCAGAGTCTTTTCCATAGAAAAAAAGTAGAAAAATCTGAGCAACCAAGAGGGCAGGAAGATTCCGGCATTCCGGGTCCAAAATCGCTATGCAAATCAAATTTTCCCTCATTTATCAGTGGGCCACCAACCACCACCGTTTCCTCCCTAAGTTCATCTGAGCGCGTGCACACACCCCCGGAAGTCACGCATTTCGTCGTGTACCTCTCGCGTCTTTGGCGAGCCCAAGCGTCCGTTCCGGTGCGCCGTTCGATACCCGAGCCAACGCTGCCCGTTGCGCCAAGTCAAGCGAGTTTAATTGATTTACAAATTGTTTTCTGGTGGTCTATGTTTGTGTTTCCTCGTGGTCGTGGAAGAATGGCAGTGAATGCTTGCGTTAGCATTCTCGTTCTCGTGTTTTTAGAGTTTGATAAGCTTCCGGAATGCGATGCCCGTGGATGAGAAAGAGGGAGTAGCAGCAGGGAGCCGGCACCTTGGCGCATTTGATTGGCATTTTGATAATTAAGTTTTGCGTGTGCCTCTTTTCTTCGGAAAGCTGTTGTAGGCCGACCGGTTGGGACGATGGGAAGTTAACAGTGCGGGAGCGCGAACGCAAGAAGGAGTTCGGAAGATAATGAGTGAAAATTGGTAGAGGAAGGAAGAGATTGGTGGAGAAAAACTTTATCATTTCTGCAAAATAAAAAAAAAACATGGAAGCCAAGGTAAAGAAATGGCAGAGCCAGTACTGTAAACTGATTGTAACCGGGACCCGGAAAAGACGGCAAAAAGGATTGACTGGAAGGTAGCAAAACTTTTACCAGAGGTTCATTCCTCAAGGCAAAACAATCCTCACTGTAGGCGAAGAAAAGTATGTTTGAAGGCAAGGCATGCCCACACGCTTGTGTCCGAGCAAGCGGTAAATTGATTTCTGGAACCATCAAAACTTCGCCGAATATGTTGGAGGACCTTTTTGGGAAGAGTTGAATTGTGCTCTTAAGCTGCCTTACTGTCTTGCCTTAAGCTGTTAGTGACCAGAAAGAGGAACTAAAGACAACTCACCTCAACATCATCGTTCTGCTCCGGCACGAAGTCAAAGTCTTCTGCGAGTGTAATACTGGTGCATAGTAAAAATATGATACAAAACGTTTCCTGATATCGTAAATTCATTGTAGTAGCGGGTTTGAGTTGTCCGTCGTTTTGTGCTGTTTGGTGGTGTTTCGGTATAGGTCCTCCCGCTTAGAAAGCGCTCGTGGGCATTAGTTAAGACAGTGAGCTAACTAGCTTCTGCACTCTGCGATTTGTGCCACGTTCGTTGTATTGTTTTCGTTGTTGATAATGGGCAGTTGAACCGGAAGCTCACACGCACACAACTACCAAAATGTGCACTTTTACTAGTTCTACCAAACCAGAACTCGGTCCACGGTTGTTGACAGCGAAGTCACAACCGCTCTCCTGATGCTAATCTATCACCTTATGGGTACGGCGACGGACCGCTCTCGTCAATCCATCCAACAGTGATTGATTGATCTCGCCTGCATGGGTAAGGACGTGCTACCCCTTTTAGGATCGAGTCCGTCGGCCCCGTATCGTTTGACTGGTAGTTGAGGTGGATGACACGATGTTCGTTTGGTAGATCACATGCGCGGTTGGTTTATAAGCGTTCGCTTATATGTTACGGGATCCGATCAGTTCTTTCGCGCAGTGCTACTTGTTGTTCTCGACGTGATATGTTGATTTGTCTTTGGAAGTTCTCGACTTGGAGTAAACAACACTAGATGTTTTTCATCCGGAAGACGAAGACGTTCGTGGTGAATATCTGGAAAGAGAGATTAAGAGAAAGCATTAAAACATTAGTCATTATGTGTAGAGTAGGATAGATTTTGAGTCGTGATCGAAAGATGGATGATGTTGATGACTGTCATTATAGGCATAAATGTGTTTAATCTAGCCATCGAGGCTGAGAAAAGGGTCGCTTCATTCATAGATTGTAGGTGAAATGGGTGGAGAGCATTTTGCCACAATATCTGAGAAGTTAAAGTAGAGGCAGCATTGCATTTTGGATTGATTGATGTATATACAAGCAGAACTAAGAACTTAATATATGCACAATATCTACAGCTCAACTTTTAACAGTTGTGCCAGTCGATGTTTAGTGTAAGAATTTTTTAAACACATCTCTATAACAGCATTTGTTTAAAAAAACATATCTCTTATTGGATCACAGTGTATTACGAAAAAATGTTATTGTTTTAGTTTTAGAGCTTTCACAACAAAATTTTGCTTCCTGAAGCATTTTTTTCAAGTGCAATAGCTCAGTATGTTTTCATCAACAATGGTACGGTCACGGCAGTGCTCTCCATCCAGAGGTCCTTATCGCGAGAGTGAGCGTGTTTAAATGGCAACAAACTCATTAGGCAGTAGGTAAACCCCCACTCCCCACCGCTGGTCATTACAAACTGATGGGGTAGTTCATTCCAATGTCAAACTGGCGTCATCACAGTGAACTGGCCCGTGCGTTAGTGATTAAGGAGAACTCTCTACTACGACTAGCGCACTGCCTTCCGTGGATGACTAGGCCGAAGCATGAGATAATACGCCTGAAATAAACTTTCACCGGCGTTTCGTCGATTTTTATAGTGATTTGTTGTACTTAACCCTAACAACACAGCTACACATTATCGCTAGTTGCTAGTTGTATGTTTGGCAAACAAACCCCTTCTGCACAACGGCAGTTTGCTGTTCCACCCATTCCAGAGAACTTTGTTTCGTTACTGTCTGGCGTCATTTAGCTATCAATGTGAGCATCGAACATAGTTCACCACCGCTTAATACTTCCGCGATTATGACACAGCCCACATTGAATAATCACTCCCAACACGTTCCCGTACTTTGTGCGCACGTGTGTGTGTGTGTGTGTTATCGCGTTGAAGGTACGTAGTTGACGAATATCTATTTACGCCCTGCTTTCAAATTAAATAGACAAACTAAACTCTTGCGCCACGCCACGGTCAAATACAGGAGGAGAATTGAAGAGAGCTGAATGAATGGAAACACCTCTCCGACTCCAATGTCTACAGATACATGCTCCCTCTATTTTTATCACATTTATCACCAGCGCCTGTCAACCATTTGTCTGCAGCCGCGAAATGACACCTCTGTGCGTTGACCGTGGCGCTAAGTGACGCGAACATGTCCATCAATTCCATTTACAACAACTTCCAATCGTTTCGTTTTTTTTGTTTTCACTTCTCTTCGGATGGCGATTGTTGTCGCTCACCTTTCGCCCCCGGCATTCGCAAAACAATTGATACGGTGTAAGATTACGCAGCGGGATCGATTTACACTTTTTATTTGCTAATCTTAATTGACAAGTTGTTGAAACAGCACATCAAAACGGGAAGTCACTACCAGTAATTGTCAGTAAGAGATGCAGATTTGCGTTTGAAGTCAAAGGAATTCTATAAAATTATTGATTTAATAGATGTGATCCCTCAGCAGAACGAAGATTTTGCTGGTGTGGTGCAATAAATGAAGCATAAATGTGTGTTTAATAGAAATGCTTGAATTGGAAAACTTTATTTTTATTTTTTGTAACAGTTTACACCAGTCCAACCGCTCAGCCTCGTTTGTATGTAGGTTGCGAGATGGGTTTTTAATAATTAAAAGCCATTAGCAAATTGCCAGCAAACACAAACGGTGGTCCCTGCATGGAATGCATTTGCAAATTAAGTAAGTGAGTGTTCGCTCAGCCGGTTTGCGGCGGGCAGAATGATACAGGACAAATAAACTGAGCAAAGTTGCTGTATGCTGGAGCCCCACCGCCGAGAGAATGGGGCCATGGGAAATACCATTAATTATTTTACTTCCTTTATTTATGCCCCAGTTTGTCACACCGGGCTGGTCGTCGCAGTGTAGTGCAGAGGCGTTAATGTGGGGAGAATATTGAAGGATGCTCAAAACGTAAGAGAGTTGGCAGCGCAAAAACGAAAACGCTCTAAATGGGAACAACCGACCATGACAAACGAAAGAAAATAATCAAATTGAAACACTGTAAACACATGGGGCAAAGCCACCGAATGGGTCACTGGTTTCTTGTTGCATCCACTAGAGACACAGCCGTTCTTTGATGGAACACATTGGGTGGTAGTGCAAACTCAACGATGTGGCATAAGTCAGTATGCTTTGTCTGATTCTAGTAAATCGAAATCAGTGAACAGCGCACTTGATTATTACGAACAGCTTAATTCTGTACGTACGAAAATGGTAGGACTGCAGAGTGAATGAAGAGTATGAAATGCCCGAATGTGCCAAGATGATTAGAACAATCACGATAGTTAATTATAAGTTTTTAGATTTTCATGTCATAACTACGGTTCCGACTAGTGTTGGGAAAAAGAGCACAATTAGGTGTGCTGTGCGCACACGCACGCACATCTCAGTGTGCGGTGCACATTTCGCACTGTGCGCGCTCTACGCACTGTGCGCGCACCCCGCACTGTGCGCGCACTCTGCACTGTGCCCGCACTCCGCACTGTGCGCGCACTCCGCACTGTGCGCGCACTCCGCACATTTCGCACAGTGCGAGCACACTTCGCACGGTGCGCGCACTTTTCGCACATTCCGCACAGTGCGAGCACAGTCCGGACTTTTCGCACACTTCGCACAGTGCGAGCACACTCCGCACTTTTCGCACACTTCGCACAGTGCAAGCTTCACTTGCTTCACTTTGCACTGTGCGAGCACACTTCGTACCATGGTGGTACGTACACAAAGACCACGACCACACGACCAATGTCAGCTTTTTCTCTTAGAGTTCATTTACTCAGCCATCGGGTTCGTCTAACAGTGGATGAACTTGGCGGACACCTGACCTCTTCGAATCCCGATCGATTCGAACCCGTTACACAAACACAAGGATACAACACACCCAGACAAAAATTTAAAGGCCCCGAAACACAATATCAACACAGCGGTCCATAGCCGAAGAAATTATCAGGAAAAATCGGCTGACATCAAGCACGCGTTTCTTGAAAACAACTATGAACTGTGAAGGTCGTAGGTAAACGACGCTCCAGTGGGTTGAGGTTTCTCTTGAATTTGGCTGAGATGAAACGTGTCTGTGCTTGTACTCGGAGCCACCGCTTTGCGATTGTGCAATAAAACAGACAGCTGGTTTCACGGGAAAACTGTTATTCGCGTCGCAGGCTTGCGATAGCAGCGCATGTTTTGATGCAAAAATTACAATTTTCACTCGGAGCCCTAGTCAAATTTTGTGATTAACTGAAGAGAAGACATGGGACAGGGCAAAAGGGGAGGGGGGGGGGCGATGGGCATGTGTGTGGTATGAATGTGTGCAAGCGATTTATGGATCTTTGATTCGCCCCGACTTGAACTCGTCGCACCAACGGATCGGAGTCGCTAATGCTAACTGATGCTGATGCTTAAAGGCGGTTTGTCAAAATATGCTCAGTACCATACCACCTGACTTCCTGTAACATGGTACGAAGTGTGCTCGCACAGTACAAAGTGAAGCACTGCACGAAATTTGCGAAACATGCTTGCACTGTGCGAAGTGTGCGAAAAGTGTGGAATGTGCTCGCACTGTGCGAAGTGTGCGAAAAGTCCGGACTGTTCATGCACTGTGTGTAAAGTGCGCGCACTGTGCGGAGTGTGCTCGCACAGTATGAAGTGTGCTCATACTGTGCGAAAAGTGCGCGCACTGTGCGGCGTGTGCGAAAAGTGCCCGCACTGTTCGAAGTGTGCGAAAAGTGCGGATTGTGCTCGCACAGTGCGAAAAGTGCGAAGTGCGCGCACTGTGCGAAGTGTGCTCGCACAGTACAAAGTGTGCTGTGCAGTGCGCACAATGAGGTGTGCTGTGCGCACAGTGCGCACTCGCGCACAATGCCCAACACTAGTTCCGACATAAAATTGATCACTAAACATCCATTTATTTAGTATAATTTGATCGGGGTGTTTAATTGCATTTGCAATAACTTTAATTGCAAGAAGCACATCTTAATAATACTATGACCATCGTAGCAATTTTCGCATTAAAACGCACCACCCGTGCATCGTCATTGCAATAATAACGACGACGTTTAAACTGCAATTGACTGGTCCTTCCGCATCATTACAGGCGCGGTTCGATCGTAGCACAGATTCCACTGTACAGTGTGTTGTTTAATTTATGGTCATTAAGATCAGAATGGCCAAGACTGAAGAGCGGCGGTCGCCACGCTAGACAGCATCGTCCTTCGTCCTTCAATCGATGTACGCAAGATGGTGGTGCTGCTGCTCGTTAGCATCATCAGTGATGCAGGGAGAGAGAGCGCAAGCAAGCTGAGGACACTTTAATTGATTTGCTCTTGCACTGCGCGATATGCGACCCCGGCCGCGAATCGACCGGTCTGGCACCACCGTCCACCGGGTACACCCTGTATCGGTGTATTTTGTTCTGCCCAGCTCGATTGCTCTACACTCCGCATAATAACGCGAGTCACGAGCGTCGATAATCAACGGCGGAAGATGAATGAAAGTGCGAAAAGTGTGCCGTCCTGTGAAATGCGTGCGAATATGGCCAAGAGTGCGTCTGAGTTGGCGAGATACTCTCTTAGGGTAAGAAGCACCCTTAGGCGGTAAAGGTAGATCCGGCAGACGTGGTAGTTCCGGCTCCTCCTTCCCCCTCCCAAAGACGTCGACGAACGCTGATGAACCGCATATTGATGAGCTCGTAAATTGATAGATGATAATTGATGGCAAGCAATCGTTTGGGGCCAACTGATTCACGAGAGTGTACGGCGGCACACCGTAACGGCAAAGTGGACCAAGGGATCTGGCCAGTGCTTCACTGTTGTGAAAGACCCATCTAGGATCATCAATAAGTTCTTTTCCGATTGCCGGATTGCCGCGTTGATGATGGTGAGTGCAATTTACGATCGTGTCAGTGAGCCATTAAAAGCGATGTGGCCAATGGAGTTCTTCGAGGCGCGATAAGCTTCGACAGAAATAAGCACAGACAGTCGCTTGGGGTTACAATGTTTTCCGATCCGATTCTGGGAATGGAAATATTTTGCTTTCTAATTAAAAACGCTTGCGCATATGAGAGTGATTCTTTGAAGGCTTGCCACTTACTCATCGGCTTGGTTCAATTGAATGATGCTTATAGTGGTAGCGCTGTCAAGACAAAACCCATATCAACACAAATTTGTCATCGCAGAAGTGCTCGAACTTCTGGAACGAACGAATGAACGAACGAAACGAACAGCCCTATGCCGCGTCTGGCACTGCGGCCAAACAACATACACACGCCCTCATTAATAAGTTAAGTGGGTTCGATGATTAAAACTTGTTGCTGAAAAAGCATGCTTGTAGCATTGACACGCCATGGACAGAGTGCATGGTTGAGTGCAGCAGACCACGGCGCACAAGTTATGTTCCGAGTTCTAGGTACAATTGTAGCTTTAAAGCAAATGGTTGTTTTTCCTCGCACTTTTCCTCACCGCTGATTGATACCGGCGGAGGGAAAATATCCCTCTAAAGTGTGTGGTGTGAACAAGCTGAACCAAATGATAAATGTGGCATGCTGCGGCTGCTGCTACCCCAAACTGCACTCCCAGCATCCCAGTTGCAGCTATGCCCAATGTTCGGTTCTGCTCCACCCGAATGCTTCTGCTCCCACAACTGCCGTTTGTTTCGGAACGATGATAATGATGATCCGGAGTGATGTTGATACATCCATAAAAATATCCCAGGCACTGGCTGCCCCCCCCCTCCAATTTCCCGAACCAGAAGCGCAGCATTTATGTGCGCTCCGCTTACGACATGTGTTGTTACGATACGTTGTCGGGTTCTGGTTCGGTGCGGTCCCGGGGGCAGATGGTTTGTTCTTGCCAGTGGAAAGTTTTTATTTGCAAGATGCACTACACACTGTTCTGTGTGTGCGTTTTCCCTGAGCGTTGGTTATGTTTTGTGCCCGTTGACTAAGTCCCCATGGAGCATAATCCATCGAGTGAGCGTTGCTGCTCTCTTGGTATCATACTTTGTGGTATACTTTGTAAACGCAAAAGTGCTCTGCCTGCGGTTTGCATTCACGTGTTTTTCACACGCAGAGTTGATCGTGATCGTTTGTCGCACGGGGCAGGATCAGAGGAAGCGCTCAACTGAGCCGCAACGAGCGAGCCGCTTTCGTTAGTTTGTTTCGCTTCATCCAACACATCTACCAAGCGCTCAAAGAGGAGTTTACAGTTGGCTTTGCGCTTTGGAGGTTTTTTTTACGCCACATTTCAAATGAACAACTGCACGCAGTAACACCCATCCGAGGCGATGCTGGGGGTGAGTTGCTGTATGGAAAATTGATGCTTGCATTCCATTCAATTGAGCAGCCCGGGCAAGAGTGGGCCTAAATTGTTAGCATCCAGCTGGTTGCGGCTGTAAGCATTGTGCGGTGTCTCCTGCGTTTGCTGTTTGCATTTTCCTCTTTGTCACAGCAGCTTCACAATCAAGCTGCGGTGGTGGTGTAGAGTTTGCAGTGCGTACTTTCTTAAATTAATTATGATTTGAGGCGAGTTTTTGCACGCCATTTACTGGTGGGAGCGTTATGCCCGTTTCGGGATAACATAAAGCGCGAAAGGAGAAACAAGTAAAACGTATCGCGTGGGAAATATTTATCATTTGATTTATTTTGGAATTCCAACGCAAACCACAAATGCGTGAAAGAATGTCCGAAAGAATTTCGGTTTTAATTGTCCTTGCGTTGTTTTTTCATTGTAGGAACAATTTTCTTTATCGACGTTGATTAAAGGCATCGTACGAGCTATCTTTATTCTCAGGTCCAATTAAAACAAGATGCATTTTAGAGCTAAATTAAGAAAATTAGAATATTATAAATGTGATACAAATACCACATTATTCTGCACCACCATTTTAACGAAGATGTAATTGAAACTTTATTCCATTTGAAATTAAAAAAAAAAACATTTAAACGTCAATATAAGAAAAATATAAATAATCTAAAAGGAGAGAACAGAAATGAATAATTTAGTAAGAGATTACACATTCGATTGTATTGAAAAAAGATGTTAAAGCCACTAACACGAAATGCATTACTATAATATACCTACAAATCTAAAGAAGCAATCTGTCTATTCAAACTGGAGCAGCTAAAAAAGCCTCTAACAACCGGATGATGGTTTCGAATCACACCCCGTACCGGATCGTCTACGCCGTTCAACCCCCGGTGCTAAAAAAGCATCGATGACGATGGGTCGGTGTTGTCTTTCACTTCCACTTCCGGTCGCTAAAAGGGTTTGGCACCAGGCTCGGATGAATCCAATAACCACAAACTTTACGAAACCGTCGTCGGCACGCTGGAGCCGAGAAGTGGGTGGATATTTTTAGCAAAATCTCTACCAAAACCACCATTTGTTTCAACGAACCCGCATCGGTGACACATCCTGTTAAGTGTGCGTCACTTGGGCCGCGCAAAATGCCATTAGGCTAACGCAGACAGAACCTGGGGCACTAGTGGAAGCCACCGCTTCCTGCATTGAACCGGTTCAGAGTGCGGCTGGTTAAATCGGACGTCGCTAGGAAGCCACTCGCCTTCAATTGGATTTCAGCAAAGGACAAATAAATCAAGAGTCAGTCGAAATGGTTGGTTTTATTGCACGGTAGAGATCATGGGTTGAGTTGAAACAGAAACACCAAGCGTAACTGGCACCGGGAATTCGAGGGAACGAACGTAAACGAATGAAAAGCGTAAAAGGTTTGTGGAAGATATTACCAAAAAAAAAAAAAAAAAAAACTAGAGCAAAGAAAGCGTTGGTAGCGCAAAGAATCGCCACGCCGAGACGCGTGCAATTGGCATGGGAAAG
Organism: Anopheles coluzzii; assembly: GCF_943734685.1. Lineage (NCBI taxonomy): Eukaryota > Metazoa > Arthropoda > Insecta > Diptera > Culicidae > Anopheles > Anopheles coluzzii. The sequence continues at coordinate 87,545,061 of NC_064670.1, forward strand.
TTTGCAGATGTGTGTTCAACGCACGCAAACAATCTACGTTCAAAGTCAAATCACGGCAGGAGGTCTAAGCGAAAACCTCCCCTTGGCCGGGGAAACGTTTCGCAAGGGTTGTGTAGAAAAAAAACAAGTCAAATTCTGTGCGACTGGTTTTTGTTTTACTCCATGATCCGATTAGCAACTTATTCCGAAGCAACTTATTCCATCAGATTGGTAAGAATTATTTTTCACAAAAATTTGACGTAAATATAGTAACAAAACTTACAGAGTTACAGTACAGAGAAATATCGCTCGTGAAGGTTATGTGTCACAAAATACTGATGATATTTACATTGTACATTGTGAAATGTAATGAACTAATGAACTAATGATAAATTCCAATTTTATGCTGAGTTTTATGCTCAGACAAGTGGAGCGTTTGGAACGTTTGTGCGATGTTCTTTTAAAAAATTAAAATTATGCTCTTTAAATTTATTTAAATTATTTCCTCACCAAATCAAATAAATAATCTTCAAAAATAAAATGACGTTTTCGCGCTCTACAAGGCTTTCGAGATGTATTTTATTTATTTTATTTATTCATTTATCCACTTGACATAAATATCATGGTGAATCTTGGTCCTTATATATCAATGATACATCGCGAAGAGCAGAAACTGGAATATACAGGATTATATTATGTTTGAAGTCGCCTGCTGAGCAGTCTGCCTTTGAAAGATTGTTCCGATATGTTAAAGTCGTACAGTGTGTAAACCTCATTGAACGATCTACTCATGGCTGTTAAAGGGTTACCTGATCCATAATCGATGAAATTCTTCGTATTTTCTTCTTTGGGCTCAACAACCGTTGCCGGTCAAGGCCTTCCTATAACCACTAGTGGGCTCGGCTTTCAGTGACTTTTTATTACCATAGCAGGATAGTTAGTCCTACGAATATGAGAACGGTCCATTCGGGACTTGAACCCATTCGGGGCATGTAGTTAAGTCATACAGTCTGACGAAAGTACCACGAGACCGGTATTGAATTAGTATAGTTTACTATAAAGCAAAATTGAATATTTCGATGAACAGCCAAGATTCCAATACAGAGATGCTTCCACAGAAACAATACATTTCTAGATTCATTTTTTTTAATATTAGAATAATTTTAAACAATTCTATTAAATTTCCTTAATATAACTTAACAATTTATAAAAATGCAAAAAAAAACAAACAAAATTGTTCTCAAGCAAATATTTCACTCAATACAAAAGCATTTCTTCAGCAGTGGATCAACAATACAACGTGTTATCGATGAATAAAATAAATGCGCAGTTACATTTTTCATCACCATAAAATATTGAATGGAATATAAAACTACAGCGTACAATGCGTGTAAAGAACAATGAATCACTTCTAACAAACACATCCCCCGATTTCCCTAAAATCGAATCGATGCGTCGAATTCCAAACAACATTCACCATAACGCCTCCATACATATACATTTGTGTGGTCCCTTTCGACACAATCAACATTTCAATCTGCCAGGCAACTTCAGTTGCAAAGCCCTCCCTGGTCAGATGCGTTGGTAGGGTGGTGGGAGGGGTCTGTGCGACGTTCAATCTGTCACCAACGGTGCTAAAATTACCGACAACCGAAACGCGATAAGCTACCCCCGGTTCATCCCCGGTGCCGGATTATGCTTTGGAATCGATTTCGCCCTTCCGCTGGGCAGTTGTGGAACACAAAAAAAAAACACACACACACGCACATACAAAACAAACAATCATTTGGTTCGACTCTGCCTTCGCAAATTTCTTTCATCCACGCCCGATCAATCAATTGAACATTGGGTCTGGCTGAATGATGATGATCGCGCGGGAAGATTGAAATCTTTGACGTATTGTCTTTAGATCACGGCTGTGCATTGTGTCCGTTTCGTAAGCTATCGGAAGGATAATGCTGGATGGAACTTCCACTCCCTGCCTTTGCATTGCTTTTCCGGTACTGTGCTCCGCGCGTTAGGACACTGGACGAACGTGTGGAAACAATTTTTGTGCTCTCTTTCAACGGTACAAAACGAAATGAAAGCAAAAAAGAAAAAAATCATCATCAACAACTTCCGCTTGACAATGTCTTGCCGATAGCAGCAGCGTCTTTACGGTAAGACATCGCGTGAACAAATTCCATTCATGCAAGATTCAAGCGCCGGCTGCTTGGTGAGTGACTGTTGCCATCTTACACGCGCGGGAGTAAGGCCGTGTCTTGTCGGGCAGCAGAGCTTGGCAGCGTGTCCTGGGGCGCATGGCGGGTAAAATATGTGCCAGTTGTTGGAGGTGCACACAATGGAGAAGATTTATGGAGCTTTCTTCTAGTTTTATTGCCACCAGACAGTCGTCCCTCGTTTAGCGCGCTCTCACGGATCGATTGGTTTGTTTGTCTATTTGTTTGTATGCTTATTTGAAGCATGAAGCGAGATGCTTTCTCCCCACTCACTCCGTCAAATGGCAGGCGTCCATTTCTTCGCAGGCAGATTTGCTAGTAACGTGTCCAACAACCTTTCCTTCACTCGCTGCAAATCTAAAAGTAAAACTGCTGAATAGCACGTGCGTCTTGCATTTGGCATGGAAATGGCTTTCGGAAGCGTCTAACAATCCGGGAGTGTAATTTGCTTGCGACACATTTCATCTCACCAACTCACCCCATTGCGAGTACCATTTGTGCTCCCTGCTTCCATTCCTCCCCATTAGGGAAATTATTAATCGTGAAGATAAATGGTCTGAAAAGGATTTTTAATGTGTTTCTTTGCTTCCCGCCCCATCTGCATCGTGCAGTTAATCATGGTGCTGAGTGTGATGGAATTTCGTGGAAGCATATCGACAAACGAGATGCCAAATTGAGAGCAAACAAGAAGAATGCAAGAAAAAAGTACATTCCAAGAAAAATGAGTATGTTGACATCCATGTCATTATAAATCGCCGCTCGGCCTAGCGGGGCGTGATTAAATGAGCGTCATTTAAATGCATGTGCATTTCTCATTATCGTGGTGTTTGGTGGGACTATGATGATGTGCAAGAGAATTTAAATGTTTAATTGAATTCTTTCGTCGATTCTTGAAGATTCAGAAAAAAACCTTCACGCTTCTCACGCTGGTTGCGATTTCATAGAGTTTGGGGTCTATGTACGCTCGAGGGAAAGCCTTTCTTTGTTGCGCGGTCATATTTCTTGAGAAAACAATACTGAAAAAAACAACTCCCTCTTGGCTGCCGATGGCGAGGTGGCGTCCCTCATTCACCGAGATTGTCTAATGTTTTCTTTTATGATGGAAATCTTTGTTTTGCTTATGTGTGTGTGTGTTTTTTTTTTGTTCACTTATATCATGCCCATCACCATACGGATCCGGCACGAGCCCATATTGACAGAAGGTGCTGCTGCATGCACCGAACCCACATAAATATATGTGAGCACAGCTTGGCGAGGAGAGAGAGCGACAAACATAAAAAAACCCTCAAACAAATGCAAGATGCAACTGCAGCAGCAGCAGCAGCAGCAGCCGATCGACTTGGCTGATAGGTCGGTTGGGGGTTGGTTTAGTTGGTTTTGTTAATATTCGTAAACAACACCGCCCACCTTGCCCCAATGCACCCCTTTTTTTCCTCGTTGCTGTACCCAATTCCCCTGCCCAGGTTTCTAACAACGGTTGGGATTTTTATGACTCGAAGCTCGAAGTGAGAGGATATGCGTACGGCGCGCATCGTGAAATATGAGCAGCTATTTGTGTTTGCGGACACAAAGAGAGCACATTTGCATTCCCGAAACGGAAGCAGCTGAGGACCAGCAGCAGCCTAGGCTTATGGCGATGATCGTCAGCATACACCGTCGTCCCGATCGTCGTCAGCTGCAATTTCTTGCCGGTCGGTGTAAATGTTACATCGTTATCCCCGGCTACGAGGTGTTATTGTGGGTTGGAAGTCTCGGCGGCGGCTTGCACGCCACAGAGAGCAACGGGCGCCCACAGAGATTGTTTATGTTGATTCGTTTGCTTCCACACACACACACGCGGTTGTTCACGTAAATGCTCGCTTTTCACTCCACCTCCTCCACACTGCGATGACTCATCCGCCGAGCCTTGACGCGTGCTTGACGCCATCGAGAGCGTGTATGTCCTTCGGGCAGCTCGTATCTAGCGCCAGAGCCCGGGGTGAACTGTTACGACAGGCTGTCATTGATGCCATCTTCACCAACGGCACGGCATAAACCATCAAAACAAAACCAAAAGAACAACTTGGGTAAAGTTCTGTGACGATAGTTTAGGCCTCGCTGACGGTTGAACAGCGCCAAGAATCTGCCCGCCACTACATCATTATGCAGCGAATGCAAATTCAAAGCTACCGGGCTCGGCGACAGAGCGTGACATGAGCGCTAAAAGGTAGCCGCTGCCCGTATGTTCTGCTCGTCATCCGATGGGGGCCGCTCCCGGTGCATCCGATTTGACACTGGATATGTGGCAGTGTCTTCCCAGCGTTTTCTGGGAGTGCGCGGTGGCTGACAAGTAAGCACCCATAAGTGCCGGCGGTTCGTGTCGTTGAAGTTTTCGGCAAGCGTAAGGTAATCGGAAGCGCTGCATTTGAATCGTTTTGGAGCGTTATTTGTTGAATCCCTTAGTGTCGGTAGTGTGCAATGGAAGGTGGGTGGAGCTGGCGTTTGAGAATGTCAACGGTGCCGTGGCAAGACAATAGAGCAAAGGCACGATCAGCGAGATTGTCACATTCTAGGAAGTCGTAATTTATTACGGAATTACGTCGAGTCTTGGTACGTAATTCGAAAATGTGGAAGCAACCGAGACATTATGCGCTTACCTTAATAAATAGATACTCATAGATTGTGTAATTGTTACAATCTTTCAACGTGCTGTACATCTCATTAGCTGCTGTTTATAATGGTAAAACTGCCGCTTAGATTCTACAAAGCCTAGAGCTTGGAGTGTGCTTCTGTATTGATTTTCCCACAGCTCGTAATTGAGTAATAGAGTGCCCACTTCACAAATCCACTCGTGTTCGTGGAACGCTGCACTGTGTGGAACGCCAAACGGATAGACGAACGCGTGCAGTAGTAATAGTACATGATGAGTGGTATAAATCGTTTAATTTGTAAAACTGTTATTATGCCACTTAAGCACACGCAAATGCGTGTCCGAGCGGTAGGCGATAGATTTTGTTTTGGTAGAAGAATGATTGTTTTAATGGTCGCACATTGGACAGAGGGAATGGTGGGAAAAGCGTAACATGCTGCCCACAACTGCGAGCAATCAACGCTACACCGGTCCAAGTTCTGCTAGCAAGCAAACGTATTTTCCAGCCATATTGTCCCTTTTTTGCGTGATTTACATCCAAAAGCGGGCTTTGCTTTGCTTTGTTTTCTTTCTGGCGAATGAAACGGGGTCTGTGACGATACGGCGGGGCCACCGAGAATCCATCATAAAGTGTGATTAGATCAAGCGGCCACCAGTAAGGAAGAGAGTGGCTTCTAGTTGTTTGCAGGCGGTGAAAGGAGTAAGTTTATGAATTGAGTTTAAAGTTTTCCACAAACGGCACGTCCGCTTTGCCGCGAGTGGCAAAGTGGAAAGTTATTCCAACGCGGTCTGTGGTGGAAGCGGGATGTGCGGAAAAATTGGATGGAAACGATCGTCTCCGAGCGCTTGAAAGAGGTAAATACTTGGCAAAGTGCTATTCTTCTGCTGGTGCGAACAGTGCCAGGGCGAAATTTAATATTTTGTGATGGAAAGTTTTGATAAGATTATGTTTATTCAGTGCGTACCAGCTGATACCACCGTTTGTGAGTGCATTAAAAAAAGAGGAACGCTGTAAGTGTGATGAAATATACCTTAAGAGATTGTTTTGATTTATTTATGGTAGAAAGAAGCGAGTAGTTTCTTTAAAAAAAGAGCAAACAATACGGAGGGAATGATTTGAATGTTTGATAAAAGTTCATCATATTTTATGGTCGTATGGTCCGATGGGCAATCGGGTTGTTTGCTGCGGACTTCTACGAAGTCTACAGAAGAATGTGCATCGGTACAATATGTACAATTAATTTCAATCATCCGTATGGTACGGCACGTTCCAGCGATCCATTGTGGGTATGCAAATACCGAAAAGAAACACCGCACCCAAAGGACGATGTTCGCCGCTGTGCTGCGTGCCGGCACTCGCGGGACACCATCATCATGCTTCATGTTGACACATTATGCTGATGGTGACGAGTCACAACAAACCAATTGAGGCGAGAGCGTGAGCACGTATTAATCTTGCATGGCAGCACGCGAAGCATAATAGAACAAAACGCTGTCACCAGTGGTATCATGAATCCCGGAACAGGCATAGATTAATCCGCACCGTTGACATAGTCGAAGCGATGAAATTGTGCGAATGAGCTTGCCTCCGGCAAGCTTACATGTTGCGTGACGATTGTAATTTCAGCCTGGTTTTGAGCCACATGATTGATCTACCAGGGAATATCAACCACTAAAGCCGATCTATTACACCAGACACAATAAACATGTTTGCTAGAGGAAGGAGATGTTACATGAAATTTATTCCAAAACTGTATGGTAAGGTGACGGATATTAGGGTAGTAATGAACTAGAGACTCCCTACGACGTGCTGCACCTGCACTGAAATCAAACGTTGATTGAGGATCATCGAATCGCTACAGTAGGGCAGACAAGGGAACGTAACCAAACCGAGCCGACCTCAAAATTAGCCCACCGTCTATTGTTCGTAGATGCTGCACCACCCTAGTGAAAACTTGGGTGGGTCGGGTCTACATAATAACAGATTACCGTAATTTAACGAGAATGATTTATGGCCACACCCGGAACACATGTAATGCTATGCGTTGTGTTGTAGGGCGCCTGCTGGACCACCCGGTGGAACGGATATCCGACGGGGTTGGGAATTTCTGGTCATCCAAGAGACCTCCTATCACGCAGATCAGTGGCGTCTTACGGAAAGCTCCACAAAACAGCTGATAAATAATGTATAATCTCTAGTAAAAGTTATTGTTATATAATACGATTTTCAGCAACCACACCGCTGATATGGGATCAAGTTAAGCCTTCACACAATGCTCAATGGGCTGTAGACGATCTCACCAATGGTTAAGCATTACATGAGAGTCCCTTAACCTTTGCTTCATCGTTTCCGTAAACTATCATCCGGATCTCGTTTGGGAATTATGAATAATAAACACTTCATTGCTTCATTAGGCGCTTCAACCGCGATCGTCACGATCTGGCCTCCACTTGCACATTCAAAGTTCAGGTTTAGCTGCCAACAGCAACATTTGGATGGAAACGCCTACCGCTACCTAGAGTTTGAGGCGCGAATTCCACCTCAGGCCTGCCGCACCTCACGAATTGAACGCTGACGTGCGTAATATCACTGACCACGGTTGAAGATCCTCTTCGTGCCAGCTATCTTCTCTATGTCTCTTTTGCAAGAGTTTCGTTTTACTTCCCCTTGAGTCGAGGCTTTACGTTTAGCATATAATTACGATTCTCGTGTAAATAGAGCTTTGTGAACCCTTGGCCACTGTCTACCGTCCGGGGTTTCAGGTTCAGGGTTTGAGGTTACCTGTTACCCATCAATCCCAACGCTGATCATCATAACGGGTGGTCATCTTCGGCTTTGGTTCCATTTTGACGCCCACGAAGACGCCGGACACGATGATACTGTTCGACTCTCCCGACCATGCACTGTCACTAGGGAAGCAAACAGAGCAAAACCTTTACCAAACCGCAACGCCTGAGAAAGGCATTTGTACACTTCTTATTTCCTTCGCATGAACGATCCTTTGTCTGGCATAATATTCTTCTTTCAGCCACTAGATGGGCCGCATGCATGAGCTGGATATATGCCACACCGGGGCGGAATGTCTGCGGCCGTCTGGGTGGATAATAATAAAGAATGATTGATGTCGAACGCAAACGCATTTCCTACGAAGCGATGCAGCTCGGAGCATCTCTCAACGGCTTCGTCGTCTCTTGCATCTGTAATGCATTTCGTGGGGCGATAGAGTATCGCCGACACGCACCTATCCACATGTACGCAGCCGTTGCCGCATGCAGACCGTTCGGACGGGAGACGGGCCCATATCTCGATGCTTACTCATTGCGGGATGTCTGGCAAGCGCAATCGATCGCCTCGACGGACTCATTCTGGTTTGTTTTCTTTCTTTCCCTGCTGATCGAAGGAGTTTTTTCCCCTCTTCTGTCGCAATCATGTGTCAGTGTCTGGAAAAACGTCCAGTTTTGTCGGAAAGCCGGTTTGTGATTCATTTCTTCGAAAGGGGTTGACTTCGTTGACCGAAGGTGAAATTAGTCGTCAAAGTTGTAGGCGTATATGGGTCTCCACGGCTTTCTAGTGACCGGTTGTAAAACGTAGAAAGACGATTGAAAGATGTTCTAGCGTCATAAAATTTAAAATTTATGAATATGCGTAGGTGACTATATGGAAAAGATCGGGGAAGACCTTTGGTTGTAAATAGTATCATTAAATTTATTCTTTAATGTACGCACGATTCGGAGTGGGAAATAAAATAAAAAATAAATAAACAAGAAAATAAACCAAACAAGGTAGCTATTCAAAGCTATGAACAAACAAATTCGGTGCGGCTTTTTTCATCCACTATCCACTCAAAACAGGAATAGATAACGAAATACATTGCTCTTGATTAATCAAAGAGGAATAAAGTGATCATAATGTCGATATAAATTTGTGAGAGTCTTTAAAAAGTGTTATCTTTGCAGGCAATATAGCTAGAAAGCTTTACCGAAAACAAAAATGTAACAAAATATTAAAGTATGTAGTTTTGCCTACTGTTCCAACAGTTTATTTAAGCACGAAAATCATCTATTCAAAATAAAAGTAGTAGAATGACTACAGACTAGCAAAATAGTGTAATATCAAATAGATATTTGAACGAAAACCATCATTTTTTTGGAAATTAAATTTTACAACATTATCATCTACCATCGCTGTACCAGAAAGGTATCGCCGCAATGATTCAACACACTTTATAACGCTCTTTGCGCTCCGCTTTCACTCAGACCAATTACTATTATTCATTCTTTTCCACATACCAATGTAGCAGGACATTTCGTGCTTCATGCAACCCTTCACTAGATAAAACTGAACAAATACATCATCAAGCTTTGCACGGTTGATTGGATAGTCTTTATCTGCACTGTCCGCTTGTTCGATTTCATAGTCCAAATGTACCCTGCCCAACCAGACGCCAGAGCACGCGGGTGAGGAAAATATGATGTGGATAAAACAAGATCGCAGACCTTAAAACCAAAAAAAAAGGAAATACAACACAAAACAGAGCTTACACTGTGGCCGATCGAAACATTGGCCATGTTTCACGAGAGAGCCACTCGAAAATGAAAAACGGCCCCCGAAGAGTTCACGGTAACGCGGAGATCGTGCCCCGAAGATATGCGGCTCGAGAGCGCAATATGAATTACTGGTGTCGGCATCGGAAAAAGGGAGGATTAATTATTTCATGTGTACATTCGATTGTCTCTGGTATAACGGCAAGCGAGGGAGAAGGGGCAAGTGACACGGACACGGTTGTCAACTGGTGCCTGTACACTCCGATAAGGCTGCCGGCGTCGGTGGGCAAACGGGGGCGGCTGTAGGGGTGCAGACCGAAAAGAACGAAATTTATGCTCTCGAACGGCATCGAACGGATTGGATGGCTGTTAGAGGGCTGCTGCCAGAAGCATGAAGGATGGACCTCATTCGATGGTACGGCTCATTCTCAATCGCTGTGTTGGTGTGCCTGCTGGACGTGCTCTTTGTGCTGCTGGAGAGAAGACCGCGACTGCACGGCCCAAGCACACAGACCGACACACACACACACATACAGGGCGAGTTTTGTAATGTTTGTTTTGCCCCGTTTCAAGGTGGAACATCGAAATCGTGCCCTATGGAATGTGATTTCATGTTTGCTTCAGGGTTAGGCCCGTTGGATCGTGCTGCACAACAAAGTAGCATTATGAATTAATGTAGGAACAGTCTTCGAGTCTCCGGGGTAATGCTGCTAATGTAAATGAACTCTTTTATTTGTGCGTAAATCTATTCGACACAACCACAAGTAAATTGCATTAAATTATTGGGAACATACACACACAAACAAAGCAGTTTGAAGCGCAATTTGATTAGCCATTAAAATAGAGATATCATAGCACAATTCTGGAGATAAAAAGTTAATTAACATTCAATTAGCATTACATCGGAATTATCAGCTTTTTACGCTTCGATTGGAATCATGACGATAGGCAACCGAAATTTCGAATGCGCATGACACGTCGAACGAATCAATTTGGACGCCACTTAAAGTGATCATTACAAAATGTCTATGCACTAACGCCGGGGACGTGATGCGGCCCTTGGAATCTGCTTCTGCATTATCGTGATGATGGTTTACTTTTCAGTGGTTTTGTATTTTTACCTACACTGAGCTAAGTAGGTGGAATTATTTATGATGCACGTTAGCACATGGAGAGTGTTTAATATTCACCAATCACCACCACTAACACGTATGCCATTTCAGGCACCACCTCAAATCCATGGTTTTATCTGATCGAATGCATAATCTCTGCACGTCCCACCCGGGAGAATTTGAGCCCAAAAAAAAAAACTATTCGAAATGAATTGAATTATGAACATAAACACATAAACAATTTCCCCCTGACGCATGTTGGGGGTAATAAACATAACCAAACGAAGTGAAAAACAAAACGCTTTACGCCATCTTTCTTATCAACAAAACGCTGGGTGGTATTTCATGAGCCAATCTCATAAATGGTGGTTAGGTTAGTCGTCTATGGTTCTGTGCGAGCTGTCCGGTGGGACCAATCGATCAGAAATGCATTAAATGCACCCATAAAACGTGGATGATAGTTTTCTGTATAATGCAGGGGTAATAATTTTTGACCCATCCACCATGTATCTGCGTGCGAAGGATAGAGATGTGGAATGGTTTTCCGTAACTACACAATTGAAACGTGACGTGCACGAGAGATGATATATGGCCAGATAGGTGCGTTATAAAAAACTTTACACCGGTAGGTAGTCCTAGCAAGGGTAGGAAAACACATCAGCGCGTTGCTAACAAAATACGGTATCGCAACAGCTGACACGTTCATCTATTTCTCGCTGCTGTGCTCGAGAAATGAGCCTTCGGCGGGTACAGTAACAGTACAACAGTGAGTCAGGCTTTGCTTAATCCTATTTGTCAGGTTAATCTGCTAGATTAATCTTTGCTGATTAACACGGGAAGCGATTGTGCTGCAAAAGGCACTGGGAGATGGAACGGCCGTACTTGCAGGCCTTTCGCTTGTGCAGGGTTCTCGGGCAAGCTATCCCGTGAGATGTTTGCGTAATGAAAAATAAAACGTAGCCCAGGGAGCCTGAGTTCCGAGTTCCTGGTACGAACGAACAAACCCACTGAAAAGGCCTCACCAGGAGAAGTTCACGGACCAAGGTTGGATGGTATTTGTGCTGCGTGTTTTCATCACAACTCGGCAAACACTCGTTTGCGTTTTTGCACAGCACATATTACAGGAGGTCTCATCGAAAAACGGGGGGAGCATGGTATTTCCAATCCCTTTCCCTGACCAGCGGCACTCTGTCCAGGATTGAAATTCTTCGACTGTCTCGTGTGGGACGTAGCAAAAAGTGTGCCCCGATTGGGTTTCATTTATCAAGCCAAACATTTCAAACCTTTGATTTCTCTCTATCTTTCTCTGGGTATCTCTCTCTCTCTCTATCCCTGTGTATGTACGAACCATGGTAGAAATGTCCTTTTTTGTGGAGGGCGCAAGGGATACTGCAGAAGGATGGTTATTTGAAGCTAATAAAAAAGGGTTTTGGGTTCCCAAATGTCCCTCCGGTTTCGGGTGCGTTCCCTCGCACTTGGCACTTGGTGTGAAACAAGTGGACGCAATCGGACTGCAAAGCGAAGCGATCTGCTTCATCGATGTAATAAAAAAGCGCCCTGCCCAAGGGCGAATGACAGCGTCTGGGAGTATGTTTTAGGGCTACATTCCGACGTTTATATGTTAGGCATTCTCTCCACAGCCACCTACACAGCACAGTAGGGCGTATGTGTGTGTGTCCACATGGGGACGGTCTTTGATTATTGGAAAATGTGCTGAAGATGAACACAAATTTGATCAGTTCGGGTCTTGTTTCTTCGTGTGGATTATGGTAGATTGAAAAATAAAAGAAATATTGGCATTTGAAGGGTATAAATTTGATTACCCGGCGTTCTAGCGAGTCCTGAGCAAATAGTGAAGTTTCCCGGTAAAAAGGTTTGACAAAGTAAAAAAAAACTTCACTTTGTCTAAAATATGCCTTGACGAATGATATGAAAGCCAGTGCAAAATAGCTTGGAATGCAGTCTACTTTCATATAATAAAGTTGAATCCGCGGTGAAGGAAAGTCCACACAATTAACTGATTAAATTAATTGAGAAAAAGAAACAATCAAGCAGCGCGGACTAATTGAAAGGAGTTTTAAAACAGAGACATAAACTGAAGAACCGCCATAAAATGCCAACGTATAGGGCAATACCACACGCAAAAAAGCAATTAGTTTCGGCAGCAGGTTTTAGAATGCTGCTTAAAAACTGTACAAACTTCCAACACGATGAACGCTTCAACGCGCACACTAACGGTCGGGTGATAACGTTGTCTGTTCGTTGAACAAACTCTGGTTTAGAAATCAAGACCCCAATGTTGGGAGGTACCCGTGGTTTGAAGGGGTTTACACTTCGGAAGTCACCGGAGGTTGCTTGGATTTACCATTGTTTACGAGAGACAGTTTGGAAGGCAAGAAGTAAGAATACGACAAATACGAAGCGCAAAAAAAAAACAACAAACCAGACAACTGTATGAACTATATTTTTGACGCATCCGTTCATCCGATGGCGGTGCGTGCCCTGAACGGGCTAGCACAGATTAGCCGAAATCATCTCGTGCCGTGGCCACCGGTTGGTGCCGGTTTGAAGGTCGATGATAATGCCGTCGCCTGAGGAAGTTAGGCGAACGAGTGTAATTTATGTAAAAATAGCTACGTGTGTTCGTCAAGGCGCAAGAATTTCATTGCGTTCGGTAAGACGCGAGCGCGCGTGTGTGTGTGTGTGTGAGTTAGAATCTTCTGCGATTCAAGATTTTCATGCCGTTAGATTGTGATTGTTCAATGAAGGGAAATGATTTGCTCTAGTATTGTTGCTCGCGTCTCATCGATGTGCAAACCTTACCAGACCACACACACGGAGACGGTGGGCCCCGTTTTAAATCATTGCCTTCTTCAGGGCTTGTGAGCCGCTTTAAACGACAGTCTAGTTGTTGTGGGTAAATTAGCATCCAAGTGTGAGAGCTCATCAGTGCGCGAACAGTAGCGCAACATTTTCCCAAATTAACACGCCACCCCAAAAGACATTCCATGCCATCCTTCCCAAAAAGGTCAACCCGTGGCCTGGTGGGCCTCGAGAAGGCGGGCGTTAATCATCACCAAAAGCCAGGTCGTGCAACGTTAACTTTCCACGATTTTAATAGCTTTATCAGACCGAACAGCCAGGCAGCCTTTGTGGGACTAGCAGCAAAAGCGCCCCGAGTTGTTGGGCCGAGCTGCGAGTTAATTTTGTGGCCAGCGGTGCATACATGCGGGTGACCGAAACCGAAATGCCACTATCAATTGCATTCATTTAAGGCATCGCATCGCGCGGGATGCATCGTGTTTGGTGCGAGCAGAACTACCATAAATATTGTTGCCCTAATTAAAATTTCATGTGCAACGCCCTACGATCGCGAGAGCGCCCCTGGCTCGGCCGGCGACGAGTGTGGAATGATTTATGTGGCTCCATTTGTCGTTTGTTTCGGGAGCGGGCGCGCGCGCGTCATCTCATCGGTCGGTAAGGTTCCCTTTCTGACGATGGCTCTATTTCTGATGATCTCATACATCACCGAAAGCGGATTCAATTACATTGATGTGGCATTCCCTTTGGCTAGGGGAATATTGGAGAATAGGAAATTCCAAAGCGAACCACTGTTGTTTGGATCCCTGATGATGACTTCGTTGCATAGCAGAGCGCAATAGTTCCTTCCTAGAAAAAGGGGCAAAATGCTGCCGCAGTGATAAAGTTTGACTAGCTAGAGAGTAACTTGAGGCATCCTGTCTGTCGCCTATTGCTTATCGGTCCGACTCTCCTGCTCGAAAGTGGGCCACTGTTTCTGGGGCGCCAGGGACAGTCGGTGTCAGTTATTTCCAGCTGTGAGTCATCGAACAGTAACGTTGAGACGGATGAGTGTGGCTTCGCTAAGACAACAGGCGCCACACATTCAATCAATTCTACGGCTCATAAAAACCCATCATCGCTAATGCACAGGACACGTCTCACATGTGGATACGTTCGAGCGAGAGCACAAACATTGATGTTGTTATTCCCGAGGCTCGTACTGCTCTCTGGGGCGTATAGCGTGCCAAGGACTTCGCTGCTCCGGTAGGCTCTTCGTGCTGAAGGATGCTTGAGAAGGTTCATTGGAAAGATAATTTCATTTACACGCCACGACCGGGTGAGACGGATAGGCAGCTAGCACGTGGAAGTTATCAAGTGTTGTGCTAGATTTTAAGCAAACCCGGACACGTCCGCAAACTGTTTGCGAAAGGAGTGTTACATTCAGGATTCGTCAAATAAAGTTTTGTTGAAGATACTTGAAAGATGAACGGACAGGCGGTTGCCGTGCAATAATCTTTTGTACTTTTAAACTTAACAGTGAAACTTCATTAGATTGATGTCACACATTCTCATCAGACGTGCCACAGTCTACGCAGATATAGCTTGTCTTCAAAAGGTCAACACTCGTCCAAGTAGCGATGCAACACGTTCGACTCCTGCCTAAGTGTCGTCACTCCATTTAGATTAATTAAATTAACTGTTGCGAAAGTATAATCACTTGCAGCGAGCTGCAACTGCGTGCACTTCCTTACTAAAGCTAGCCGAGTTGCTGTGCCTACTGCCAACTGCCACCGCATCTCAGCATCGTTTTCCCGTCCCATTTAGCTCGTGAGTCCAGTTGAATCAATTTTCCGCACAAAGAAGCGACAACTCCTTAAGCGTACATTGCACTTCGCGCACGCACAAACCCCTAACATGCTCTGTGCAATGTGCCGGGCGGCGAGATGCATTGCGATCGCAACTGCAGTCTAAAAATATCGTTCACTTCATACCCAGTTGCAAGCAGTAGCAGCATCAGCAGCAGCAGCTTTCGTTTAGCAACGCTCACCAGTGACGGCGCCCCGGCAGCAATCAGCAATCCGTGGCAGATGCACCCGACAACTCACACCCAAATGCCACCCGGAATGTAGCACCATCGGGTAATGGCAACGCTGCGATGTGAAGACGACATCGAAAGCAACCGTGGCCAATGCGGCGGCCCAGCAACCGTCGCTCGGGCGCATTAATCTTTGCATTCGAAAATAAATCAATGCACTGGCAAACGTTGCGCGTCTAACAAACCTCCCAGTCGGTTGTGTTGTTGTGGCGCTCTCGTGTTTTGCGTGTACGCTTTGTGTCAAGCCAGTTTGCCCACGCCCGAATCCGGACCGTCCTCGGTTTTGTGCCGGGTGCGGAACATTTCGGTTGATGTTCTAAATTTAATCGACGCTCATTTTCCATCACACCGGTACGATCGAATATCGGAGACGTGAGCGATGTGTGCGTGTGATTTGTTTTCACTCGCAGGAATAAAGGCGTGTTCCTATGCATTAGTACGCTTCTACTCCCAATTCTTCGTTGGTGAAGAGCATCGGTTTCACGGGTTGTAATGCGAT
Source organism: Anopheles coluzzii (assembly GCF_943734685.1). Lineage (NCBI taxonomy): Eukaryota > Metazoa > Arthropoda > Insecta > Diptera > Culicidae > Anopheles > Anopheles coluzzii. Next base: position 87,560,941 of record NC_064670.1, read on the forward strand.
CACAGCTGTAGTAAAAAAAACCCTGAATGCAGTAACACGTAAATAGTATTTCCGATGCAATCTAAATTAAAACCTTGCTTGGATGTCGTTTCTTTTTGTTTGGAATATACTTAACACTACATTTAAACAGCAGTGTGAGTTTACACACACAAAGTTTTCTATCAACAGGTTGTATTACTTAAACCAAACCCAAATGAATGACCTCCTTTGCCAACTTTTATCTGCAACTCCCGAAGGAAGATCAATCCAAATGTAAGACAACCGCATCCGACAGCTTAAAACGTCTGCTTCCGCCCAGAAAATGCAGTTGATCCACATGTTTTCCGACATATGTAGGTCAGCCCGAATCTTTCGATCCCTTCGGGTTGGAGCGTCAGTGTGTTTTTTTTGCTGCTGGTTTTACTGATCCCACCAATCTAAAATTGGATACTTTTGCAACTAGAAGATTGCGTGGTGAATGGAAAACCGCGGCAGTTATGAAATCCAGATGCTTGCCTTATTAACGTCCTCCCGTGTGGGACGTTTCGGGCCGTGTCTGACGAGCAGTTGCTGTGCGCAGTGAACCTTTGGGACGTTCGGCTGAGTTCAAACCATTCTGATGAGGTCACTGGACACCAATAAACGCGGGCCAAAGCGATTTCCGCTACAATGTGTATCTGTGTTCGAGTGTGTGTGTATTTGTCTGACATAATGCGATAGCATAATGTAATACTTTTTAAATCAAATGTCACGAGCGGGAATTTTACATTGCTGTTGTAAAATAGCTCGTAAACTAGAAATTACACTCCCATCACGTGCTGGGATGAAAATTACTCAACGCTGCCTACCCCTTAACGCTCGTACAGATGATTCACGAGTGGAAAAGGGAAGAAGATGAACAATATTGATTGCATTTTAAACTAGACCGCGAAGCCATCAACAGTTTCTTTATGGTCATGTCGGACGGCGTTCCGTATCTTGGGAGCACCTCCCTCTCTCTCTCTCTCTCTTGGAGTGAGCTGGTCGTTAAGGAAGTGTGGAACTCGCCTTTAAGTACTCGCTACGCCCGATTCTACAACCGGTGACAATCACCATTGTGATGTCATCATTTTTCCAACCTTACTGGTCGAAAATTTATTGCTCAATCCGAACAGCAAAGCCCCCCGGGAGACATGATGCGAAGGAAGCACCCCGGAACGAACTCGCTCGGAGCGCTCGGAGGGATATTTGAAAAGTGGAAGGTTGGTTGGTGTTTATGCTCTTTACGCTCCAATTAATCTTCCACCGTCAGCTGTTGGCCCGGGGTAGGGCCATGAAGCGGCTGGCAGAGCACAGTATCCCGCTCGGGACGATTGTCATTAAATCCATCTTCAGCCCCGGTGGTTTAAGCCTTTCGGAAAGGGCGTAGACGCAAAGGTGCGCTCGTCTGCTCGTAGAACGAATTAAATTATAATGTAGAAAACTATCGTAGCTCTTTTGTACTACCAAACCTAGTGGTTGCAGGGAAGGAGGATTGGCCCGATTGTGCTCGGAAGTAGATACCTGCGCCAGGCTGTTTGAAATTTAATCCACACACACAATCTGGTTTGATCGTGGGCCCGTGTTAGGAGGAAATTTAATTCATCCAGTAGATTTGTGCCGCCACCTGCCGTTTCGCGAACACGAACTCACCTAAAACGAGACAGAGAAAGTAGAAACGTTGTAATACAATCGCATTGCGTTTGATGTTTACTGTCGGGAGCACAACTAGTACACGAAGCCATCAGGGCGTGCTGTAATACAATTTTGAACCCATCAAACAGAAGTGAAACTGAAGGCAGAAAAAGTATAGGAACAACAATCTTCCGGATCATTCCGGTAACCTTGTTTTTCTCCCTGTTTTTTACGAAGGGATGGATTAGTTTTGAACCTTATTTCTGCAAGATAAGGTCGATCCCGGTCATTTCTCGACCGTCATTTCAATCATCATATAAATTTTGATAAATTATGAGCATATTTTTCTTCACTATGTTTTACAGCACGGTATGGACGTGCTGTGGATGCAAGAACTGCCGAGAGAGCGCTAGTAATCACTTGACCAGCGCGCAACTTGACCTTTTTTTTCTTTGGCAACGAGGCGTTAGGGTTACGATTATGGTATCGTCAGACGGTTATGGTCGATGGAGCTATTAATCAATAGTAGAAGTGAGGCATGAAACACGGTGGAAGTCATCGATAAGAATGGTTTTGTGTTTTGTTTAAAAAATGTTGATCCTTATCCAATCCAGGAGAAAGTTAACCTTTTAAAACGGAGTAAGATGAAGAATTAGTAATCTAACGAACTGTACTAGCTGTTTACAATGTTGCCTAAGAAGGGAAATTAAAAGTGTAGAATAAAAATACACTTTAATGCAATTTTCTTAACATCCGTTGGAGCTTTCATTGGAGCCACTTCTAACATCAAAACTCGCTCAAAGGTGTTGGCAAAAAAGAAAAACATACAAACAACGCCAATTGAAGGTTTCGCTGTACTTCATTGCAAGTAGCAAAGATGAGGTCGATGTTCTTAAAAAAAGAGAGAAAGAAACTCGTAATCTTACATTTTTTCTTCCCTTTCTAGGCCAGCGCTCGATGGAGAGTCGAAGATATCGCGCTTCGGAAAACTCGTCCCACAAAGAACCATCGCCATTTGTGCGTGGAGTGTAGTAAAAATTTAATTAAACTCCCTTCAAGGACTGCACACCCCACACTCGCACACAGTGCTGTGCCGTGCCTTTGCCGTACATAGCGGAACCGTACGATCGATGCTGCGGTGTTTATGTTGTAGCCCCGCGGTCGAACACATCGGCTACACGCGCGTGAATCTACTTCCCCCCGGGGGGAGGATCATGAATGGTGGTGCGAGATCAGAGCATCTGCCGTCGTAAAAGAAGAAATATTATCGCTGAAAATCGCAATAAAAATAATGCTTTCCTTTCATATCATAAGTCGGCCATGTCGGGGATGATGCCAGGCGCGTTGTGGTTTGTTGAAGGACAGCGGGGTTGAGGCTTGGGATGATCGAACTGAAGAGGGCAAAGATGAGAGAAAGAAAGAAAAAAAGAAACTAGCTTGGACAGACCGACGTTGCCCAGTCGATTTGTTTCAAAGGATCTCCTAATGAAGAAATTAGTCTGGGCCCCAAGTAATCTTGGTGGAATTTTAACAGCATTCAACAAGCCGCCAACACCCTCGCGGTTATATTGAACGGGACCCGCGGTCGAACGAATTACACCCGTGAATCGGTCCACTGTTGTTGGGAGCATAAAATCATAAACATTACCGGAAGGTTTCGATTCTTTCCATCTCGATTTTACGATTGAAATCAGACAGAGGGAAAGAGAAAGAAAGAGAGAGAGAGATACATAAGGGTATAATGTTTAGAGCGAGAGGTAGCGAAAAGGGTGAGCTCTTTCTATAGGTCTTTACTTGTGAATACCATCTTGCTCGTTACGAATGTACGTTTAAATGGTCGATTCGTGCGTTTGGACTCGACTAAATGAATGCTTAATGTGAAGGAATGTTCCTGATTTATGGTCCATTAGCTAAACGGCTTACGAACTTTATCGACCGCAGTTCACAGCGAGCGAGATTCACCTTTTGGGGCTGTTGGTGCTGCGATTGCTTTACAAAGATTAAACCACTCATGATCGCTCCTCCGCAGAGCGGTTTGAGGGTGACGAGTTGACACTCACATTTGTGGCTCAGGAGAAACCAATCAACCTGCGCTTAATTAATCACTTTCCACCTTCCTGTCCCGGCACAGATCATGCTCACAAGGACCCTTCGATCCTTGTACGGGTAGGCGGCAACATACCATTTCCTTGTTCGCGCTCCATTTCCTATGTTATCGAGTTAATAGTTCGATAGGAAACTCGCTCACGGAAGCCGGAGCTGGAGTGCATAATCGATAGTGTGCCGTCGCTTATGTTGCCACCCACCGCCCAGCGGGGGAGGTTTATTTTTTACGGGTGAATGGCTCCCGGCGACATGAATATTCAATTTGAACTCGAATAACTCATGCAAACATACCCTCGCCCGCCGCTGCTTTGACGACATCAAGCCTCCGTCCACCATCAGCCAAACCGATGACAAATCAATTTGTATGCGCAATAGTGCGCTTTTACCTATTCGTTCTGCTTGAAATCAATCGGGTCTGTACGTTCGGCTACACACCCGGTCGACAAACGATTTCATTTGAATAGTGCTTGTCGAGCCGCTACTTTGACGTCGTTAATCGTGGATTGCTCAATGCTCCATTGGGGCTGTGCGATCTAGTGGCGGGTCGAAATTGCCTATAGATTTGGGAAGCTAAATGGGGATAGACTATGGTTTGTTCGTTCTTTGAGCATGTTTTTGTGGAGGAAGAAGAATGGCAAACTCTAATGACATCATTTGAGCAGCACTAGAAGCGGGGGAGTAGCAATTGAGAACTCCCCCTAGAGTAGTAAACAATATGTTCCCTTTTTTGGAAGACTCTAAGTGATATTGATTTGCTAATGGAGTAACAATAAGCTTTCATTGAATTGAGAAACACTTTTCGCAGAGTAATTGAAGAGGAAGCAGTGTATCGTTATGAGATAAATGCTTTCTTGTATTGAAGATAAAAACATTGATAACTCTTCTTTAAACTACCCACTCCAATATGTCTGAGATGTGTAAGTCTTGAAACAAAAATGTTTGGTTAGTTGCACCTCAAAAAAGTTGTAATAATCTCCCCCTCTCAACTTGTCATGATCATTGCGCTCGATATAACTGCAGACACAGCATGCAGCTATTCAAAGTATGCCCTGTCACAATTGTTATTTATTTACTTTAGCTGAGCGACGAATTTCTCGTTGCGCTGCTTGCAGACTCGCGGAAGAAGAGCATAACAAAAGCAAAGGCAGACACGAAGGAGAAATCGACCGCGGACGTAAAGTGTGTGGTATGTAATGTGAAGAATAACAGTCTCGATTTCATTGGACGCTTCTGCGCACGATGGGCTCATAAAAGAAATTGAAAACAAAGATATGGAGGAGTTTGATGGTAGTTGCTTTAAACCAATTCCATCGAGTTTACCAATGCACGGGACGTATTGGATGCACGGAACAAATGTAGGGCTAGAAAAGATCTTGGCTGAGATCTTTTTTTTTGCTTTTGTGTCCAAAGAATGCTCCATGTTTCCTTTTCATCCAAATAAAGAGAACAGAGTCTAATAATCATTATTGGAAAGAATACGTTAAACGCTTCAAACAATGGGAAGTTGGCTTCGCTGGGGAAGAAATAATGTCAGCGATAGACAAACAGCCCAAATGCTTACATTATGGTTGCGGTGCATTCCGTTTGCTGATAAGAAAAGAAAATGGCCCAAACCCAATTAATTCTACAAAATATCAGCTAATATATTAAAGAAAATGGTTAAACTGTCTTGAACACACGCACGCGCCACCCTCCCCGAAGATGCTCGGGCGTCTATGAGAGGGGAAAACTCGACAGCGGATGCTGTCTTCACCCCTCGCTCAACCACCCCGTCCCATAGTACTAGATACTTCTTCTTTTTCTTCCTTCCCAGTACACCAGTGGTATGTTTATTTACATCACACGGGCCACCCGGTTTGAGGTGGCCTACGGGTGCATTACCAGCTGCACACGGGACCGCACAGGCACGATCAATTCAGCCAGTGTAACCAACACCGTTCTGACCTCGCGGAGGCGGCATCTAATGGTGTCATTCCCGGTCTAATCACCGCCATCAATTTCCGGTCGTGAGGCCGCATACTACAAGGTGCACACGGCGTGCACACACCTTCCTATGCCTACCCGCCTGGCGAGTCAGTTTCGATGAGGTTTAGAACTTGAAAGATTTTTCCATGTCTATTTTGTGCCTTCCATTCTTCTGCAATTCTGAGAAGAAATTGGAACCACTTCTATCGGTTCTAATACGTTTCCGTCTAGATGTTTTGTTGTTGTTGTGTTGGAATACGTATAAAAATCCCTTTTCAATCTTACACACACTTCAATCACCTCCGGAGGACACTAATTTAGAACGGATGAGGACGATCTCCCCCAGCGCAGCCGCTCATTTGAATATTACCATTAAGGAGTACGTCGATGAGTCGTCATCTCGACATCTTCTCAACAGCGTTCGAAGGATTTTAGGGTCAGGGGTTTTGTTGTCAAGGAGAGGTAGTGTGCTGTGGGGTTTAATTGAATGTTTCACTTTGCGGTGGTGGTGGTCCTGACCGCATCAATCACGCCATGTATAATGCGTGCCGAGTGGTGCATCGTTCTCACAAGATGCATGATGAGATGAACCACCAAGGACAATGGACATGAAGGATGGCTTCATCAGTTTTCACCCGGCTCGTGCTGATCAACAATCCATTTATAATGCTCTTTCTTGTTCTCTCTCTCTTTCTCTCTCTTTTTTTTTCGCTCTATCTCCAAGGAGCTGGAAGGTGCGTCCCGTAACGAATGGAGCCCATGTTGGTTTGTGTTTCACTCCTTCATGTTTTATTATTCCGTGCTACGTTCGTCTGAGTGCTCTTCATAGGAATCAATCTAGAGAAGAATAACAAAAAAAGACATCCGTCGCAGCCATTTTTCGGAGCAGCCTTTAGGGAGTATGCCTTCATTAAATCACACACCAGCCTCGTGCGGACTTGGTGTGCCGTAGATGTCCCGTGGCCATGGTATGCGTGTGCGTACAACGCCGCACGAATCCTTTTCCAAAAAAAGCGCAACTGTCCCACTTGAGGGATCACTTGCACGGCAGTTCACGACTCAAAGTCGACCTATGAAGATTGATCATCATCTACGGGTCGTTTGGTGCGTCTTTTCGGGAGAATTTTCTTTGATTTTACGTCCAACCGATGCCTTTATTATATGCTTTTAGCCTTTTTCTTGGTAGGAGGTCAGGAGCTTTCGTACCCGTAGATTTATATTTTCAATTTCACCCAGCACGCCTCCACGGCTGAAAAATAACGCACAGCACCACCATTTCCCGTCCAGTTTGGAAGCTAATTTGGCTCTCCTGTTAGATTGGTCCTTGATGATTATCGTTCGTCCTTTGCCGTGTCGCCCGTGTCGACAGAGTGGCTGTCGGTGCGGATGATCCGCACTCTCCTTAATCTGGACGATTAGAAGACGTTGTTTGGTGAGTGGCTTATTTTTTTCCGGCACACTTTTCCACCCAACAACAAACAACGCATTTTGGGTCCGAGACAAGAGCATAACTCATTCTCGGAAGCAGAGGGCTCCGCTGCCAAAAACATAAAGCAATGGTTTCTCGTTTCGTTCGCGCTACATATCGGCGTCGTTTCAATCCGTTACGCATCACGGTTGAGGAAGTTTGCGAAGGAGGAACACATTTTTGCCGCCACATCGCCTCTAATTGAGGGCAGCGGAGGATGTGGGGTCTCGTCGCACACAGTAGTTGAATGGCTTCTTCCGGCCTTTCGTATGTCCTTATCGTCGTTTGTGAGGACGACTCCTCCACGCACAAAGTTGAGTCCCTATTTTTTTGTTGGTGGTTGTGTGATTTGGGGTGGATGTGTAGCTTGATTATATTGTTTTTTTTCTGCTTGGTAGTGGTTGTGATTTTAAGATTGAGCTCGTTTCTTTGCTTCATGGGATATTCCCGGAGTAAGGTTCGCTGGAAGGCTTTCATGTTTCCCTAATGTTTTGGACAGTTTTGTTTGAGAATATTCCATTTGACTTAACGTGCAGAAAATGAGCTTTATTCATTGAATTATTATATTAAAGATAAGAGTAACTGGGTCGGAAATGATTGAATCGAAGTAAATAGTTGATAAATATTCTTATACAACAAAGTTTTTCCCGAAATTGCCCACTTTTTATTCGACGCCGCTTCCGGAAGGATTAAGTGTGAACCCTTACCAATGTCAATTATGATGTATTGCCTACCTCAGCCTAACACAGCGCACTTTTGGGAAGTTTGAATTGCTGTTCCTCTTGCACAAATTCCTCTTGCGGTTAGTTTCGGCACATACATTTCCTCTCTGCTCCATCCTCTCAATACATAAAAAGTTTGAAGTGGGTGCCCGGAGGTCGATCGAATGACTTTGCCCTGGGCTCTTGAGCATGTTGATTGATATTCATCGTATCGAGCAGCTGCGGCACGGGTGTTCGATCCATCTTGTAACCGATCTAACGCCCTACTGCTCTGGCGGATGAAACACGCAAACAGAACGAAACCACACAGAGTGTTCCGAAAAACTTAACCTACAAACCAATGACACGAAACATCTGACCGAAAACTGAAAACGTGAATATAGTGCGTTCCTTCTTCGGAGCGTGTAACAGTCAGCGGCTTGAAGATGATGCTGTATTCTTGAGCACACTTTGTAGACACACAGCGAGGCTTTATAAGTGATCCGCCACAGCCGCACAAATACGCTCGCCCTGTGCTGACGATGATGACGATGACAACATCGGTCATCGATCGATGCATCAGGCCCCCGCATAAACATACATAATTGCAGTCGCTGTGTGTTTGGAGTACGTCACACATCGCATGTGTGGATGCCGATGGATGTTTCATTTCCCCATCACCGCTCTGTGAAAGCAGAGGGCAGTGTACGTTTGAACTCGCGGTGGCATTAGGGGATTGTTGTTTTTTTTTCTTCTATTCTTCGGAAAAGTGATTTGCTAGCGAACAAGAGCTCTCCAGTGGGTCGTGGCCCTCGTTCTCCCCCTTCGCCATAGGGCCACTCAATCCACTTTGGCTCGTGTTGAACCGAAGCATAAGAAGTGAGGACATGAATCACATTTTTTCCGAAAACTTTCCCCGGTCATCCTGCATCCCTGGCGCGCTCAAATTTTCCCCCAAACAGCGAACGAAGCACGAGCGTGAAAGAATCACATAATCATGCATCAAAAATTGCTTATTTTTATGCTTCCGAACATGGTCGCGCGAGGATGTCGCAACCAGAGTGGGAAGCGAGTGGGACCATTTCGTGAGAGAAAACACACTTTACGACCACTGCTGCGGGGCTAGTTTTATGTGTGAGTTGTGCTCCCCGCAAAGTGGAAATATTCATAATCGAAAACAGTGTCGTCACCACGATGTGGGAGGAAGCGAACATGAGTGCGGCTTTTCCCTGCTGTCCATAGCTTCGTGTGTAAAAGGGCGTTGATCTTTTGAACTTACAAGAAAGAACAAGAGGAGTGCAGTAAGCTGACATTACTGGCTGGGAATTTTCAACAGTTGCACGTTCATAATCTTGTCTGGAAATCGGTCTCCGAAAGAAGTACACAGTTTCGCAAGAAAAAAATACATAAAACCCCAAACTAGAATTGCGATCATATACGCAAATTTTACGCAAATAGTTTGCTCCACGGTCGCTCCAACACGTGGTTGAAAACAGATAACTGCTGACACGGGGCAACGTGGCTGAGAATGCCTCTGCTGGTGCGCCTTGAAGCTGTTGACAGCCGGTTAAAGGTTACAGGCAGGTCTGTCAAGACGACGTAGTGGAAAAATACAGACACGCACACATATACCAACCAACAACATCGGCCGGTAAGCAAAACTGCCGTTTATGCTGACAGGGAGCTGTGGAGCTGTGGTTTTGATTGTCTCAAATTTGCTACATGAACCTGCTGACCTGGTCAAGAGCGTCGCGCCACAACAACGACCGTATGGCCTTTGGCGTGGTTTGTTTGTTTGTTGCGCATTTGTGTATTAAATTTCCTTTGCCAACACCGCCGGAAATTAAGCAAGCACCGGGCACGACCATTTACTGTCCTCGTTCTGTTCGTTTTCGTTTTATCAGGCTATACTAAGAAGAAAAAAATGTCACCGCACAGCACTAGATGGTGTCGCCGTTCCAGAGTGACAAGTGAGTAACACCGATAGGAAGAAGTTACTCTCACACAGTCAGAGCGCACATGATACGATCTGCCTTTCTCCGTCAACGAGTCAGTTTGATACGATATTGTGTCACTTCGATTGGACCGTGTGCCTTATCTTTGCATGACATCCCTTCCACTGTGCTGATAACAGACGCGCGCCGTTATCAATCTCGTGACTCAAAAAAAGTCGAGCAATGTTGATACTGCTTCAGCACGGAAAGTTTGAGTACAGAGAGTGAAAGGAATGAAGGTTTCCTAGCAGGGAATGAACTTTCATTGAAAGTGGACCTAAAAACAGGCTGGCCTTTTGGTTGGGTTTGCTGCAAGTATGCGAGGTCTAGGTGGTCACGGTTGAATGATAACTCAAACCATACCAACGGGGGGGGGGGGGGGACATTCCCTTCGAAGTTATTAAAATAAACCAATCGTAAAAAAACGGTCACAGGAACAGCATAAACTTTCCGAGAATTATGCTAAAAGGTTTTTTTGAAACTTTAACGCTGCAAACATTACGACCCTCCAAAACCCGATCGGCCACTAAACTCGGTACGCCGCGCATGCTGGTGAGTCACATTTGCCCTCGCACACTCACACACACACCCGCAAAAACACCCCATAATGTCACCCGCGTCCACCGAACCATGATTTATGCCCAACCGTCCCCCGTTCGGCGACCACCATTGGTACACGATGCGGGAAGTAAACTGCGCAAACTGTGCGCCCGCTTAAATGGCGTGTCCACCGCCATGGCTTTGAAACCGCCACAGCGAGGACAGCAAGCGCCGAAATGCTGGGAAGATGGTGTGGAAAGCAACAAAAAAAAAGCCGGCCGGTTTTTGCTCATCGCGGGACCTAAAAATAAATTGCATGCGCTTGCGGTTCCGTGCGCGGAAGAGGCGGCGCAGAAAAGCAGCGCAAGATGAGACGGGCAGACCCTGCGTGAACTCTTGGGTAAGTTTATCCTATCGGGCTCGGCCCGTACACAATAGATCTGGTTGGAGCTGCTGAAGCCTTCCCTGCAGGACTCCGCAGCTGCCGGGAACGATGCTAAAGGCAGAGAGTGCTTTGCTGGGGCAAAACAACGGGCGACCCAACAGGCCTGGCCACGCAATGCCAGTGAGTGGGATAAGGGACGGCAGAAGGGTGTGGTGTGATCGTGTCCGCACTCGACCGTGATCGGTGTACAAAAAGCGCCTCACGCGGGAGGACATTCACTCCGACGAGGCGGGCGCGGCCAGTGCGCGCAACGCAACTAATGCGCAGCGAGCGTGTCATGTGCGGTATTGGTACGCGCGCATTTTAATTAATGTCCACACGTACAGTTAGTGCCGTTGGTCGGGGTTGGTCTCCCCGCGCGACCACTAGAACAGAAGGGTGTGTGGATGTTTGCGTGTGTGTGTGTCTGCGCGATGGTTTCGGCAAATGGAACCAATCGAAAGCAGCTGTTGTACGAGCAACTCCGTTGCATGTTGGACGGCGTGGGGAGTTGTGGGTACGGATTTTTATTAGCATTTATTGCAGCTGGTATTCACTCTCCCCCCCTCCCCCCTCGTGCGTTTGTGACTCGCGGCGTTCGATACACCCTTTTAATTTATTTGTGCTTTATTAGAAACGCTATGGAAGAGCGAAGACAAATAATTTATAAATTGTTCAACTTAAGCTGCCAAGCCCAATTTGTAAAATTACAATTGGGGGATTGTTTGGTGTTCTTCTCTGTTCTATAAATCTTCACGTAATATCCGACATACACATGTGCTCTCTTCAGTTCAATGATCTTTTTGGAACGATAAAGTGCCCTTGTCTGGAAGGAAAAGTCAGCCCCAAAGGTCGAAAAATTATTCCATTTCAGTTTGAAAAAATCACCTAAAATCCCACTTAAAAGCCAGAAAGAGAGACACCACAGACCGACCGAAATGTGCTGCGCAAGTTATCGCTCCGTTTGTCGAACTTTACGAACGCAGCAAAGAGCCAGGATGAAGCTGAGCAGAAGGAACAGACAGCAGTACAACAACAAAAAACTCGTCCATATACGTCCACATCCGCCCGTACGTAAGCCACTTGATGCTGCACTCTGGCACGATGTCGTTCCCTCTCGATCAAGTGGTGCTATCGCGATGTCTTTAAATTTTACAGACAAACTTCCCGCAGATCAAAAACAACTCTGTCGAGGGACGCGGTGGCAGGACAATGGTGCGTTTTGATTCGGGCCTGCGTTGGAGAGCGTTAGCCTCGGTATTTCTCCGACAACTGGATCGACTGTTAGGATTATGGTTAATTTTTTTCATCCCCCTCTGCTACGATGCTGTCCGCTCTTACAGACATGCATTACCGTACACCGTGTCCCCGTAGGCAAGCGCAATTACTTGGGCACATATGGAGCGGATGTCATCTGGTTAATCCGCTCACGATCGAACCATGAGTACGGTACCGGGCGGGGAGTCATTTTCTCAGCCACTCGGCCCTTGGCTGCTTACCTCCCGTTGGTGGTTGTATCCTTTCTGGTGCAAGAGTAAAGTTGAAGTATTTTTACTACGATACAGCTCTCACCAGGCTCTGTCGCTGTCCCCTCCGGACTGCCATGTTTGAAGTGGGCAGAAGCAAATCGGCTTACTTTGCCGCGACTCCACTGTATTCTGGTCTCCAGAGGGGGTAAAAAAATAAATCAATCCAGACCGAAAATTGCGTCGTGTAGAGGATGCAGTCGGACTGTCGAGTGAACACAGCAGTGTGCGCAACATAAGGGCCACCACCACTTTTATTTTCCAGGGTTGCACGGCGAAAGGGTTTGCAAAGCTGGAACCAGTGTTCCAAGGGTGAAGCCTATTGCGTTCGCGAATCGCAACCACTGTCCCACTGGAGGACCAGGATCGAGGCAAGCTGCATGCAAATCAAGTCCATTCACGAAACAACTCGATGGGGCTGAGCATTAAGGGTTGCGCGGTGCGCGAGACGAGACATTTGTGATGAGGAAGCGTTACTGACAGGAGTACCATTCGAGAAGGCAGTGGGGATTTGGGAACCACCGAGCACTGACAGTATACGGAGGGGTTGATATGAAAAAAGAAAACACACACACACACACACGCGTATCACTGGAGCTTAATTGAAATCTGCTCAAGTCCGCGCCGAAAAGGCCAGACGGACGAACGGGTTTTAATTGAAATGTTTTGTCTGGAGCCTTACAAATCTGGTGCTGGTCCAAAAATTGCAACGATAACTGTCGTCGTCGTCGTCGTCTGGCGTATCGAGGGCTGACGTACGCAAACAAAAACGCGTAAAGTAAAACTGCGTCCCTCGAGTTTGATTTCAATACGCAGGTAGCGCAGAGCAGTCGGGCAGCTTCCCGTCCACTTGGTGGCAACGGTTTTACTTCCAAACTGCGATAAAAAGGGCGATAAAGTATCTCAAGTTATGGGAGTACGAAATTTGCAGACGTAGCAACTCGCACTGAGTGATCTGGGCGGACTGAGTCGGCTGAAAGTGAACCGATAGTTTATCTGGGCCTTCATTAACGTTCGTGCTGGAGGTGGCTCCAAGGATGGTCGGTCACTGTCCAAAACGTCCTTCAAGCGCTGTATAAATTACAAAATACAATTTTCACGAGTCTCCACACAGACACAGACGCTCTTGAGGGTACTTCGTGACCCGTTTTTGTGCCCACTTATCCATCACCCGAGGAGAGATGATTTTTCGAGCCACAACAGCACAACAGGTACCGGGAGCGGGCAGACTCAGTGTTTGTCGCTCGTTTATGTTGGTACGGGAGGAGTTGTACAGTAGTAACAAACTTGGAATCTGTATTTACGTGGCAATGGTTTCCGAGCAAGAAAGCCAAACAAACATTGGCAGACTTGGGACCAAATTTAATCTGCAGCTGTTTAAAGTTTCATACTTAGTGGTCCCCCAGCTCCCCGCATAGCCCTTGAACAACTTTGTCCCTTTGTCTGTGCGTGTGTTCTGGCGTAGGAGAATTGTGGGGTTTAAAACTTTGGCATCAGTATTCGGAACATGCCAGTTCCATTTATTTGTGCCCTGAGGATGATGCTACGCAATTGCGATGCAATGTGATGACTCTTAAGCAGTAAGGGTTAGTGTGAGAGATGGTGGGTGAAGAGCGGGGGTGGTGGCGTAGGACACATGACACATTCTACGAAACTGGCACCACTGCCTACACGCGGCCTCGGATTTGCCATCTTTGCATGGCGTACGGTGCGTCACCGTACGGTTCTCCGTCTGTTTCAGCCGGCGCAGCAATGCGTTTTGCAGAATTAATGAGCTTCGCACATGGGAACCCCCCCAGAACGGGTCCAATATGGAACCGGAACGGACTTGCAAGAAAGCAGCTCGCACGATGGCGCTTAACTTAAACACCTACCCGTTGGGAAGCTGGTCACGAGGAAATCACGACGCGCAACTGCTTTTCGCTGAACGTTGGCAGCGGAGGACAAGATTGTTTTACACGACTGTGCCGAACACTTTTTCCGCCTGTGGCGCCGGGCCAAGCCGGATGAGTATGTTTTTCACTATCACTTAAGATGGTAACCACACGAGCGGGTTTGTCTGCGTCACCACGCGCTCGATGCGTGCCTTTGCTGGAATAACGTGGGTGGAGAGAAAAAAAGAAACATGAAACAATAGAAAAGGGGTAAAACACAAACACTGTCACTGGACAGGAGATGAAATATTCTTCGTTAAACTTTCAAACCCCACACAAACAGACACAGACTGTCACGGTACACTGTGGTTGAAACTGTGCGGAAATAACCGAACGAACCGCGCAGCATCCGGGACAAGAGGGCCTAGTTGCACCGTTGAGCCCGGTGTGCCGGTGGTTGCTGTTGTTATCTTAACGAGTATGATCTATGTGGCGGTCTAGAGCTTCACACTGCATGGCAGCACTTTCTTTGCTTTGCTTTGAAACGAACAGTTGTCTTACTCGCGAGAATGCCACATAGGGTGGGATGTATCTAACTGCCGAATGCCGCCTTCACAAAACTTCCAAGACTTCTCGCAAGCCAGCCACACAAACACGAAGGCAGCGCGGATTGAAACGAATCGGGGAGACGCACTCTAGCGGCGTGTGGTAATTATTCGTACGCGAGAGGCAGGTGAGCCTTCCACGCAGGTAGCACACACGTTCACACATACACATGCACACACACATACACACATAGAGCCACACGCACATACAGACACAGCTTTACGACCCTTTCAGGGCTTGGGTTTCGAATTTCTCGATTCAACAATCCGGCCCGAGACGAATGTAGTGGGGGCCGCGTTCCGCCTTCCGGTGTAGCATCGGAGACGCTTCTTCGGTGCTACCTCGCGATTCACGGTGGTCTCGCGGATAATATTGGTGCGGATCGGTTGAATGCTTCCCTAATGAACTAAATGTACAATTATCATTGCCGGCGCGCTAGAACGGACACTGGACGAAGTGCTCTCCGATGCTTTCTTGCCTTCACTGCCACGGTAAACGGTGGTAAACAGAACATTGAATCACATCACAGCACAGCACACACACACACAGGTACACTCACTCGTGTAGGGCCGCAACACGCGATAGTGAATTCGTTGAGGTGATTTCGTTGCGTATACGCATGCATCCGTCAAACCATACCTGACTCTGACCGGAAGCGCGTCCACAACCCACGGTAAGTAATCGCGCGGACGCCACCCAATCGGCGAGCGTTGTTTCGGCGTATGTGTATGCAAGGGCCAGTGAGACGGAAACCTTTGGCACGCCTCGCAAAATGAATAATAAGTGCAACCGGCAACGACCGGGCCGGTGCGTTTTGAGCGTTTTGTACGCTTCTGTGCAGCGCGAAATGGGGCTCGAAATGGTAATGCCGCGAACGAACGTACCCTCCGACAAACCGAACTGCGTAAGGATTTGGTTGAAACTGAGTGCGCTACCAGCCGGCGCTCTCACGCGGCAACCTGGGCAAGCGATGTCTCGCGAGAGTTAGGCCGTATTCTACTCGGTTCATGTTTTTTTTATTCAAGAGTAACGGCCCAAAAAGGTCGTATTGCTTATCTCGGTTCATGTTGCTGGGTATGAATGTTTTACTGCATGTTTCAACGATGCATTAGTTTTAATGGTAATAGTAATTTAAAACACAATTTTTGTAAATTTGAAATTGTTAAAGTAAAATTTATACAGGAACACAATCATCGATAAATATTGCAATTTTGCCAAACATTATAACACGAAGCATTTAAGTAAATATTTCATTTTTAAATCTAAATACGGAGTTTTGTTTTACTTTTTTGAAACGAAAACAATACTAATATTGGTATAAAAGTTACATAAAAGGTTTAAATTGGTAGTTAAAACAGAGCGTATTTCTAATAAAACATATTAAAATAACGAAAAAGATGATTGAATTTAAAGAAAAAAACAACAACAATAACTAACATTTTAAGCACGTTTAGATGAACAATCTATTTAAAAAAATATTTATGTGATGTAAAGAGGACATCGACGAGTTTGCTATAAAATTATAGTATTTCATTCATGTTGGCGTACACATGCTAGAGCAGGCCATCGTGACAAGGCCCGGGCAACGATAGCTCTCCCTTGTCCCCTGCCCTATTTTTTGTAGTAGCCATGCCGATTAATAGCAAATGTGGCTCGCAAGTGACAATAATAACATATCATAGTGTCTAGTTGTGGCGCTGTCTTATATCTTGAAGCTATCAACAAATAGATGTATAGGTTTTGAGAAATGGAGATAGTTTTGATTGGGAAACGGCCATGTAGCTAACCTCTATGGCTTTAGTGGAATAATTTTGTGGTCAAAACTTGGTTGCTACTGGCCATTAAGTGTAGCCAGTTTTATGTGTAGAATGCGTTAGAAAATATTATCATGTTGTAGTGAATATATATAAAATATGTAATCTAGAACTTATTTTATAAATTTTTGAGTAATTCCCTTTCAGTAGCATTTTTTTGTAGCTGGAGAATTTGCTAGAAAATATTATCATTTTGAAGTGAAGATATATAAAATATGTAATCTGGAACATATTTTTTAAATGTTTGAACGTCCGAAGCCGTTCCATTTGAATAAAAAAAAAGTATCTCATTCGGTAAATCCTAGGTAACATTGTTTAATTTATCCCCAATTGTGCTTTTAAAATTTTAAATTGTTCCTGATTACATCCTTGAGTTTTCTGTTGATAACAATTTTTCATGAAGATGCATTCATAAGACTGAATTTGTGTACGATGGACACACTGTCAGGATCATTACATTTCTCGTACTAATATTTGAAAGAATTCCAGCATATAATTGTAGATTCCACATAATATGTTTATAATGCTTCCAAACAGTCTAACAAAGTAGAGCACATCCTTATACATTCTCATCCGCGAGCATAGAACAGCAACGCCGTTTTCTCATCTCTCCCGAGCTGCTCTTGGGCCTGAAGTCGAACACACTCGCGTGATGGTATAGAGGTGTGATGATAATGTGTTTCGCCGGTTCGCAGTTCCAAGAGAGCACAGAGAGAGAGAAAGAGAGAATGAGCATAATTCTAAGGGTGAGCGTACGGGCGCAGCATCGGGATGAATGAAAGTATGCGTGTGTTTTTGTACGAACCCATCTCCACCCATCACCCCATTGCGTTGTTGGCCAACCTTTTGCACCTTGTTCTTCACTCTCTCGCTCTTTCATGCTCTCGTTCTCTCCCTCTCGCACTCTCGTTCAGGCCTTTGCGTTCCCTACTATATTTTGATCTTTCTTTTTCGATCGGGTGCAACATACTCTTTTGATTTCGAATTCTTTTTCCTATGCTCGTCGCTTGCCTGTTTTCGGCAGACTCTTGCGCGTGTGCTTTTTTTGTTTAATTCCAAAGTAGCAAAGGCTGCTTCCATCTGCATCCCGTTCGTACACTTGGGCGTTTGAATGGTTTCGATTCTTTTCAATCGCCTCTAATGGCTAACTTGTGCCGCCACAGCAATTCAGGAAATAAAACGAGTCATTCTCAGCCGGCCAGCGTTGGTCTTTTTTCGAAGCAAGCAAGAAAAAGAAACGGATCGCGGCAAGCGAGATAGAAACATGGGACGCACAGCAAAAAACAAAACAAAAATTATCTAGCGGATTAGGAGCGTGAAACGCTTCGATCGAGCGTGAGTCGAGTTCGCTTTCGTTCTAATATGTTGCTGCAGGAAAGATGCACACCACAAGACCACAGCCTTAGGATTCGTACGAGTTGAGCCCGTCTGGACGTTGTTGCTGTTGCTGTGTGGAATTTCTTTATGCGGTTAAAATAGCATTTTATGCTTCGCTGTTTGCCAGCAGCGCAGAGGTCATTGAAACACATGGATATGCAATTGTTCATCGCTATGCAGGGTGCGAGTAGACTCTTGCTTAGATACACTTTGGTTTTGTTTGGTTGTTGGTGCCCGGGTGGAAGTGTTGGCCGAGGAAGCTGATTTACTTATGCTAACCGTGTCGCGGAAACAGCGCCTGCACAATCGAAACATCAGGCAATGGTAGCTTGATATTCAATATTGATACAAGAAATGAAAAGAGCAGCAGGAAATGGGGCTACAGAGCGACACAGTCTCGTTAGAAACGTGTTGGTGATTCAAATAAAGTTTATACATTTCATTCAATTGTAATGTGCAATCATTGAGTTTTATTTTAACACAAAATAATGGTTTATAACTTTTAAAAAGGTAATAAGTTGTACAAATTCTTCCGACGCTTCTATCAATATAAGAACGATAACTGTCTGTTCCAGAAATCTAGCATTTAAACGATAAAATCAACCGTACCGGGCGCGACCCGACCCGGATAGGAAAATGCAAATTCATCATTCTACCCGATGCCCGCGCAATGATCCGATGTGCTGCGATCGTCGGGGATAGTGGGGTTGTTATTTTTTCACCAGTAAACGCAATCATTAGCATTGCTTTCGAAGGCATCGAATAATGGGAACGAATCGACCGGTACCCGTAGTCAGTTCGTTAAAAGACTCGCTTCATCGTTCGGCCCAAAGACTCCCGGAGCAGCGTAGAGTCGCCCCGATCGGGAGACGTAGCGAAACGGCATCCAAAGCATAAAAGTGCAGTAACCTCTCACACATAGCGCGCCCTGTGTGCAAGTGGCCGGTCTCGCGTGGGGCTTCTTCGTGTTGGTGCCGTCCGCAGCGATCGTGATCGTGATCGCGATCTTTGGTGGTATTACTCATCCCCATGGCCGGTGGCCGGTGGATGCAGTTTCGTTTAGCAGCAGCCTGACCGGTTCAACAGGGCCACGTCGTCGGTTGGTGTGAAATGTGCAGTGTACGGAGAGTGTGACTAGGATCCATTGGGAACGGGACGGAGGATTAAATCGAAATCCCCCACTCACTGCAAAGCGTTTAAAAGTGCATTATTCACCTTTATGCAGCTTGGTGATTGTAAATGCTGAGCTAGACTTTATAATTTTGAGCATTCACCTCTGTAATTGGCAATGAAACATAGGTATTAATCGTGTAAACTGTACCGATTGAAGGTATTTAAAAGCCTGAGGGCTTATATGCAAATGAAATCACCTTCCAATGCATGAAATGAGCGAACGGATTGTTTTATTATGAAACAATCATATTGCCAAAAGTTATTATTC
This sequence comes from Anopheles coluzzii, assembly GCF_943734685.1. Lineage (NCBI taxonomy): Eukaryota > Metazoa > Arthropoda > Insecta > Diptera > Culicidae > Anopheles > Anopheles coluzzii. The sequence goes on from NC_064670.1 coordinate 87,580,409, forward strand.
CAATTTTGCCATGACAGTTCCTGCAAGAGATTAATGTGGTATACTATGCTGAAGGAATGAAGCATAGTCGGCATTTTGCGTGGACAGCATAATTATGCCTTCCGTTCTGCAAGGGCTACAAAACAAATCGTCGTCCGACGGGAAGCCCTGAACTTCAAAGTTCGGCGCTTCAGGTAATCGCTCATCCTTTCCACCGTGTGCTACACAGTAGCGGCACCGTCTGTCGGGGGTAAGCAACTTTTTTGACATAACCCTCTACCAGCCTCATAAATCATTCAGCCAAAGGCTTCACAAATTATTTTACCAAAAGAAAACGAAAGTTTGCGAACAACCACACACCCTCGGGGGAAGCATTTTCATATATAAACAGAATGAACTAATTTAACAGCTGAGCCAACGTAACCGTCGGATGAAACCCCAGCATGAACTACTGTAGAGGAAATTCACACGAGAGCCATATTTCGTTGGATGGATTTGTACCAAAAACGAGTCAAAAGAAACGGATGGAAAAATAATTACCTCCTATCGGACGACGCAGCTTGGGTGTGATATTACATGACAGAATACAAACAAATAAAAACCCTTTAACAGACAGAACCTGTTATCCTTAACCCACTGACCGGGATAGGTACGTGCGTTTATCATTTCGCTCGAGGCCGCAATGTGACCGTCGCAGAGATGCAAAACGAAAACGCAAAGTGCATTGCCGATGCGAGAAGTGTAAACAGATGGATTTTTACGATATTTTGCCTTGTTTCGGAAACATGGTCCATTAAACAGATCGCATTACTGGGACCTGTGTCCAGTGAAGCCAAATTGAAAAGTGGAGCAATATTAACTTCTGCTTCCTTCGAGCAATGGTCCGTTCCGTCAAAAATTCAAACGTAGGATTACTCTTTTCAAAAGGACCGCTGTTTTCATTGCTCGACTTGAGGCAACACTTTTTTGTTCCATACTTGGTTTTTAATGCGCTCCTAATGGTTTGCAGCAACCGGCCAGAAATCATCGAAAAGTCCAACGAGTGCTACCAGGCTAGGTAAACAAAACGAAAGTAGTAGCATGTAAAATGAAGCATCCTTGTGCTCGAGTGCTATCTTACATTGGCGCTTAATTTATGTACTTCAACTTTGCTCATAAATATTTAATGGAACAGTTCTGCTGGCCGCTGCTGGACCTGGTATCTGCTGGAGGTTGATGCTATGTTATTCGTGAGCGTACCGTTGGGTTGGTTTGCTAGTTTATTTTTTACTGAATGTTATTTCACCTGTATCCCTTTGAAAAAGCGAATAATTTCCTGTGCTTCTTTTGAAGGAAGAGCGTTTGAATGAATTGAAATTAGGGAGTCTCTCATTTCTAGGTATGGTTATGGGTTTATCAAGGAATAGAATACTACTGGCTAAGTATTCTTGATGACCAAATTCCTGGTATGAGGTGCTAGTGCTATGAATGGACTATTAGGAAGAATTTTCTTGAAATTAATAGAAATAAATTTGAAGAAGATGGCAGTTAAGCGATATGTAATGTGGCGTTTATAAAGATCGGCAAAGCCACCCACATCGTTATACCAACAAAGAAGGAGGACGTTTATTCGAGCTACACAGATAGATTAACAATGTTTATGGTGAATCTATATCGTAATTTTTAAAACTACCCTTTCTTAATATCATCATCGTTTGTGAAACATATTAAAGTACATCGAAATTGCAGAGGTTCCTACATTCTTATCACCTTTTGTTGCCTACATCATACCCTTTTAGTAAGAAGCTGTCGGAAATTTCAGCTGGCCAATATATCGAATTTTGAAGTCATTTCTATGAAATCTAACAGAAGCGCCAAAAAATCAGAAAAAGTTAAAAGTCCTTACCGAGGAGGCAATCGACTATCGTATTCCTACAATTTTGTTTTTTTAGTCTCCACAAACACAAAGCTAACACTTTTTATACGTTCAGGAAATTCTACGCCCGCTTCAGCTGAAACTGAAATGAAAGAAAATCTGTGCCTCTAATGCAGTGAAGAGTTTCGACGCTTCGTTCGAAAGGATTACACTCGCTATCGGAAGGTAGAGAAATTCTGTTTTTTTTTCTTGCTGCGGGCTTAACTGGACTCTACCGGGGTTGGCCACGGATGGATTGCATTTTTACTACCGGTTGCCGTTTTTCTCACTCGGTTTATTTGTCTGCACACCCGTGGCATCGCGACTGGCCGATCGATTCGTTCGTTATTTCGTGGTTTTGCAAGCTGATTTCCAAAGGCAAGCCGTGCCTCTACAAAAAAAAACCTAGCTAACTCGCACACAGTGAGCTGCCTTTAAGCTTCTTAGCTCCATTGCATGTGGCTCAGAATGCAAACGGCAGAAGGCATTTCCATTCCGCTTCGCTTGCATCATTTACCATGAGCCTGCATAAGCCCTTTTTACCCCTCTGTGGTGCGGTGTGTGAGGTAAACCAGCGATAGAGTGTTGGACGGTTCTAAAGTAATTGCAATAGCTTGCCAGCTACACTTCAGCCCGTAGTAATCCAACGCTAAAGAGGAGCCGCTTAAGCGTTCCCCTCCCCGGTGAGGTATGGCTTTTAAAACAGTGTTTGCTGGGGATGGGCTGTTGTTGACGAGCAATTTATTGAATGTCCAGTCTTGTGTGTGAAGAAGAGGAGTCGTTTTAAGCCGGATAGTCCAGTGCAAGCACGAATCAACCTCCCATTTCTAGGAACAGTAGATTGAATATGAAGTTGAAGAACTGTTGGCGCTCGAGCGAAGCTCCAAAAGTGTAAGCTTGATGATTGTTTTATGACCGGCCCCGGGGACGCCACCTACCTATGCAAACACACAGCAATGCAAACGCAAACATTTGGACGCGTGGGTGCACAGATTCGCGAATCCTTCAGCACGCACGAGCACGCCACCATTAATCTTTTCCCGTTAATTTTCCACATCCACTATCGGACGTCCGGATGCGATTTCCTGCCCGGCTAATAACGGTCGGCGGCCCGAGTTGGCTTGCGTGGGAGGTAGCGAGTGACCACCACCTTCAACCGGGTTGGTTCTGGTTGATTAATGTTTGTAAAAACAGAAGTGAGGCAGGGGGGAGGGGGAACGCCAACGAATTATAAACATAACCCGTGGAGCTTATAAAACACACGTTTAAATATTGCGAAAAAGGGTTTGCTGCGAGCGTTGTCGGTGAATGGCGCTGACTGGCTCGGCCAGAACTCAATGGCTCACGCGGGGTTTTGCTTTTCCCGCGAAACGGTGCCATGCGCGTGATTGCGCAAATAAATATGATCGCATCATCAACACCGCGGCAACACGGCAAGTCGCATTGGGTCGTGTGTCCAAGGGCACCCGGGGCCGGTGGGGAATTACTAATCGGGTTTTTACTCATCGCGCATCCGCTCACCGCGGTTGTGCTGCACGAGAGAAAGAGCATGCACTTCCGGTCACGTCACGGCGGCTTACTACGCGGCTTTGCGTAAGTGTCTTCTGGCCCGGCAGTGACTTTCTTATTGTGCTTATTGTGTTGTAGTAGCTGGTGAAACAGCGCATACTTATTAATAGCAACGATTAGTATGTGAGGTAGTTCCATTTTATTCTTACCATGTTGACTTTGTGCAAGAACAGTTTCATGATTCCATGATGGAATGTTGAACAGATTGGGGTTAATGTCATCTTACGCTGCAATTGTTTTATATTTTTATAAAATTCGTACATATAAACATAACAACGTATTGTCACAGTTCATTTGATTTCACGTGCTGCCCCGATACATATTATGCTTAGAAGCAGAGGAATAAACATTATCCGCACGTTTTCCATCGTCGCCAGACGCGACCCAACAAATACATCACAAAGATGACAGCCAGTGTCACACATGATCTGTATTATTTTCCCTCTGCATGAGAGCTAACCGAATACTCGCACATAAATGGCAAACATGTGCAATGGCGTGCCCAACACATGCCGCCGGCTGCTTGCAGGCAGTGGAATATTCATTTCGTTTCGTTCACATTTCTCCACCGATTCCAACGCCGAAAGAAGCATAGCCCAAGCCGAAAGAGTGGTGAAAGAGTCACCAAAAGATCGGTAGCTATGTTTTGGACATGCATCGTGTTTAAGTGAATTCATCAAATACGGCAAATACAGCTCACCAAAAAATCCCCAAAATATCACATTTAGCCCATGGCGTCATCTGCCGGAATCGAGTCGTTGGTCGGGGCGGCTTGACGATGACTGTCAACTTTGAAATCTGTCCAAGACCTCGATTCCAATCGGCAGGGACTATGGTTGAGTTTAGAAAAAAAAGTCCCATACAACATAACGAGGCGCTGCATTTCATTGCTCACAACAATGCACCTTTGGAAGCGATTATGCTGTGTATAAATTTGTTAATATAATTTAACGCTTGGTTAGGTGTGGTCGTTCTGGTGCGCAACCCGACAGTGGAAAAGCAAGAAGAAGAAAAAATCTTAAAAAAATACTCGTACGAAAACAATCGGGAATTGTCATGGTGGTTGAATTTGGTTCGTATTTGAGCCGAGGGTTTTGTTTGGGCGCACAGTCACAGTGTAGGCACCTGGGTAAGGCGTGTGGCGATGTAATGTCGGCAAGATGTCGCCTACCGTATGTGTGTGTGTGAGAGAGAGACATACGGCGTTACATACCGGGACGGACCTACTCATAACGGAGCGTACGGGTAAGTAATCGGCAACCATAAAATATGCATTCATGAATTGCTTCCACACGTTCGCCACCGTTGTCGTCCTGCACACCTCCTGCTGAATGAAAACGTTCAAAATTATGAATACGCACACCGGCCCGCACAGAAAGGGGAAAATTAATTTCCGGCCAGCGCTTAACTTGGTCAAACAAAAACACGCCTAACAACCACTGCCCGTTGGACATGGCCGTATTTTACGCAGACATTTCATTTCATTCTTACTATGATTTGTATGAATCCGTGGCACAGGATTCTGTTATATTCTTACTTGCCATTCTCCTCTCGGCAAAATTGTTTATACTTGCTGACATGCAGATGCATACCAGAGAGAGAAAGAGAGTTGTGTATAGACTTTTACATAGCATGTTAACCCGGTCGAATATGTTGACTTTCTTATATTGGTGGTGTAGTATATTTACTTTTGCATTGTCGAAAGCTGATTGTTTTGCGTAACCTTTTCTAGCTAGAGCTAAAGTAGCGGCATTTTTTTATGAAATGCTCAATTCACTAGATTAATTAAATTAAAACCGCCAAGATACCTTTGGACTGCACTTTGCGATGTTGAATTAAAGAGTTTAACAAAATAATTCGATACAAAGGCAAACGAATTATTAATTTTAAGTTGTATTTATGGCAGCCAAAACCAATCACTTACTTAACCAATTTATTGTTTAAATAGTATATTTTATATTGGCAACTACCAAACTAGTAAAAAAGAAACAGTTACTAGATATAGATGTTTCAAGAATAAAAACATCTTTTTAGTCTCCCTAATTCATCCATCACCGAATTATGGCGTCTGCATTACTAATGAGTGCCGCATTTTTTTGAAGAACCAACTTTGAATGCGTGCCATTACTCAGCAGCACTGTGAAAGAAGTTTGCTACCACCCAAAAGCGTACGATCATAAAGCAGACGTATCAAGCGTGTGTCAATTGTTGGTAAAATCGTTAAAAAATATCGTCTAGGAATGTGCAGTTTTAGAAAAGCCCTTAAAAGTGTGTACTGTGTATGTAAAAAAAGAGGTATCGTCTTGCAGACGATCATCAAACGTGATGATTGCGGTAGGTGTAGAATTTAAAGTGATCCACGGTACACTGAAAATAGGCATACTTAAGGCAGCACGCGCAAAATCGAGCCAGCATGATACAACGGCTTCTGTAAAAGAATACGCGGCATGATTTTAATGGACAATTGCCGTTTCTCGCGCCCTTCTGAAGGTGTTGGAATCCATTTTTAATCAAACCCCAAATCAGTTGGCAATTAAATTGGTTACCTTGAGAATGCCATGCGAGTACTTAGTACTTACCTTTATGGATTGAGCAATATTTGACGATTATTGTTCCCGTACTGCTCGTGTTTGAGCAGCCGACACCTCCTGGACTATGTTTTGTTTGTTGCAGTATACTGATAGCTAAAAATAAGCAAAAGCTGGAATGAAATTTTCGTAGGAGATAACTGTTAATGATTGTTTCAAGTAGAAAGAACGAAAGCCAATTCGGTTTCCGAGAATAATCAGTAGTTTTAAAATAATTACATCCTACATTGTTTATAAAAAAATATAATTTTATGTGGGTATGAGTTATAATCAATTTCAATATCACAATATTGTGATATTCAATGAAAAGCCCTTTAAAACCAAAAAACAAAATAGCTAATGTAACTTGACATAATCCCAAACAAGGTAAAGCTTACGATAAACAACTGAAAGATGCTTATCCATACCAAGAATTTTCTTAACGTCAGTTGTTGAAAAGTAGATGCATGTTCACACTTCACTCTCAAGAACAACTATATAAGCATTTCTCAAATTGTACTATTCAACCCGACACTTGCATTCTCTTCCCTATACCGCAAACCCGCGATTGGCATGACAAAGATTACCAGGACCTTAAGGACACTTTGTCATATGAGAATCCGTAGCTTGAAGCTACCGTTTGAAGCTAATTCTTCTCGAAATAGAGAAAAAAGTCTTTACCTGGCGTCTTGAGCTATTGTAATTCTGAAGAGCTGAAAATCCTACAGATAATCCCAGCTTATTGGTTTGGACCTCTTCGTTCCGATGTTGCCCTATTTGCTTTACAGACGCTTCTTGAGTACAGGTATGTAGCTAGTAGGGATTATAGTTTATGTCTCGAACTAAACAAACGTATGTCTAAAAAAATGATTTGTGTCGGCGAAAATTCACCGAGTATACTTTAATTCGTGTTTGTCCCTCTCAAAACTCATGAAATTAAATCAATTCATGTGTTGGAAGGACTATAAAAAAGGCTTTTAGCTAACCAACAACAGTAAGCACGATTGAGCGCGTTGAACGGTATAATTGATGACGCGTCACTGCAGCAAAGTCGGCAAAGTACAAAAGCAAAATATCGAAGAAGGTATTACTGTGACTTTCGTTTTTTTTTTCAAGCGGAAAGGGTCAATGCAATCTATTGTCAATTGGAGCCTATCTTTGGTTGGAATCCATCTTGACAAAAGATCAACAACCGGAATGACCTACTGTTTGTCCCGCTATGGTTTCTACCATCGTGACCCTACGAACTTCTTCGGTCGTGGTTAATTGTTTGATTCGAATTTTATTGGTCGATCCATTCGGTACCGATGGGTTGTATGGTCGGGTCACACGCTGGTAGAGTTTAGTAATTCCTAATGTAAAAATGAGTACAAAACAGTAGCCACAATCAGCTGGGTTAATGCGTGTGCCATTATACTACATTTCGGTGGAGTTTGTCTGGTACTCCCCACGAAAAATTCCCCTCTCAAAGTTTGTTACATTTTGATGCGGTAATGCTTTGCATTTGACGTCAGCCGTTCGTGTACGAAGTATAACGAAAAATGCCTCGATGATATTATTTACTACGTTTTATGCAACATAAAATCTATTATTAAGCTTATGACCAATGATGCAATCGGTTTTACTGCAACCAGTTCCTTGCCCTAATGTTTATACATCAAGGCGTCGTTGTAGATGCTACAGAAAACATTACACGACATAGCCGATCCCCAATAGACCGCTCACGTCCGGCGGACCATTCCAAGTAGCGCTGTCACTTTGTCGCCAACAGTTAGTCTGTTCTATGCTTACCAGAAAAACACAACCCCAAGAGCATTGGAGATTGTGTCCCTCCGCTGGGAAAATGTATAAATAGATCCTGCAAAAAGAATACTTAAACTATCCCCCCCCCCTTAACAACATCATTCATCGAAAGCAGAGTTGTGCATTTGACATCATAGGTTTCGGCTATTCCCTTCGCGGAAATATGGGATTTTTTTAGATGAGTCATCGTTGTAAATGGAGAAAGTATGGCACCGCGATGAACCAGTAAAGAGATGAGCGATAATACTTGCCGATACTGTGATTAAGGATTAAAGATGCATGGAATGTCAAGATGCGTGCCATAAACGATGAATATTTGGAATGATGTTTAGGAAAATCCTGTAGTGATCGTCTTCGGACACTCGTTCGGAAACATGCCAAAAATTCGATGTGGCTTATGCCTTTTGATCGCTACATTGGTTTGAGTTTTTTTGGCCGTAGTACAAAAAATATTTAACATATTTTACAGTTTCTAGACCTGCCACAAAGTAGCATTTTAGTTTAGCCAAACCATTAAGATGAAGATCGTTTACCAGTTCGGTAGATTCTTTCTTTGATATGGCCTTTCAGTCGGCATACCGACATCTCAATGACGCTAGGATGTCTGGTCGTACCCGCAAGTCGAAGGTAGTGCAAACGCACATGTGACAGGGAACGATCGTAATCTTCGGTCGGATCTGTGGGTCACTGCAAAGATACTTCTTCAAACATGCGGCAGCAGCACTGTCAACAAATAGGGGGCACTGTTTGAATTTACACTGAGCGTGGGTTCTTTCTCCAATTTAAATATGTACCCTTGAGCGAGGCGCACGTACTTTTGGTGCTGCGAGTAGTGCTGCACGAGGCATGGAGCTGGGAATTGTCAGAAAAAGAACAGTTTGTATCTGGCCAGAAGCAACAATTCGATCGTTTGTTTGCCTCCACCAAGATGCATCTGAGACAAGCTACGTCCTCAGCAAATGCTATTGACCTGCATTTGTCTAACTCTACCACCTCCCCCCCCTCACGTGTGCATGTGTTGGGCCGCGATCACTGACAAGAACGGATTGGTGGTGAGCTACTGTAATTAGGTATTCGGCTGTGTAGAAGGGATTCGTTGGACAAGCAACACCACGATCATTATCTCCGAATTTCAATGTACTACATTCAAGCGCGGGATGAAAAATAGCTGTTAAATGAGTCTTTGCATATTTGGACTGAATACATTAATGTTTAATTAAGAGGTTAGGAATATGTTTAAAAATGTGGGAAAACTGTTTTTCATAGAAATGTATGCTATGTGAAGAATGTAAACTCTAGCTTGTTTTTCTACGTTTTAAGCGATATTTTACTAAACGTAATGATTCTTTTATTGGTTTAATTACTAGAAAATATTGGGAGACACACTGTTTAGCTACAAAAATCAGTGATATAAATATATTTTATTTTTCATGTAATGTATTACGAGTGTGTTTTGATTTGTATGACATTTCAATTTCTATTTAAAAAATCCAATATAGTAGTAGTTCATGGATTTTTGTATTTAAATTGCATAATTTGTGAAACTATACATACTGAGCTGTTATTACTGAATACACCGCATTTTCTCCGACAGGAAAATAGAATCCTCTATCATTCCACTTAATTCAATTATAACTTTCATCCGTAATCATTGCCGTTTATCGCTCTGATGAAGTGACTTAATGTTTAATCATAATTAATTATGGCGATAAGAAAAGCAGAAAAACCGAGGAAAAGAACGCTGAAGCGTACTGAAGTATTCGTGCCAATCTAGCTCGAGTAATGTTCAATAAGCAAGGCTGTTGTTTTGGTATCAAATAACTCTCCTATGACGAAGATATGTATACGAATTACTTCCTATATGCATGGTTACACTTTACGTAGCTTATGTCATATCTTGATATTGCTTCTTTTCCCGTATGTTTTGGCAGGGAAATTGCATCATTAGGAATAGAACGTGCATTAAACATTCATTTCTGATTATTTCCTGCGTTGTTTTTAAGAACTAGTATTAACAATAATCAGCGGAGAAGTGTTTGCTACAGGAAATAAGAGCTCAATGTCGGACACTTGCGTGGAATAACACACTTGAGACAATGGTGGATGCGAGCAGTATTTTAGTCATCGACACTAATGCCATGGATGGCAGACGGGCGATAATGAAAAGCGCAGTCGAACCAGGAAATTGCTGCACACTCTATTAATAAATCATACAGTGACAGTTGGGTAAGTAAATAAACAGTAACGCTGTACGTCGCCACACACAGAAGCGGCTGTACGCGATGATAGATGCGAGATGAGCCGCGTATGGTGCATTTCCTCGTGGCAACCACTTCAATTAATAGTGAAAGTGACAGAGAGGCCTTCTGACAAAGGCCGCCAACCGATCAGGGGACAAGTCAGCATTGGGTTTGAGGAAAGAAGCAAAATTGTTGTATTTTATGAAAATGAAAATTGAATCACAATTGCTTTAAATATTAATATCCAACATTGTTGTACGTTAGCCAAAAAGTGTAAGCAATTTTTGGTGTCGCCCTGCAGTTTCATCAATCATGCTGCACAGCCTGTTTGGACATAGTCCAAATTGATGGATGAAGTACCAGAGTATCCTCTAGTTTCGCTTCTTCCAATTAGCTTATCACACGATCGGTCGACATAGATTGTGTGGAGTTGTGATTTTCCACGGATTTGAAAAGAGCAAGAAAAAACAAAAACCTTGCAGCCAGAGCCCACTGCCAGAATGGTAAAACCGGGCCGGCAACAAGTCCGTGACAAATTGCACTTTTCGTCCATCGAAAATTGTCGAAACCCGTAAACCCATCCACAAATCCCCGACAAACAGAGCTTGTTACCACGTTAGCCGGTATAGATTTCGGTATGTGGCTTTTGGGTGATTGAAAAACATCGTAAATCTTTTCGGTCGACCATTGCCCTCCGCGTGCACGCTAGCAGCCACACAATGCACTTCTCGGTAGTTGGGCCATTGATGCCGTCGAGTTGCAAAGTGCCACAGTTACGCCGCCGTTGGTGCACATGCAAGAAAAACGGTAAAGAAAATTGAGAAAGTGGAAATTTTATAGCCCACTTTTCCGGTAAGGGTGCTTGCTGGGCGCTGGAGGTCCTGGTACGTCGTAGAAAATGGTTAAAACGGGTCCTGCACGATTTGAAACCGCTCTCGGTCTTCGTGTATGGTTAAGAACATTAGGACCACCAATAAAATGAGCATTAATAGCATCTGTAGCGGGGACTGTGCATGAGCATAATAAACACTTTTAAGCATGATATGGTGGGAAACAAACATACTAAAAAGACATTGCATTCATATGGAGCATCTGCGTTTGTCACATGATTTCTAATGTTTCTTTTCATAATGAGAGTGCGGTGATAGTTGGTATGGTCTTGCAGGGGAGGGATGCTTTAACAAATTTTAGGGACAAACTTTGGGCATTATCTTTCTGCAGGAAGGTTATTGCCAGATCCTGCAATGTGCTTAGTTCTATGCGTGATAAGTCGATTGTGGTAACTAGAAGAGGAGCATGTTTTATCATATGGCAACAGTTTGTTTTAATGGAGTGTTATACAAAGACATAGAGATAGAGAGCTATTGAACCTGACCAAGTTTTTGGTTTGGAAAGGGATCAAATCTCATCTCGACCAAACATGTCCAAAGCAGCTGTTTTAGCGGATGATTTGAGCTACCTGTTCTGTGAAAAGGGTGCAACAATAAAAATGACAAGTCCATTACTTTAATGCCTCAATAAACGTTTGTGCTTCTATAAATTCCCTTCGGTGGTAGTACACCAACAGTTTAGCATCCAAAAACGATGCTCACTGTAGCAACTTGCTACAACCTCTGTTTTTTTCTCCTCTGTTTTCCTTCTTCCTACAAGAATAACCCACCGTACGGCTGGAAGCGGTTGTTTTCCGATATAATTTTTCACATTTTCACATAAACTGCTCGCTGCGGCAGCAACAGCGCTGTCGCGTGGAACGTTGGCCAAGGTTTGTAATGAGAATAACAGCACGGGGGCCGCCTCTTGCCTCTGGATGGTTTCGGTAAGGTCTTGTGCCCATCAAGAAGCACCTTGTACGGTTTGTGTATGTACATAATAAATCCCATTTTCTGTCATGTTGAATTGCTGGCAGGAGATTTATTATGTTTCGGATTTACTATGCTATGATACTAAAGTTTGCTCCAGCACCGAGGCAGACCATGTTCCTGTTGTGTTGTTCGGAATGAACTGTATGTCCCTAAGGATAAATAGAATGAAATCAATCAGCGCAAAAGTGCACGGGCTGGTTCGGACTGGTACGTTTGTACAAAGTATACAGAACAAGACCGTTTATGACTACACATGCCGCAGAAACCATTGATTTTAAGTGCGAACTTGGTTTAGTGCATCACAACATGCAACGTTTGTGCAATATGTAGAATTGATTCAAAATATAAATATAAAGCCCAGAATAATGCGTTCGAATGAGGTTCCGTCGTGGTAATGTATGATAGATTTTTGTCAATTGCCTTATGTTGCGAATATACAAAAATCAATGAAGTGATGTACCATACACACAAAAAATCAATATTATGCTAAAAACGCAAAGTTAAACTCTCAAACTCGAGATATTAACGGGCAGCTCAGGGCAGACAAGCGAGGCAAAATAAAAACATATGAAGTGATCCCCTGGGATAACGTTAAGTCAAACTTCTTTCAAGCTGCATGGGATTGGTTGATGGATAAAAGATTTATTTCTTCACACACGACGACAGCCAACGTCCGATGAAGATGCGAATATGCTGCCGCTGGAGAACATCGTGTAGAACAAAAGCAGCTTAGGAAAGTTGGGCTTATTTTCGTTGAAGCCGAAAGAGAAGTTCTCGGACTAACAGTGTGTGTGTGTGTGGTTGATGTAAGATAGAGAAAGTTTTTGGATCGAGCCGTGTTTAGGTTATGGTTCAACACTAATCGGGCACATAGGGCTTAGTTGGCCAGAGTAGTGACTTGCTTTCCTGCTTCCCGAAAGGCCAATTGTGTCCACCGGGAATGACTTTGCTTCAAGTGAGCGAGTACAATCGGGCTCAACAAGAAGGCAAACTTATGCCTGAAATGGTAAAAACTTTTACTGACAGGAAGCATTGTGATGAAATATTTGTGGCAAACCTGTATTGCCGGAAGAATCTAATTAAAATCACACTGCATGGAGGAATAAGTTTGCCAAAATTAAAAAAATAAATCCTGAACTAAGACGAAAAAAACACCAATATTTATTACGGTTCAATAATAAAGCGCTTAATAAGGCGTGAAACGCTATTAAGAACGTTTACCATCATCCTAGACGTGCGGCGACCCTAACCTCACATTGTTTGTGCAATTATCACCCCGAAGAAGTCGAGAGGAAGACAGAAGGAACCAAAGGATCCTGCAATACGTACATGGCAAACGTTGGGATGCAACGTTTTTAGGGACACAAGTACACCCTCTGACGAATGGACAAAGTTTGTCCGCAGTTGTAATTGTTATGGTGACCACAGAGCGAATTTACTGACCAGGTGGGCACAGAACGGACCGAAGGTTAGAGGCCGACCGTGTAAAACGCACGAGCAAGCACAGGAACAATGCGTGGTATGAATGGACGAATGCGTAGGATGGCAGATGGCTTTCAAAGTCCGTAAAATGAGAGTCGGGATGCAACAGCTGATGCATTATTGGGTTTTGCTAGGCAGGACTGCAGCAGCGGACGTTGCACCGGCACTGGTGGCTTAAGGTTGGTTAAATAAAAACCGTAGGGATTTTGGAAAGGCCGTGTCGTGCAAATAAGGCATCTGACGAGTGTTTGTGAACTATACGGCAATGGTTTGTTCTCCGCCAGGCGGTTACACCTGGGATTCACAAGGGTATGGTTTTGTTGCAACACGATACTCAAGCGAATTTGGAGAGCTTATTCTGAGGACGGGAGAAACTTTGTTTTGACGCATGCTGCAAAACTATGCATGAAACAATTGTCCATTTATATTAAGAGTAAGATGTTATCTGCGTATATGGTGACATAATGATACTTTATTATTGTTGAAAGCTTGTAGCTAGAAAGTAACTAACGCGAATATATGAGGAACAAAAAGGAGCAAGAATCGGGACTTGAAATCATCGTTCTAGATCGATTATAACATTAAATTTATAGATAAAATAAGTCTTTTAAGACATAAGACATATAACTGCTACAAATTATGAAAAATAAGCATTTGTGCATTTTTGTTGCATTGGAAAATGTTGCCCAACAGCCTTTAAGCGAAAGGAAATCAAGTACAACAGCCATATAGAACTGAGCACAAATTATTTATGCAAAATTCTTTAAAATCAACTGCAAACATCATAAAGGAAACGTAAAGACTAATAGAATGTAAGAGATTACGAAACGGATCAATAGAACAGCCTTCTAAAGTGTAGACCATCATAAAGGCTATGATGTAAATGTAAATTTTCTATCAGTTCGCCGGAAAGGCCCAACCCCACCCCATGGGAGCATGAATTTCATTTTCATCTGTTTTAATATTATTTCCACCATTCGATAAACAACGTGCGAGGGGCAATAAAAACAACATGTTTAAACGTTCGCGTACGGTTTTGAGCTAAACGTGCCTCCGGTACTACACGCCAAATTTCCATCCCACAAAGTTACGGGTTGTTGAAAAGCACAGTTTCCACGTTTTCCGTCTCATGTTGTTCGCTGATGATTGCGACAAAATGCGATTCCTTTGGTCGGGAGAATTCACCGGCAGGATAGCGGGGCAGTAAAATTGCCACTTTCCGAGAGAGCGAAAGAGGCATCAAAACTACGCCACGTCCACCCTGTCTGTCCCGGCACGATTGCAAAATGGTTTCTCCTCTTTATTACATTTAGAACGGGGAGGGTGGGTAGCGTGTATATGTGTACGAGTGTGTTACTGTTTGCTTACTGGTGCGTCGGACTCGGTGAACAGCGCGCCAGAACACACAGAGCTAGCCAGACAGACATGATGTCGAGTGATGCAGGATACACCCCAAGTTACCATGACAACAGACAGCGGCTTGTGCATGCTCTGCACGGCAGCAGGAGCGATGAAACGTGATTGTTTAAACGTTGGCCTCGGGTTTTGGAAACTCTGCCTACAATCAACACCAGGACCAGGGTGGCGACACTCCGATCTCACCATAATGTACGAAAAATATCGATTTTTGTCTCTTCTCTCTTTCCTCTCTATTGCTTCCGAAACGGTTCTTTCGTTTTCGGTGTTGCCCGAGGGAACGATTTTTTGCCTAGGGACACCAAACATCCCTTTTTCAAGGTCGGCCAAAATGTGCACATGTTTTTTTGCTTTCATTCCCCCATTTACGAGTGGGAGGAAATTCGATGAAAATTGCACCCTCAGCATCCGGTATGGCTAATTTGCCGTACTGAATGAACCAGGTCCCGGGCGAGTACTGTCTCAGACGAGGGGAAACACACACGACAATGCGGGCTAATGAAACCCGGTCCAGATTGCTCCAAAGTGAGGAAACCATTGGTAAGCTACGTGGAGCGTTAGAATTCGATGTTTTTCGGTCACCTTATCGAAGACGCTGCTATCAGTGGAAGGCGTGCGCGCGCGTCTCTTCGTGCCGCATTATCGGGCGAACAGAGTGGACTACGTCAGTATGGCTAAACGCTTCGACAACGATTGTTTGTCTGTCAGACGTTCACACCGGTAAGTGTGCGCACTCGTGAGTAATACCCTCGTGCACTCCACGCTAACCGACAGTAGATATGGTCGTCGGAAGTAGGTCTCTGCTGGGTTGTATTGCATTGGCGGCTGTCATACTAGCCGGCACGTGCAGAACGTCCAGCGCCGCTAAGATACTGGCCGTGTTTCCGAGCATCAGCAAGACGAACTATCTCTTTGGACAGGTGCTGTTTGAGGCACTCGCAGCCAGAGGTCATAATGTGAGTAAGAACGCATCAAACACAGACTCATAGTTACTGACGATGTTTGTTTGTCTGGTGGTACATCTGTGCAGGTAACCATCGTAAGCCCGTTTGAGGTGCAGTATGCGTACGAGAACATTCGACAGCTGAGGATAACTGGACTGTTTAGCCACATAGAAGGTAGGTCGGTGGGCAAAACGCATTTGGAGCGGCGTCTTATCAAAAACTCGGTGCTATAAAACGTTTGCTTCTGGACAGATTATGGACTCCACGCGAATGTGTTTACCAAGCGTGACAAATCGAGCTTCTATGGCAATACCAATGTCATCTATGGCACCGCCGCACTGGCCGACTATACGCTCGGCCATCCAGCGCTACAGGAGCTGCTAAAGAATCCGACCGAAACCTTCGACCTGCTAATCCTGGATCAGGTGCTGTGTGAAAGTTTACTCGGGTAAGCCAAAGAAGGGCAAAAGGACCCTTTTCCCTCCCTCATTCTCAAGACGCCCCATCGATATGGGCGGCGAACAATCGCTCCCGCGCACAATCTTATCGCGCCATGCCGTCCACATTTCACAGGTTGGCTTATCATTACGGGGTGCCGGCGGTTGTGTACAGCGCCGATGCCCCCAACAAGTACACGAACGAGATGGTGGGCAACCCGCACAACCCGGCTTACAATCCGATCCCGTCGCTCGGCTACTCCGACCGAATGCATCTGGTGCAGCGCGTGTGGAACACGTTCGTGTCGATCTGCGAGCAGTTTAACTACAAGTACCTGTACCTGCCGTCGCAGGAAGCCGTCTACCAGCGCTACTTTGCGCGGCGCGATCTGCCCCCGCTGCTTGATCTCATTCACAACGTTAGCCTGGTGCTGGTAAACAGCCATCCGGTAATTAACTTCGCGCGTCCGTTCGTGCCGAACATGATTGAGATTGGCGGTGCACACATCCGCCAGCTGGAAAATACGGGCTTCTCGCAGGACGTGATCAATTGGGTAGAGAAGGCAAAGAATGGAGTGATCTACTTCAGCATGGGCACGAACATTCGCTCGGCCGACTTCCCTGAAAGCTTGCGGGAAGCGTTCGTGGGCGCGTTCAGCAAGCTGAGCCAGGTGCTGATCATTTGGAAGTGGGAAAATGCCACTCTGCCCAATCAATCGGGCAATGTGATCATTGGTCCGTGGATGCCGCAGCAGCAACTACTGGCCCATCCGAACGTGCGGTTACACATCACGCACGGTGGACTGCTCAGCATGATGGAAACGGTGCACTATGGCAAACCGATTGTTGGATTGCCGCTGGCTGGAGATCAGGAGATACTGGTAAACCGTGCGATAGAGGCTGGCTTTGGTCTGAAGCTCGACTATCAGAACATAACGGAGGAGCAGGTGCTGCACACGATCAACGAGATGCTTAACAACTCTACGTAAGTGTGAACAAAATCAACCATCTTTTGGGAGCAAATACCCATAATCAATTGTTTTTTTTTTGCTCAGATATCGTTATGCAGCTTTAAAAGCTTCCCGACAGTTCCGAGAACAACCGCTTAAACCCATGGACAAAGTCCTCTACTACGTTGACTACGTGTTAAAGCAGGATAGTGGCGTTAATTATTTGCGCAGTGGTGCACTGTATCTATCCTTTTGGCCCCGGCACGTCGTAGATGTTGCCACCATACTGGTGCTAATCACCATGATACCGGTGGGACTGTTTGCGACGTTGATTCAGATCATATTGCGAAAGACACACGAGAGAAAGTTGAAGAATACTATAAATACAGGCAAAGCGGCAGCTAATGGGAAAATGGCGGGCAAGGCTGTGCAAAAGAAAAAGAACTGAAATGGAACCAAGACTGGTAAGGATATATGGGAGTATTTGGGCTTATGTAGTGTTGTTTAAATGGTATAAAAATAGAAATAAAAATTTCACTGTTTTATCAATTTAGAACGAGTTCTGTACTCCTCCACCACTATAAGTGATGTTGAAATCAATCGTAATAATAACTTTTACATGAAAGTAAAGTACACTGAACGTAACAATCGATGTGACATTTAGAGTAATAGCTTCCAACCTCATTCATTCTGTTATAATTTCTTCTTTACACACATATCCTACATAAAAGCCTGTCAGTTAATTACACCATTGATCCCGCCATTAAAAAATGTATGCTCAATAAGCCCACCATAATGAGAGTAAAATGGGTCTGACATGAAAAATCGATCCAAGAGCATCAGTTACGAACAAAAACCCTCGTATCACCTTTTCAATGATGACCCCAAACCACACGAAATAACCCACCTCGACTCGTCGACTAATGATGCCATTGAAGGCGCAAAGCTCCTTTGCCAATGAGCTTAGAATACAAGAGTGTCATCGTCGTATGTGGTGTAACAAAAAAAAAAACGGTAATACACGATGATATGAAAATCGAAAAACATATCAACGCATCGCCATAGAACGAGCCAACTGGGCCCCTTCATGGCTGACGATGTGTTGATGGAGTTTTATTTGAAAAAATAACAAGAATTTGTAAGCGGACTCTGGTTGATTGTTTGTCATTGGTGGTGAGCCTTAAAGCAGGATACTATCCACATACCGAAGCACGTGTTATTCGTTGCGAATGAGTGTGGCCAGCAACGACGATACACCACCACACCAGTGTATGCATTGAAAACGATAATGACCATCCCGTACTGAGGCAACCGAAATAAAGTCAACCCGAGGCTCGGTCGACTCTCGGTTGCTTCCTTGTTAAGCAGATCAGGCCTGCTAAGTAGCTTACAGTCAGCAATGTAGCCAATTTTTCCATCGTCAACTCTTTGTACGTACGCTTTCCCGCAGGGAGGCTGTAGAATACACGCTGGAATACACGCTTGTTGTTGTTGTGGGCCATGGTTCGCTCCCTCCGCGTTTATGGTACGCATTCGCCGCGGCCCTGCATCAAACCAATACGCTGCACTATGGCGTGTGATGGAATCGCGTGAGGAGAGATTTTTTCCAAGCATCTCTAACATGAGAGCTCTTGTTTTGCCCGCGCATGCACATCATGAGTATGATGGTAGAAATGATCTGACAAAGCTAGTAAATAACATCACACCATCATCAGAGTGGGGCGGGCTGGAGCTGTGTACTATAAAATGCAAATCTACTCCCCCTATTTGTTCGCTCCAGTCTTGTTGTGACTACATTTTCCCTCACAGTGGCAAAGATAGATGCATCAGTCAGCGTGAGGTCATTTACGGGACAACCATTCCCTTGGTTGCTGTACATCGATCGACATCGGTTGATGCACACTGTCCTCAAACTCAACACGCCAACCAAACCTCCAGCAGCGTGCGCATGTGGCAGATGTTGCCGCTGCATCTCAGAATAGGCCGATAGGTATCGTAAATATTTAGATTTTCTCATTGTTGTGCTGCAAATTAGAAGAATAGGAAGAGAGAACTGCTCCGCTCTAGCTAGACGCTGGCTTGTGAATGTGTTTACAAGCCAACTTCTACAATCAATCGCAACGATGGGCACCAAACTGAAATCGGGCTCATTTTGCTGCCCACAATAAGTACAAACCAGCCGAGCATCAATAGACCATCGAACTGCCGGGCGACGAAGCGTATCTAATACTTTGCCAAATTCCCAGCCTTTATGCGCCCTTCGTTGGCACGATGAGTATCCTACAGAGCGTACAGTACACGATGTGGTTGATGTTGTTGATGGTGGTGCTGTGCAACGAGAGTGAGGATATTTGTGGAATGAACTCGCCTTCCTAACGGTTCCGATAGAAATGGGATGATGGAAAGCCTTGCGGGTGCTAGTGATTGGATACTCGTTTGCAAATATACGTTTGAAGTTTTAAATCAAAGAGAATGGAGCTTGTGGTTAAGTTTCGTACATATTTGCTGTTGGCAGTACAAGCATCAAGAGTACATTTAATTGAATGTACGATGAACCGTGCAGCAGAGTATAGATAAAACCACAATCAAGCTGTGAGAAATGCGAGATAAAATTTGAATCATTGAGGAGATGGCTCTGTAAATGATTTACGATCAACAAAGACTGCACATTGAAAGCTAATTGGATAAATATGAGATATTTAGAAGTGAAATAAATAAAATCAAATCAAGAAACAATAATCCAGCTCTGATTTTGAACAATATTACCCCTTACAATACGAGCGCATTTATCATACTGTATCATACCTACGAAAAGGTTTATTAATGACGATAAAATAAGCCTTTTAACGGATTGTTAGCAACAAAGCGAAACCCTTTTGCTGAAGGTTAGCACTGAAGGGTGATGCCTCAAGGTCATGGAGAGAAAAAGCGGTATTACATTTTTTTCCAAATCTTTCTCATGCATTCACCCTTGTTAATTGCAACACACCAGAAAACTTCCACAAGAGGAAAAAAATGTATATCCTGAAGCAATTTTTCCAAAAATGTGGTTCTAAAACTAACAGGGGTACTTTCGTTGAACGAGACCGATATAGAAATCCCAGAATCGTTGTGAGTTTGTTTCAACTGCTCCAGTACCATATCCAGTATCATATCCAGTGACAGGAAGCTCCGGAAGAAAATGTCAGCCGTTCGTTGTCTGCATCCAATCTAACAACCACCAAACAACGATTCAGTTGAGCAAGAATGAAAAAGTCGAGAAAATCAAACCATGCATGTGGAAGCGTCGATTGATCGCTTCCTGCATTGTAGGTTAGTGACGAAATCGAACCAAATCGTCGTAGCGATTTTCAGTTGCTTCTACCCTGTTCGTGTTCATGAAATAAACTTCCCGTACATGAACGTATAAGGTGGAAATAATATTGGGCAACGAGTCTAGTTATCTAACTCCCCCGTTCTACGCTCTCCTCTTCAGAGACCAGAATTTTACTGCAGGGTGAAGATTTTATAAGCCGGTACCCGTTTGATGCCTGTCGATTCAATATCGACATATTTGTTTTAAACACTCGTGAACGAAACACGCAAGATCACGCGAGAACGTTGCGTGGCAGTGATGCAATGAAGGTATTGAATAGGAGGAGAGCGAGAGCGGGAGTAAAAACCACCCCAAATCGACGAACAAATAATCAAACAAGCGTACATATTCATTTCCAAAATAAACACCTCTCCCGGTTAGCCCGGTTAGGTGGCAAACGGTTGCGTCAGCGTACGATTCGGCGGCTTCCTTTGCGCCCCGACAGCTGACTTATTGCGTAAGTATTCGTTAGCCGGTGGACCGGATCGTGACTTGGCTGCATCTTGGCGAGAGGTGGGAGATTGGTGAATTCTTGACAGACATTAAGCTGCGCAATAAATATGCACGTGCTGGGAGATTTAGAAAGGTATCGATAAGATGCACTGCCGCGGGTAGTTGGACGCTAACGTGGAAGCGCTAAATGTTTACCCATTGCCTACAAGAAAAAAGTTCAATCTGTACAAAGAAGTGAAACAAAATAACCCATGGTTTACCTTCTCGTGTTGTGCAGACAAATGTCCAACGACCAAGAAGAAAGTGTTTAAAACCGAATGACAAAAAAGATGAAAATTAATGTGCAACCAATCGGCGGTTGGTACCGTCATCTATTTGCCGGATATTAAAATTTCTGACCCCGGCAAATGGAAATGTTAAGAAGTGATTTAACTCCGCTTCACTCCACCAGCCGAATACTTTCCACGACCGAGCACAGAACGCATCGTATACACGCTGCGCCACGATCGCTCGAGATGCAGACGGTTGATAAGGAATGCATGGCCTAGCCGGGGCCGGTTAAAAGCGATAAAAACGACCGCTTATGCGGGTCGATCGATCTTCGACGGGAGATGAGACTAGGGATGCAAGGGTAAAAAATAAACGCGTGGTGGTGCGCCGGTGAGGGACTAATAAATGGTGACTCTTGGCAGCTGATTTAGCTCCCTTTGCTTCCATACAGAACCGTGCCTCGGTGCAAGTAATGCGCTTGTGTGGCAGCGCGCTAGTGGTTCTTCTATCGGTGGTGAGAGTGAGTGAGCAATGGCTTAATCTAAGAGTGTGAATCGAAGGGTAATTTTATTTACGGTCTGATAAATTAGACGATTGTGAAAAACGGCCCACAAAGTGTTGCAAAAATGTATAAATCATTCCTTATATATTCTAGCATCATATTAAAAAACATGAAAAGATATTTAACACCCTTATCCATGGCACAATGGTTCAGCCGATTGTAGACAAATGAGAAAAAGAAGCAAAAATAGCCAATTATATGCTGGACAAACGTATCAAAAATGGTTAAAGTGCACTAAACATCTTTGTTACGGTAAATTAGAAAAAAGAACTTATTGTCCTTACTCTACGTACACCTTAATGTAGAGGCTTAAATATAAAAGTAAATGTAGGCTAATTGCTAGGATTGTGTAATTTATATTATAATCAATGGGTTTAAGCGACCATTGACACAAACCACGTACAGGGGTTTTCATTTGATAGCACAAAAGTATCAACTATTATGACAAGCGTTGCATATTATAACACAACCGCTTTAGATGAAAAGACAAAATTTTCATGTATATGACAACCGTCGCAGATGATAGCACAATTGTATCACTTGATATTACAAAGCTGGTACGAGGGTACTAACGTATACAATCGTACAATGTGGTACATTCGTATCTAGACTTACAGGGTTTTTTACTTGATTTCGC
The DNA here is from genome assembly GCF_943734685.1 of Anopheles coluzzii. Lineage (NCBI taxonomy): Eukaryota > Metazoa > Arthropoda > Insecta > Diptera > Culicidae > Anopheles > Anopheles coluzzii. The sequence continues at coordinate 87,602,829 of NC_064670.1, forward strand.
ATGAGAAGCAACGTTGAATGCAACTGCAGCAACTGACAGGACAAGCGGACAAGTAGTATTCAGAACGTCATCATGCTTAAAACAACTTTCGCATAGCATATCACAAACGCGGTATCAAGTAATAAACCCTGTAAGCTTAAGATATCTCTAAAACAGTTCTCCGTGCATAAAATAACAATTAACAATAAAAATAATTTTGTTACATAATTTTTTTAAAATAAGTGCCAAATCTTGAATCTCAAGCTGAATCGAATAGAAGCCGAATCATGGTTTAAAGTAAAAGTCTTAGAGCACTCTGTTATGTTAGATGGTTTAATAGATTAAAATTATACATATAGAAACCTTCAACAATGTTGAACAGTGTACGTTTTGAAACATCAATGGGATTTTAAAACATCAAATGTTAAAATTTGGAAATATTGTCCGGGTTTATACTTCACATTCGATACAAACCATTTCGGTCACTGCTTACACCGCTATAGGTTCATTTATCCTACCTCAACCTGCTTGCCCATACATTCATTCATGCAAAATGATCGATCCGACATCCTCGCTGTCCTGCATACATACAGCAAACTTTGCTAGTCCTGTTGCGATCGAACGGAACTTCCGGGTTGGGGGTGTTGCTTTCGGACTCGGACCTACCGGATGTCGGTACCTTTCAGCCTGCTCAACCTGTCGTTAACCTTTGACTAGGAGAAACCGTAAACAGATAGCAAATACAAACAATGTGCGCTTATCACCCCCCGGAGCCGTATTTTTTTCTTCTTCCTTTGCTGAATGCTTTGGTGTCCTGCCAGGCTTTTTTGATCTGGTTCGTATACAAACGGTTGTTTGTCGAATGTGTGTGATGATGTGATGGCTCTCCGTTTTCGGGTGCTGCTGGCAGGAACACACAGAAATACACACACACACACACACACACATGCGCACAGAGACAGATAGCCGTTCAAAGGAAACAGAGAAACGATTCGAAAATTCATCCCCGTTCATCCTGGGTTCCTGTTTTTTTTTTCAGCTGAATTTCTCGATTAGCCGCACCACCGGTGCTAGGGACGCACCGTTGTTGGCTGTGCTGTGAATCGATTCCGGTGAATCCCAGGTAAGGGAGAATCAAAAACCCTCAAACATGCACCTTTTTTTGGTGCGCTGTAGAAGGTATCATTTTGGAACGGATCCGTTATTTGCTCTGCTTGGGTCGGCCGTACCTGTCCGTTTAGGCGGTGTGTCCTGCGCTGCGCTTTCTAGACGCTCCAGGAAGCGCCATTTGCACAGGACAAGTTTACCTCAGCGTGGTTGGATTGTTTTTTTATGTTTCCTTCTCTTTACTGTAAAACGTTTATTTCATGCTGCTTTTTTTACTCTTCACCACCTCTCAGCCAGTACACATGCGGGGTCGTGGTCGTGTGGTGATGCGCTTAGAGCTTCTGTCATCGGGAAAGGAATCAGTAAAAGGTATCTTTGGGACCGGTGTGCTAGTTGCCTTTGGATGAAACGAACGCTCAGTAGCAGTAGCACCGACCGACAGAAGTGCTCTTGAGACGAATGGCTTCAGTGGAGAGTACAAGTGGGAAAGAAATATGAAAGGATAATATTTGTCGTTTCGAAGATCAAACTGTCAGAAGGACGGTCCGTGGCGTTTGGCGATAAATTAAATCTTTATCCTTTTTTAAGCCGTTGTTATTTTTGTTTTAATAACGCATGTAACATGTAATAACACTCCTTTGTTTTTATATAATATTTTGTTTCTTAAGCAGAGTATGCGATCCTTTTGTAACATTAAATGAAATACAACTTAAAAGATAAAAGATGAAAAGATCTATGTGAATGTGAACAGCCAACGAAAAAAGCAACAGCAAAAACACGTAATAAAATCACCATAAATGTATCAAATTACCACCGGTGCGATAGGACGCGATCCTTCTCGAAAGGATAGAAAAACTATATCCGATCGCTTCTTCGCCCTTCGTCGGTATCAATTTTATTGCACAGTTTCCAGTACCAATACCGATCGACAACTGGCAACCGGTGACATACTGAAACGGCATGGCAAGAGCAGGAGGAAATAGAAACAGCATTGACACGAACCCGGCACCGAAGTGCGCAATTCAGCAAACGATGCTAGAGGAAAACGTAAAGCATTATTAGGCTTTTTTGTACATCCAACCGACCTCATACTGAGACGTATCAGTTTTCTGCAGCGGTAAAGTGCCATCGGCTGTTTTGGGGCTGGTTCGCTCTCACCCTCTTCTTGAATGGGCTGCTGTTTGAGGATTTATGGCACTGCAGTGGAAAATTAACAGGAGTTAATTTCTAGTAGTGTGCTAATTTATGAGTACTTATCGTGCAAGGAACCTCAACAGCTGGTTGAGCTGCACCCAGTGGATATGTGGTGTAAGGTTTTTTTTCGGAATTATTTCATCTCAACAAACGTTGACACGGGTACGGGCTTCCGTTAGGATGGCAAAGATGCACTATTTATGATCGATTTATGGGCCACTAATGTAAAGAGGGCTCCGCCTTCAGGCACAACCAAAGCTGAATTTCGAAACAATCGATTTGCCAGTAGAGAGTTTAGTTTGAGCTTCAATTTTGCCAGTTGTGGCGTACCGATCCGGGGAAGCTGTGCAAGGTACAAACTTGACAATCAAAAATCAACAATTCCACTATTTCCAGGAACATTGTCCCGGAACCGTCCTTGCTTTCCGATCTCACAAAAGCAAATGTGTTAATATTACGGTACGGTTAGTGCTCTCTCGCGTAACATTTGCATATGCATCTCAGATTTGACTGCTGTTCAGTTACCGCCGTACCGGCGGCAGTCGAACAATCGTAAACAACTTCCCATTAGCATCACCTTTCCGAGAGGCGGTGGCGGTGGTCTCTGCGCAACCGGCACTGTGTTGGGGGTACAATTCCATAACAACTGGGCGTACGTTATGGAAGCATCATAACCGTTACCGTTTGGTCCTGTGCTACCGGCGTCGTAAGGTGCCGCTCACTTCTGCCGTCCCAGAAGTAAAGCCAACCCTCCTTGTGGGATACCAGTTATTGCCAGCATTAGCGTTGCGTTCGGGAAAGTAAACAGGAAGGAATTATCCCAACCTCGGGGTGCAGGTGCATCCGTACGCCCGGCATCGGAATGACGTTACGTGCCGTGTGCTGTGCCGTTTGTACTTCCGGGTCTAGCAAGAAGGATAACTTACTTCACATTGTGTGCCGCTCGGAGCGTATTGTGTTTGCACAACCGAAAGGGTTGCACACGCTAACGAAGTATAAACAGTGAGTGTTTGATCTCGTGCATAAGTGTAATTTTATCAGAATAATGGGTAGATCTACAAAGATCTCTTCTGCAAATGATAAACATAGTGTATCGTTTTCGAGGCAAAAATTACGAAATGGAGTCAATTGCTTGAAATAGCATTGCGCAAAAGGGGAGATTTCCTGCGATATTTTGTTAAATTTAGCTCCCTAAACTAACATCGCAGCACAAACATCCTATCGTAGTTACGCGCATCTGGGGAAAAAAGACGACTTTATGAGGTTTCTTCGGCTCATGTTGCCTAAATGCACTGGTGACGACAACCGATCGGCAGGTCGATCACTTCACACGTTTGAAAAGCATTGGAAATTTTATGTAGGTCATTCGGGCGTGGAGTTCTAAAACCTCACCGCGGGAGCGGAAACGTGATATACCGCAAAGCCGCTGTTGAACCAAGGCCCGAACAGGTTCAGGAAAAATGGAGTGCATCACAGTTTGGAAAAAATACAGCTGTTAGTTTCGGTGGTGCTTCGGACTTCCTGCTGTGTCCGAAGTATCGAAATGTCTCTATTGCTGCTTTCGGGTTCGTACGGCCTGGGACCCTAGATGGAGTTCGCAGTTGAGTCGAAGTAGACCAACTCTCACCTAATAAAACTGCACGTCATTCGGTTTGGTACTCCTTCCTGCGGGATCCGTTTGCATTCCCGGGGAGGACTACCGGCAGCATTGCCAGTACGAGACTTGATGGCAGACATGAGCATCGTTTGTTTGTACGTTTGATATGTTTTATGGGCAGTTAAATCTGCAACGGTCGCGATGGCTTGGTGTCTTTCTCGTTGCATAGTGCTACTGCGGGCATCGCTGGTCCAGCGCGAGTGCATTCCAATGGACAAACCATACCAAAGCCTATGCAAAATTCGTTTGCTTGTCCACCAGCATCAGGCGGGAGTTGAAGAATGGGCACAGCGTAAGCCTGTTGTGCCCATTTCAGATCTGAGCCGTTGGAAAATGCGATTAGATGCGGGTGATAGTGAATGCGGAACAACGGAGCTAGCGGTTTCCAGTGGTTCGGGACGGTAAATGCATTGAATTAAGCCAATTTAAAGCAGATCTTCGTCCGCCGATTCCGATGCAGTGGTGTTAGCTTACAATTAGGAGACAAGCATGGTGCGGTTTGTTCTAGAAGCTGTAAATATTTGCGTCAGCACAAAATGGTTGCAAAATATGGACCTACATGGGAGCGTTCAATGAAGAATTATTTTGACTTGAGCCGTTGGAGTTTAAGGATAGTTTATATTCGATGCTGCATGTTCAATGAAGAATGTTTTGTGTTTGAACAGTGGAAGTGTGAGTGCATTTGTTCTTATTATAAATAGACAAACCCCTGAAGCCTTGTTATTTCAGTTTAGATTATTTCAGCCCAAAAAATATATAAACAAATCCCGATTCGTCGTTTGCGCGACCAGGTTTGCTCATGAAGGATTGAATTTTTGTTTTGCTGCAGGATGAATATTGTGTAAAGAAAGGTTAAACATTATTTTCATCGAATTTTTAAGTTTAATAAAAGTATTACAATTAATTTCAAACAGAGAAAATGAAATCAAAATAATATGGAGGACCGTAACTGTCACATGGATAGAACTCGCATGATAGTAACTGTTCCACTGACAGGCTGAAATTTCAGCTCCTTGGATGGAAAAAGAAAAAGATTGATAAACGGATTTCAAAAACCACAGTTTTATCAAAATTCCCACAGTTATGAGAGAAATATTAGCTAGGCTAAGAGAACATTGAAAATAACGATAACGGTGTTAACATGTTAAATTATTTTACATTAATTGTAAATATCGCGGAAATAAAGTTATTGTAATAAAATTTAAAAAAAAACGGTAAGCTGTTACAATTATTTTAAAAAAATGCTAAAAAACTGTACTGATCCAGTTAATTTTTTACGGAAATCATACAAAGCAATTCAATCGGGAGTTCAAGCTACCCTATTCAATACGAACTTAGTTGACTTGTGTCTAAAGCGACCGATTTTTTACAGTGTTCATCAAGTTTTTCATCCAATGCTCTAAGTCTGTTTGTGAGTTAGCAATGCCTCTAGTAAATATCATTTATCGAACTATTTTGGGACAATATTAAATGAGTATTAAATCATTAGATGAACAAGACTAATAACAACAGATAATAGGTTTTTTTTGTTATTGGAACTACATGACAAAATGAAGTAAATGCATGTAGTTTTCAGAAAAAAATTGCTACACGATTTCTGTCCAAATTATTCCCTTGGTTCCGAGATCAAGAAACAGATAAATCAGAAAAAAATATATGCTTCTTAAACAGGATAGCCTAGACAAGATTGGAATAAGCACATAGTTAATATGCAAAATGAAATTAAACAGACCAGAACAAGGCTATGTTTAAGCCAGTATTATGCTTAAAAAGATATTAATCTAAAAGTTTAATGAAATTGACGAAAACCCCTTACAAAAAAATCCACTTAAATGTACATTATATAAGTTATTATCTTCTACAAATGAACCTTGTAGTATATTTTCTCAACTAACCCTCGTTGAATTCTTATAATTCGATGTACATTTTCCCTTGTTGTTTCCATACTGGCAATTTCTTCCCTCATAAGTCTGGCAATACTTTTCTGGGTCAAAACAATAAGGCACGGTAGTTTGAACAATAAGTGCTTAAGATCAAAACAATATTGCTATTAAACCCTTGGCACGAGCAGTCTAAGGGCAGCAACGATTGTGGTGCCAAAAAAGAAAGAAAAAAAGCTTAATTCAGTACAAAAAAACCCACTCCACCCGTTCAAATGTTTCCATACGCCAATAAAGTTGCATGTGTTTCATTATCCGGCCAAACTCGCATTACAACCATGTTGATTAAATCTCAATACAGCTATAGTACTTGCTGCCCGTCACATTACTACTACTACTCGTGTGTAAAACTCAGCGAACAACTGCAATCGAACAGACGGACGTGTGCCAACAGCGCAAACGACCAACGAAACACAAAATAAACATCCTCCATTTTTCATGGTTAGGGTCGCGAGTAAACATCCGATCGATTAGATGGTGAAACAACGAGAAAAAGAAGGAAAGAAACAAAATCTTACTAGCTCAAAAACGTAACGGAGCTTTAGCATACGGAGGTGGAAGCAAAACGAGTGTGTGTAAAAAATGGAACGTTCATCTATCGTACCACTCCCCCACGAACGGGGGAGGCACGTGCCAATGCTGCGACGACGGCGGCTGTGTGAAAACCTCCGTTAGAACATTAAAATATACGCACTTCGTAATGTCTTTCACGTGCTGGCTTCACGAAGTGCTGGCCACGCGGGACGGTGCGTGCGTGAATGCGCGTTTGTGTAGAAACCAAAAATGCATCGGAAAAACTAGCAACGTCTTACCAGCGACCAGTGTGACAAAGGCTGTTGGGGGTTCCATTTGCATTCCATCCATGGGTGGTAAAGAGGGAGAAAGAAAACAGAGGGAAGCACTGGAGTATCTTGTAAGATTTTAATCAAACCAATTGATGACCTATCAATGCACCACCAGTTGCTGCGATGATAGTTGATTAGATGCAGCCGCACACAGCAATTAAGGTGTAATGAGCTTTGTGAGATGAGATGGAGTTTAATTTGGCCCTTCCCATCGGGTGGTCGAGCCGAGCTGATAGTGCGCTTAAGTAAAAACAATCGCCAGTAAAAACAGTGGAACAGCGGGAGGGAAAACAAAACTGGTTCACCGGTTCACTGCCTTACTGCCGCACTAGGAAACAACTAGTCTCGATTGCTTGGATGGCACACATCGATGAGCTCGCTTTATCCGTGCCACCAGAGCGCGGTGCTTAGCTTCCGTTGCCGCTTTCGCTTTCGATCGACTCGTCACCGCGGGGATGATGCTGCTCGCCAGCCTACTAAGCACGACCGGGCACGACAAAAGCCCCGGTTGTCACGTGCTGGGAAAATTTAGTAATTAACCGACCTAAACTTCTTGCAGCCGGTGCGAAGAAGCTGGTACTGGTTGCGGTTTTGTGGTGCGTGCGCGTTTCATAATTTTGTCATAAAAAGTATGTTTTATGAGCTGCCAGCAGCAGCCTGTGGTAAAGAAATCTTCGGATGTACAGAGTGTGCAAAAAAACAACTCCCCGAAGCAGAACAAAAGCGTTTTTCGATTTCGTGCGGGGTACGTGTGGTTTCCGGTGCCGTAAAGCAGCGTTTGCCGTAAGGCACTCCCGGGAGCGGAAATGGTGCTATCGCGAGTGTATTATGGTGTGTTTTTATGGTTTATTTTGAGTATTTTTAGTAAGGAGCAGTAAAACCGATACTTAGAGTTTCTTTAAGCTGTGTGGAGGAAGTTGTTTACAACAAACATACAAAAAAAACATTTAATTGAAATATTTTGGCAAACATGATTTTGTTACTTGCGTTTTTTAATGTTACCTAAACCATTCGTTGAATTTTTTTTAAATATTTCCCTAATTGAAAACATCCCCGTACACTATTGCATTGCATAAACAAATGCGAGTTTGCCCAGAGGAATGGCTCGGGAAGCAAAGAATACTACATTTTCGGCTACATTCACATACCTGCGCGACTCGGATCGATAAATTCCTTCGAACGCCAGTGGAAGGAAACAGGACACAGCGATCGCTCCCTGCTGTACGCTGTCTTACTCTTCGCCAATCATGCTGCACGTCTTAAGAATCCGAACCGGGGGCGAAGGGGTATCCTGTTGGCAGCTTCGAATGCACTAAAAACGCACAAACTTTCGCTTGCTGCTTGCTTTGTCCTGGGCGCGTGTTTATTTTTTCACTTTCCATTCACCACTCGCGACACTCTTTTGCTTCACACAATACCGGTATGCTGCGCTGCCTGCAGCAAAAGCGATGTCGTTGCTTCGCAGAAACGAACCAAGTGGTCGGTAGGTGGAAAAGCGTTTGACCACTTTCCAAGTGCCAGCTTGTATTGATTCTAATTGTTCACGCCATGCCCAACACGTACAGCAGGCAATCACAAAACACGAAAACGCGAGACACACCGAGAAAGGAACAAATGGGAAAGAATCGAAATGAAGACAAACTACACGCCCGTGACGGGGGTTCGCATGCGTGCAGGTACGGAGGAAAATTTAGCTGTTTACAATTTTCCTGCTGCCGGAAAATCGTTCCACCCCAGTAAGCGGGCGAATCGGGCGAACCGGGTGTGAGAGAGATAGAAAGGTTGGGCGAAAAACACACTGGGAGCGCTGCCGGGAACTGCTGGGTTGACAGGTTTCTAATACGTTTTGAATGTTCGGTTGTGTCTAGATGGTAATAGGAAAATGAAATGTAACCGAAGCTGGTTCTGGAAATGTAGTTCTGTATGGTGTATTCCTGTTAAACAAATAGTTCAACTAGTTAAACTAGTCCATCCACCGAACATGCGCATGGAAACGGATCAGACGGGAAGAACTTTAGCCAAGGGGCGGATTGTGTCAATTTGTGTCGCACATATTGCATACTTTGTGGCGGAAATTGTACCGTAAATTGCATGCAGGTGCTGAATGACGTTAAATGTTGCATACTGTCAGGCGTATGCTACTGGACGGCTGGAAATGGTTCCCGTGCGTATCTTGTAGATGTCGCTAATACCAAATTTAAATAAAAAATACGTTAATCCGCTTCATGGTACACAAATAAGATGGATTGCTTTATTAGAACGCGCGTGTTTATTTTATGTTTTCCTTTTTAAACTAAATAATTTTGAAAAAAAAGTTGTTAACTAGAAGTGATATAAAACATAATAATCAGAGTTTTCATGTCTCTCGCGCTTAAACATGGACTATGAACATGGGCCAATGTATACAAGATGATTGGAACTAGTGGAACTTGATAGTTTTCATTTGTCATGGGTGGGAGCAGCATCATCATCATCATCATCATCATCATAAAAAAAAGTTGTTAGCTTAACTACTTGTTCGGTAGGCAACGCAAAGTATTAACCGAATGAAAGAGTCACAGGGTCGTAAGCGATAACTGAAGTAATTGTGGACAAAGTATTTGATCTAGTAACTAGGATTCTTGCTGCTAATTTCTTTCCATCCATTCTCAATCATAGCGAAGGTGTTTAGGGGCTGGTTTCAATTTTATTTTAATAACAATCCATCCTTTAATTCAACTAAGTTTTCCATTCAACACCTTTTCTTTCTCGCTCGCTCACACTTGTTAGCCTATTCACAAAAGAGGACGGTGTCGTGAAATGGCCTGGTACTCAATAATAACAATAACTCTTCAGGATACTCGATCGTTGGCAGCAGCCTCCCATCCATGATCGGGTGTCTATCTTCGACAGATTTTGCTTCGAGCTGTCGAGCTCGCTGTGTTCCCCTCCTCTTTCCCTTTTTAATGGTGGTTATTGTGCTAAGTCAACGATTTTGTGTAGTCACGAGTGTCACAAGTTAAGAGTGTCGAGCGGGTCCAGAAGGCATTCACCAGATTTGATGCCAGTAGATTATTTGGTGGGCCTTATGCATCCTTGCCCGATTATGAATCTAGGTATCGGTTGCTGTGTCTGGACTAGTGATGGTAAAGTGGTAAAGTTGGCAAAAATCCGGAGTCGACTCCGATCCGACTCCGATAAATTCGGAATCGACTCCGGAAGGTAGGTCCGCGCTTCAATATCCGGAGTCGTTCGGAGTCGTCCGGAGTCGCCCGGAGTCGGAGTGGTCCGGAGTCGTTCGGAGTCGTTCGGAGTCGTTCGGAGTCGTCGGAGTCATTCGGAGCCGTCCGGAGTTGTCCGGAGTCGGAGTCGTCCGGAGTCGTTCGGAGTCGTTCGGAGTCTTTCGGAGTCGTCGGAGTCGTTCGGAGCCGTCTGGAGTCGTCCAGAGTCGGAGTCGTCCGGAGTCGTTCGGAGTCGTTCGGAGTCGTTCGACTCCAGACGACTCCGGACGACTCCGGACGACTCCGGACGACTCCGACTCCGGGCGGATCTAGTGGCTTCTATTTTGCCGGAGTCGGAATCGAACTAACAATAGTCGGAGTCGGATCGGAGTCGTGGGTGCGCTCCATACAGCACATCACTAGTATGGACTTCCACGAAATCCGCCGCAAACATGCCCAATCCTTAATCGTTGCCTCCCTTCTATATAATCAACTCTCAGCTCAGCTCTATTGCAATTTATTTGCCAAACCGATCCGTATTCGCTCTTCCTTACTAATTCCAAGACGCCGTTCTGCATGTGTTCGTAACGATCCGTTTTGCACTGTCTTCGTTTAACTCCTCATGTAGCCTTTTTGATTTCCGCATAACCGTGTTAGTTTTCCGTCTCGGTTTAAGATCTTCTATAAATTTATCTTCGCATTTCTGATCAAGCTACTTTCAGTGTTTTAGTTGAGTAATAGCATAGGCTAATTAATTTAGGATAGTATAGGATAGCATAGTTTTTAAGGAAAATATGTGTAACCTGTAAGGCAGACAACATTGACAACATTACAAGTACTGAGAGGCTCTAAAACATAGAAGTTAAGGTCTTCACGTAAAAATGGTAAAACTTAGACTTCTTTTAAAGTAATAAACAGCCTCAAAACATCTAGCTAGGGTCTAGGAGTTCTTTTTGATTATCTACCTGCAATACATTGTTCGATATTTCCTTTCCCCTTAGTTAACGATGAAACTTACCATCATTGAGGAAAATGTCTCTGTGTTAACTTCCTTTGATGCTTTGTGTGCTTTCGCACGATCACCAACCACCGATTGCTCAATTTCTTCCTTTTTCACTGGTTGCCAATGATTGTCTACCCTCTTTCCATCCATCTTATGCGCCTTGCAGCCCGCACCCGGTATTAATTTTAATTATGATTGTTTATGAAACTAGCAAAATAGGAAATTACTAACTTTGTCGTCAGCGTCTTGAGACAATTACGATTGCAGCACGATTCCCCACGCCAAAGCACAGAATACGGTGGCAACTTAACGACACCCGGCGAAGAATCAAACGGCAACTCGAGCTGCATCGTCTTACATACACACATACACATACACAAATACACTACACAATCCATAAGGCAGGCCCCTGGGAGCCGTGGAGCCGTTTTACGCCCCGATCGGCTCAAGATGCTCAGCGGATGCTCGGCGGCGAAGAATGGGCACTGTGATCGGATGGCCAGCAAAGGGGAGAAGCGGAACAACGAAACGTAAGGTGGCTTCGAAGTATGGTTCATTTCCCGGAAGGAAAAGTTACAATAGTTTCACACCTACAGCACACGATTTCCGCCTTGGCATTTCAATTATGAAGGAAATCGTTACGCTTCGAGGAAGGGCTTGCCGCAAGCGGCACTGGAAAAGGGAGAATAGTACCGAGTGGGCAGTACGGCAAAGGGGTAGTAAAGTCCTGCTTCCGGACACTACTTGCCGTGCGCGGGACACTGACCCGGAGGGCAGGGAAAGGGATGTTTTATTAGTTCGGATGACGGTCTCTTTGTTTCTTCGCGTGGTGGTTGTGGTTGATGGAAGTAGTTTTTTGTTCATTCTTTTATTGTCCACTGTCCAGTGCTGCTGGTGTAACTGAGGCATAAAAGATCTAAAAAAAAGAACACGCAGTAGTAAGTGAATGGAAGCGAGTTTGGTTTGTAGAGGAGGTTTGAAAAAGTTCGAAGAAGGAAAAAAACTCAAAAGAAAGTACCGGAACTACCGGTGAACGAAGTACAGATATTCATTTTGCAGTGCGTTCACTTTTTGCATATGTTGCTGTGGGTTAGCAGATCTGTACCATAATATTAAACCTGTGTAGGAAGTTTATTTGTATTTCTTTGTTTGAAGCATATGATTCAATTGACTAGGGGAAATTGTTTGATACAAGCGTATTTATTTAATTATTTTGATTGTTCAAACTTCTGACGACAACTTCATAAAATCATTCATCACAAGCCAATATATTGATGTTTTAAATGTAAAAGTAAGAAATGTGCTAAAAGAATAATAAAAATTACGAAATAATTATAAGAATTAGTGTATCAATTCATGTGTACAATTGGAAAGAAAATATAAAGAATTTAGTTTATGACATGTAGGTCTATGCTTTAAACTCTTAACCCAATTAAAACTACTTTTCTAATCCATTACTAATTGATTAATGTATGAAAAGTCAAAGTGAACAGATTGTTGTGTGCGTTATTGAATATATTACCAACATTGTATAAGTGGTGTTTAGTGTCCGAGCTTGAACATTTGCATTTTTGTGTAGAAACATTGTGCTAGTTCTGTCTGATATGTGATGCTGTAGCCCAGCTTTAAATCGTGGTGCGTAGAGATCTGGGTTCAAGCCCCAAATAGACCGTGCCGCCATACGTAGGATTGACTATCCTGATATGGGGGGAAATCAATTAGTCACTGAAAGCCAAACCCACAAGAGGTAAAGGCAGGCCTTGACCGACAACGGTTGTTGAGCCAAAGAAGAAGAAGAGATCTGGCACTCTTGCAACTTCTGAACGATCTGCGCAAGAGTAAAATATGATAGGTAAATTATCATATTATCATATCATAAGCATCTGAAATTAAAGCCGGTCTCATGGTACAGTCGTCAACTCGTACAACTTAATAATAATAATAATGATAATAATAATAATAATAATAATAATAATAATAATAATAATAATAATAATAATAATAATAATAATAATAATAATAATAATAATAATAATAATAATAATAATAATAATAATAATAATAATAATAATATTAATAATAATAATAATAATAGTAATAATAATAATAATAATAATAATAATAATAATAATAATAATAATAATAATAATAATAATAATAATAATAATAATAATAATAATAATAATAATAATAATAATAATAATAATAATAATAATAATAATAATAATAATAATAATAATAATAATAATAATAATAATTATTATTATTATTATTATTATTATTATTATTATTATTATTATTATAATAATAATAAGAAAATGAAGAAGAATTAGAAATTATAGTATATAATATGTAATAATAGGCTAAAAAAATACACTCGAGAGTCTCTCTGCAGAAAGCTTTATTGTACGTCAAATTTATACTAAGTCCGTATAACGTTTGCATGAAAAATAAAAAGAAAAAAAGCCGATCTTAACCCACCCTTACGAAACATTAACCAAAAGTTTGACACCTCTATGATCCGAACTCTAACCATGATGGCCAAAAAAGTGAAGCAACTTTGTGCTGAAGCGTGGACGATCAAAAAACTGCACCCTGTAGCGTCTAAAACGGATCCCGTGCTGCAGTTTGTAGTCGTCGTATAAGCCTGTCCCGGCATCTACGACATCTTGGAACTATTAGACAACAATCAAAGCATCGCCAAATAGCCCAGGTCCAATTGACTCTGAGCTCCTAATATTGCTGCAGCTCGAAACATTGCTGAAAATGAAGACTGAGGGAAACATCGCTGCACTCGCTTGGCCGGTAGGTCGATGCAACCGGGCAACAGTAAAAAAAATATCAGTAAGCAGAAATCGTGTCCAATGACTTTGTAGCGGCAAGCAATAACGCCAAAACTCAATGCGGCAACTTAAACGAGTTGCGCCTGAACTTCGATATGACACTCTAGACCGCGATTTGGTCCAACATTGGAGGAACTGATACAAATCGAAGGTAGATCTTAAAACATGCGTACACGGATGTTTTTGTCCGCCAAGGCGAAAATTCCGCATAGTTGATGACAGGTAGCTCGCAAGGTCGTAGATTTATTTTTGCAAGTTCTCTATTATTTTCTTTGGCACAACAACCGTTGTCGGTCATGTTATGTTGTCGGTCTTAAAAAGAGTGTTGGAATTCTTGTTTGAAGCTGAATTTAGGAAAACAGGTTGCATGGTTATTGCAATTGGGGTTGCAAGAACGATTGTAGAATTGTTTCATTATTTGAATATTTAATAGTCTTTGGCCAAACTGTGCTATTTATATTAGATTAATATCTATCACTGATTACTGAGCCTACTACTTGCAACACTGCAAGGAACTACTTGCAACATTGCAATTGAAAAGACTCTTCAGAAACGGGAATGGATTACAGTTAGTCTTTGAATGGAACGGCTCGTCACCAAAGAGTGCAAAACGGGGATTTGTACATAAAACAGCGTTATGAAAGCGTTATGTTAATTAACCGATTCAAAACCTTTGATAGTATGTCGTGAGTAAAACATCTCAAAGAGTAGCGTTGTAAATAGAGAGTTGTAAATTTCTTTCTTAACACCACTTTAAATCTAAGAATTTACTCTAAACTGAACTTCCATGAGCTTTATAGCTGGAGTCTTCTCGGGATCAAAATATTAAAAGTAAACATACTTAAGCTTGCGAACACCAGAATTGTACCAGAACGCTATGCGCCACGTATAATGTGGCTCTTCTTCCGTGGTATAATTTTAATGTAGATTTGAGTCACATATCCACCATAAGATGAAACATTTCCAGAATATGTGTTATCATTAAGACGTTATCCACTAGGGCAAACAATTGAATAATTAAAAACGGCCATTTCTCTATCGCAAACATAATAAATAAAAAATGTTTGTCTCACAACAAAGGTTTGTTTTACTTTAACCCTTCCAAATAATCATGACTAACTATTTAGCTTTGCGTGAAGTACTGTTCCACCCTTTCAATTGATACTTCATTCGATATTCGTAATGCATAGCAAATGGGATTCGAAAGAAAGTATTCCCTTCACAGAAAGTGTCTTCAAGACGAAGGCATAAATTGACATACTACTCCACATTAGCGTGCATATTATAGTCACACTTGCATTGTAACCGAATTCGCATAAAATCCCTTCGTTATGTATTCTTTTATTTCCCTCTGCAATGGTTATACTGCTACTCTACTACCTGCTCATGTGCGTGTTGTTGCAAGTTTAGCAGACCATCAACGTGTCAAATCCTCGTATCGTGAAATTTTAATAGCGTTAAATTCATGCCTTTATCACATGGCAGGTACTGCTGTGCCGTTGAACCGTACTCCAGCCTGCTGCTGGTACTGTTACGCAAAAGTTTAAAACCTAAAATCCCTTCTTCCCGTGTCGGCTGACGGCAGGCAGGGCAGCCCGGTTGCGTACGGTGCTGCACCCATGTCAAGTGATCAGTTTCATTGGCTGTCATCGGCTGCAAAACATATCGATAATTATGCTTATGCTTTTGACATATTGCCAACGGTTGACGGTGGAGCAGTGCAAACATGGTCTCTTCCTCCCACCGCTTTATCTCCTCCCGTAGCACGAAGCATTAGCTTGCAAAACCCAATCCATACGAATCTGCTGCTTCCCGTGGCGAGAAAGGTTGGTAGCTGTTTTTGCCGGATGTTCAGGAAGGTTAAGTAAGAAACAACGAACAAAAAAGCTTGTGAGAAAGCAGTAGGAAATGCTTGTAGGGAGTTTGTATGTAAAGTAAAATGAATACAAAAATAACGAAATTGAGCAACAGCGTATTACGGGATGAGTACATTGGTCTAAGCAAGCAAAACCAAAGCAGGGAAGCGAGAGCAGAAACGAAAGAGAATCGGTCTGGTGTGCGCTAGCCGGAGCACTTGATACAAACACAGCAGCAGCAACAGTAGCAATCGAAGTATGGGAAGAGATGGAAATGACATCCAATAAATTGCGCCACCGGTCGCCACCGGAACCTGGTGCTAACGTATCAATTTCATCTTCAGGCCGCAGACCTGGCGAGTGGAAAATCGGTAGTGCCGAGCGGTTCATCACACTCGGCGGGTACCGCCGTCTTGACCGGAGCCGTACACTCAGACGTGCAAAGGAAGGAATGTAGGAAGGAAACCCCGAATGGGGGGACTGATATCGCATCGACCAAGTTTCCACGTTCGTCAACCTGCCCGACCACGGACGGACGAGCTGGCAATGACGAGATATTCCTCCGGGGAAATCGATTTGAAATTTAGAGTGGATTGGACAGTTTGAGGTCAGTGCGAGCGGATCGAGGTGCCGATGATTACGACGCTAGCAGAACCCAAAGCGAAGAAGCGGCGCAAGCCTTCGCAAATCACCATCTCAACCGAAATCTGGGTACACTCCATGCGTGGTTATACTCAGGGTGCGGGCATTGGTTACGGGCAGTGTACTGTACGACGGTTCGAATTCAAACCCCGATCATCACACATTCCTAAGACAGCTAATGAACCGGAACGGGTTTTAGATTACAAAACCCTCGGTCGATTCTCGCTCGGGTAGCGTTCGTTCCACAAGTCAAGTTGGTCAATCAGATCAAATCGTGCTGTGGTGCACCGAGTACGAACAGTAGCAGCAGTAGCGCACCAGCGGCCAAACGCTTGGTGAAAGATTTTTCCTACGTGTATTCAAATTTGCATAGAAGTGTCGGGTTTCCATTTGAGAATTGGGTTTTGGTTTTCGTAGGGGGTTTCGCACGTCGTTTGGTGTTAAGCGTAAAGGGGTGGCACACCGATGGGACAGCATTCCACTTATTTTTTTGGTTTTGTTTCAGGAAACTGTTTGGGAAAAAATAAAAGGGGTTATAGCATTTAGATTGTTTCTTTTGTTTGGGCAAAGATGTGTTAGAAACAGTTTCGCTGTAGCATGCATGTAGCAAGGAAATTTGATGCAAGAGGCAGATTTTTGTTGATGAGAAAATTGTGTTTATTCAATCAATGTGTAGCGAAAATTGAAATGTAAGTGAATCGAATCAATTCAATGATTCTTAAAGGTGGTTTGGATTCGTTTCAAATCTAGCCCACAATTTATAATGATATTTAAAAACTCATCCAATTGAAAATATTGCACAACTTTTCTTTTTACATAAAACTTTTGCACTCATGTAAAAAGGATCAAAATATACGCTTTTTTAGTAACATTATTTTACAAAAAATTATCCCAATTGATTGGTTGTACATATGAATGGTTGTTGATTTGGATATTTCTTATTACTGTTTGTATAATAGTCACTTGATGGTATGGTTTTGCAAAATCTCTAAGTTGCTGATTTAACTGATATCCAAAAAGCTTTGTATTGCAATCGCCTTTTTTTCGTATGACCAGTGAGTTGGTCTGTTACGTAACGTTAAATATGACAATAATTTTAATTTAGAACTAGTTCGAAATATATTTCAATTTTGTATAAATATGTCTAATAAATTTGAATTTCTAAATACTCGTTTTTTATACATGTAATCAGATAATCATTGTCTAAAACATCACTCGTATAACAACGCTCTCTTATAACGCATCTAACCAAATCTGAATTTACACATTGTTACCGCTCTTTCAGTAAATATGTTGCCGTTTGACTTGAATATGATACCTGAAATAAATAATTTTCAAAACAAATATGAACTTTTGTACACTTTCTACCCGTGTGATGTAATCATTTTCCTCTTAATTTCAACCACTTGGTGCACATTAAATTTACATACATTTGCGAAATTGTTTACAACCATGTCTCATTTATGCAAATAAACACTCGTATACTGACAAGTGGACATATTTAATACATGGGAAATGTTTCCAATGTGAATGATAAAGTTTTGTAAGCCCTGCAGAGCGTTTCAGATTAGAAGGTAACCTACCAGCGAATAGAACAAACTCGCACTTTGAGCGGAATTATCTGAAATTGTTTAGGTGTAGGTACACTGTTGAATCTAGTAAAATAGCTTGGATGAATGATTAATCAACACGTAGTTCTCATAAATGCAAGTAGAATACATAACATTCTTAGAAAATCCTATAATAGTACTATTATATGTGAGGGAAATTGTTAATATTCAGTTTTATACAACCTAATCGAATACTTTGCACTTGTTGATAATTAAACATTGCAATAAATAAGTAAACAAAAAATGGCTGGCATGTCTATATGCGTAGATTGGTTTATATTGTTTTTTTTTTATATTTTTATCTACCAAATTGCATTAAAATATTTAAATCACTTATTAAATAAACGGGCCAATTTTGCTCAATAAATTTAATGTACTTAATTTATTTAAACAGTAGTACAGTCTGTTCCCGAGTTACGCGGTTTCTGCGTTTCCGACGAATCCACGTGAGTCAAATTTCACGTTTTTTGACTAAAATACTATTGATTCTATTGAAAATACGGCGGTTGTAGCGCCGGATAAGTAAGTAAGTAAGTACTATAATACTATAATACTATTGACTATTGAAAATACTATTGAATTGGCCGGTCTGGTGGTACAGTCGTCAACTCGAACGACTTAATAACATGCCTGCCATGGGTTCAAGCCCCGAATAGACCGTGCCCCCATACGTAGGATTGACTATCCTCCTATGGTAACAATAAGTCATTGAAAGCCAAGCTCTCTTCACTAGTTGGGTATAGGCAGGCCTTGACCGGCAGCGGTTGTTGTGCCAAAAGAAAAAAAAAACTATTGATTACTCGGAGTTTTTTTTATTTAATTTCATACTTTTATACACTTTTTCATTTATTTGATATGATTCGTGCAGAAAATTCTAATATTTCTGGCTTTTAAGCGGTTTCAATTTGTTAAAAAATGAAATTTATACCGAACTTGAAGCAAATTCTACTGATTTGACATTTAATCTGTCAAATTTAGAAAACCGCGTATCTCTGAATCCGCGTAAGTCGAGAACCGTGTAATTCGGGAACAGCCTGTATAATACTATAATTAAGGCATATAAGTAATTCCACATTCAACACCTTTTCTAGCAAAATGATCTTCTAGAAACACAATTTATCTGCTAGTTTAAACAAAAACATGATTATTGCTTCATGTATTCATGCTGAGATTTCTTCCTCAAAATATTTTGTTTATCCCATTTTGGAAGTTTACACCATGCTGCACTCTGAAATTGATTGATGCTAGGCTTTAATATACCACCAAGGACATTAACTGTCTCGATGAATTTAATTACATTGGCTATCTGGTGTCAAATGATAATAATATTAAATTCATCGAAACTCAAATAAAAAACAGGTAGAATTGAGCAGTTATTTTTTATTCCTTAAAACTTCCGTAACTTACTTAATACTTATTTTTTTACTATATCAATACATACATGAGCAATCTGACGATGAGCAATGCGAAAGACCTTGATGATTTATAATATTATTGTAGCACTTGAAGCGTAATCCACAGTTTTCGTCTGTTTTTATCGTCGTTTATAATCGACATTTCCTGGTATATATTCTATTTTAATCTGCAAAAACTTATACATGACAGACCGATTGATATCTGTTGTTGATGACATATTGAAAACATCACCATCTAGTCAGAGTATTCAGTATTCAGCATCACAATCAGTACAAACAATCGAGCAAAAAATAATAATAATAATAGAAAAGAACACCTCATGCTTCAATCTTTTTACTGTCTAGGCGATGATAAATATTTTAAGCTTTCGCTTAAAACGCTTCATTTCTTTGTGGTTTTCCCAACAACCATAATGTTTGTGTAGCTGGGCTTTTTTTTTTTCGTCACAGTGAAATTCGATGTGTCAATCAGGTTCACGCCAACTTAATCAACGAGTGGACGGTGCCGCGCAGAGGGGCCGTTTGGTCGGCCGAGACAAGAATCCATTGGACTGAATGTGCTGCCATTTACCATGAAGCGTTCGATATTGTGGAGACAATTATTTTCATATTTATCAGCACCCCAAAATCCAGCCATCGGCCCGTGGACATTGAGACACGTTGGTGTGTGTGAGTGTGTATGGACGATGCTCTTTTTTACGTTCTTCGCTTCTGGATGCGTTAGTAGAAAAACAACTCCCCATTCCAGGCTTCCATGCCTCCCACACACTTTTCCGCACGTGTTTTTCCGCCTCCCCTTTCTTCCACCACCGTTGGACAGCTTCCAATACTGCTGGTGGTTCGATTTTCTCTGCTCGAGGAAAGCTGTCAAGTGTTTCCACGCCGAGGTGTTGTCGTACGCTTTCGGGCTGCTGTTGTTATTTATGACGTGCTGCTATCATGGTGTGTGTGTGTGTGTGGGTGGAAGGGTATGGGAGACGGGCGAGCAGCTGTCCGAACTGAAACATCCGAAGAAAATGGAGGAAAACTCGGAACCCACCCCTGATGCGGTGGCAGCATGATTATGGATGGCAAATAAATGAGTGAACTGAACAATGTGCCGTATGATGAACGCGTCGACTTTTGCCTGCTGATGAGGGCTCCCCCTACCACCGTCTCTCCTGCGGACTCCTGCCCCACCGCCACCCCGGATGGCTTATCTTTGCAGTGCGGGTCGGCCACCCTTACGACCGGGATAAACATGCGGCCACACTACTCTATTGGCACTTGCTGCCGCGCGCCCGCGTTATTTGCTTATGCAAATCAGGCTCACGTCTCGCGCAATGCCACATCGTCATTGTCATCGCTTGCCTGGTTTGGGTCGTTGTTGGAGATGGGAGGATGCGTTAGGCGGGAGGTTGAGGTTGTGACTGTTTGTCACTGGTGACCCTTCACCGCCCTGACAACGCCACACACACACACACACATACACACCTTCTTCTCTCTGCCAAGCCTCTCAGCATCTGTACCACGAAGCATCGCGCCAGGCCACCAAACCAAACTATCGATGTTCGATGCGCTTCTCTCAACCTCAACCTTAATCCCTCACCCGCCCCGGGTCAGTGAATCGTTTCCATTTCATATACTTCCGTTGACTCCTAGCTATAGCGGCTGGTTTGCTACGAGGAAAAGAGGACACAAGAATGAAGCGGCGCGCAAACGCGTGGCGCGGGGAACTACGGTTGCATGAAAATGTTAATGTAATTTGACAATTGTTAAATGAAGTGTGACCGCTGGAAAACTTGGAAAACAAGTGGCATAAAATTAATTTAACCATGTCACATGATTATGATAATGGAAAACTGTTGCGCTTGGTCTGGTGCGAGCGTTTTTGCATTGCCCATATTTGCCTGTTGCTACTGCTGTTGCTGTTGCTGCTGCTGCTGCTACTGATTGCTCCCAGGGCACGCAGACGCTTTCTCCCAAAGGAACCTTCCGGATGCAGATTTTTTTTGCCTGTGAGTGTGTGTTAAGCGTTGCTGTAACATTTACTTGGGAATGCCGTTGTTTTATACTCACTCGTGTAAAAACCCATTTTTATGGAACAGCTTTTTCGTACAGCTTAATCGGTGCGAAAACGTATAATAAAGCTATCACGCGTAGAAGTAACTGGGTGTACATATTTGTTCGTCCATTAACGAATCCTGTGTAATAGGGTGAAGGTATTTCTCTGTCAACAGTAACAATTATGTTGTGTACAGTTGCTATTTAATTGTGAGGGGTTGCTTGGTATGTGTGAGGTTCAAAACTGGTCGATTAATAAAAGGAATAATAATAATTATTTAAAGAATTACTTCAAAGAGATTTCATTTTTGCTAAACGAAAAGATGGAAAACAAATTTAACTGCAATTTTATTAATTCTGTCTCAAATCTTCTTCTTCTTCTTTAGCTCAACAACCGATTTCGGTCAAGGCCTGCCTGTACCCACTTGTGGACTTGGCTTTCAGTGACTAATTGATTCTCCCCCATAGCAGGATAGTCAGTCCTACGTATGGCGGCGCGGTCTATTTGGGGATTGAACCCATGACGGGCATGTTGTTAAGTCGTACGAGTTGACGACTGTACTACGAGACCGGCAATCTGTCTCAAATATGAGTTGGAAATTAAAGTATGTTGCTGTTGTTTTTTTCGGTTGCGAGAAACAGTTTTCAATAGTCGCACCACTGTAGTGTACAGGTGTCCCCCGAGATACGACTGTATTTGGGACCGAAATAATATCCCAAAGCAAGGCGTAAGTCGAAAAAGTCGTATGTCCAATATCTATGAATATAATGTTTATAACCGAAGTTGAAGAGTTGGAATTTATGATATCGTGTATTTTATTTAAAATAATGTTCGATGATGTAATAATTATATTTTAAAAACTGTACACAATATAGATATTCAAGATAGGGTAGTTGTGGAATCTTTGGAAATGTATGTATAACGGTTATCAGCCCAGATATTCAAAACAATACATCAATTTCTTGTCAATGACAACTTTTAACTGTCAAAATCAGAATCGTCGTATCTGCGAATCGTCGTAACTCGAGGGGGTCGTAACTCGGGGGACGCCTGTAGTTATTTGTTGTGGAACAGATATTTTTTCATGAAATGTATGTGTTGAGAAGAAGAATTTTTATATATTACATCATATTCTGAATGAAAATCTTTTAATCGTTCCAGTTTTCTATGTTTAGCCAACAAGCTGAAATTTCAGACAGTAGGTGGAACAGTACTCATCATCCAGGTTGTATCTATTTGACAATTACATTCCTCCATATTGGATCTCACCATTTGTGTACAATCAAAGAAACATTTTCAAATCGTTTTGCTTTCTTTTTTCTGTTTGAAATGATTTAAAGTACTTTTATTTTTTTTATTTAGGAGGAACGGTACAAAAAGGCCGTATTGCTTTTAAAGTACTATTATTAAACTAAAAAAATCAATCAATCCAAGCAATTGTTAGCCTTCCTTGATACAATATTTATTGTTTAGCTAAAACAATTCTTTCCCTCGTGAGCTGACAAATCGGCTTACAACATACAGTATATTGAGTGCAATACATGGTCCCATCACTTTGATTTTAATTTAACGACCAACGCGTTTCAAGAGAACATTTTATTAATTTTCAATTTTGGCGACACTGGATCAAGGGAGATGTTAAGGGAATAATTTAGGGTTTAGGTGTAGGATAGGATTTAAGTACTTAGTTTGCCACAGCCTCAAGAGTGCAAGACACATATGTTTTTAAATAAATAAATAAATCAATAAATAAATAAAAATAAAAAAATAAATAAATAACTATCTTTTGTTGGCTTCTTTCAAAGCTTTTTTTTATAAAATATGTTTAAATCTAGTTGACAGTTGACTGAAACTGTGTCCTTATAGGTAGTGGTATCCGCAAAGAACAAACAATATAAAAAATAACGTAAATATAATGGAATATAGCTTAGCGTTGACTGTTTGACCATTTGATATGAATATTTGATATGAATGGAGTATTGTCATAACATTGAATGTAAGCGTAAATTAATCTTCAGAAATGTATGATTTTGATTGATAGAAATATTGAATTACATAGATTTAAGCATTGTAGAACATATTGTCAACTTTCATTTGTGTTGTTTTTTTCATTATTCACGCTTCTAATTTTTTTTTCTTTATTTTTACAGAGACTTTGAGCCAATTGGCCTCGTTCGACTATTACAATCGGTTAATTAATTCTATACTTAAAATCTAACATTCTTCTTTGCAAGCCATTTGTGGCTTGCAGTTTACCTTATACAGAGTATACTTGGTTTACTTAAAGCTATCCGTTGATTTATTGTCTGTTACAAATGTGGTTTTGGTTAGAGTTGTTTATAAAGCTTAGTGCTTCTAACTTATTCATTTAAAATAAACTTTCTGTAGTTTATTATGCACAAACAATATTAAAAAACATAATGTACATATTTTTAGTACGTTTTCTAGTGATTCTAGCACTCACTGTAGAAGCATTGCAGAATGTAATAAATACCCCAAATCCTACTATCTTGTTGTAAACAGAAGGAGACACACTATATTTATATAAAATGTAACGATTTTTAATAATCTTTGATTGATTTAACTAACTTAAATGTAATACATATCTTGTTTCATTATCGCACTATGTATCTCATTTGTTACAAGATGACTAAATAGACAATGGTTGGGATTATGGCTCAAATTTTGATGACAAAAAGAAAATAGATCTTTTAGCTGTTTAACTCTAATCCTTGTTTCTCAAACAATAATTTTCGAGACTGATTTATATTATACTTGATCGGCTTTACGTCTTATATGTATTATTTGTTCAGATGGTCTTTTTATTGCTCTTTTATGTGTGTTTATTATTGAACAAGTAGTAAGCTACACTGAAAGACTTATGTGTCTGCTAATGTATTTTTTGTTTGTCACATATTATGTTATGTTCACATAATTATGAACACTAAGTGTTTTTCTGCATTCCATAACACATCATTAGTAGAGAATAATGTTCTGTTTCGTAATGGATACGCTCGGTAAGCGTAATCATTGTACACAAACAACCGTCAATAGGATCCGAAAATCTGAGCCCTGATATGTAGTCGTCACTGTTTACAGTTCCATAATGACCGGCGCCTTAGAAATGGTATAGCAAAGAGTGGAATGTATGTAGAAAAAAACAACTAATTCAAAAACAATTGTCAAACACTTATTGCATCGTTGGGTTTGTTTTTGGTTTTTTTTAACGATGCTTCGCTCGCTTATCCAGTTACCAACCCCGAGGCGACCACCGACATCCGTTCGAGAAAGTAGTTAATTATTTTAATGCAGGACGACGCAAACCCGGATCTCGGAGGATCTCCTGCTGATTATGCGCTAGCGTGTTGCTAGCAGGCGCAATCCGCACCGGGACCAAATCGGGAGCGAGGGCAGGATGATTCGACCGGACGGTGAATTAAAAATACGACCGAAAGGAATTAGCGCGACCAGTGCACGGACTGGAACGGCGCGGGCTGCATCTAATAGCTGGGAGGTATAATTATTTGTTATTTTCCTCCTGTGAGCTATCTTCGATCCGGCGCGCTACGAGCTTGTTCGGTTGCAGGCAGGACTCGAAGAGGACGTTTCCGCGCGGTTCCAAGAGGGATGGGCTAAGATGCCGGAATTAGGATATGGCGCTTTCTTTCGCTGTGCTCGATAGGGAAGGGCAGTAGTAAGTGGATGCCCTGCTCGGCGATCTATCTAGAAGCATGTTGACCCGAGCTGAGCAAGACGCACCTTGGCAACCACTAATTGCATGGAAATTTTGTTTTTCGCCTTCACCAGGACTGGGTAGATTGATCCCACCCGTGCGCTTGCTTGTTTTGTGTTGGGTGCAATTTGTCCGATTGCCGTGTTGTCGTTGCTCATTCTTGCTTCTTGTGTGTTTGTGTGTTGTTTTCCTTTCTTTCGGAGAAGTTATTTTCCTTTGTGTGCAGGTAAAATGAAAAGGAGCAGATTAGGTTCGCCCGCGGTGAGAGTAAAAAATAAAACGCATCGTGATAAAAATGACCAGGAAAGGGACAGGTAGCCAATCCTTAGCTACTGCAGAAAGGACACTTCGCACACACCGGTTCCAGAGATTATTTTGGTTGAGTGATAAAGTGGACAATTACTGAAGAAGTCGCCGGGATCGAGCAATCGCTCAGCGTCGCATCACTGATTGCAAAGGTTTAAGAAGTCAACCGTAGCGAATGAGGACACCGAAACCGGAGGCAGACGATGACGGGGCTGAGCTTGGTTGGGCTCGTACGCACCGATACGGTACGGTACGGATTATTAGCCCGCGGGTATTCACTGGAGTCTAATTTCTTCCGCGAATGCTCTCTACCGCTGGTATCGATTCCGTACGGCACTGCAGCGGACGGAGCTTGTTTGTTTTCGTAGGTAATCAGCACCCTCGACGTGTTCGGTCATTGGATGGGAAATGTTGTGCGTAAAATTCGGTCCACGGACTTTTCATACCAGGGGGCTGAAAATGAGTGGCGAGGGGGTAGGAGATTTTCGCAGGGCATCACATGCGCCTGTGGGGCTATATTTATTTATCTAATTAAATTGAAAAAATATCCTCCCAGCGTGTCGTAATTTGAAACTAAAATTAACTCTTATTAGCTTTTGATTTGATGATGTTTTTGATGATGGTAGCCGGTAATGATAGTTGGTGACAGTTGTAATAATAACTATGTAGAACTTAAAAGTAATGTAGTTTAATTGATGTAGTGTGAGTTCACCTCCCATTACACGGCAGATGTGTCCAGGAATATCCCGTAGAATGGAAAAGGAATCGTGGTGAGTTGTTTAGTTAAACTTTCAATTTGTCCTGTGTGTCAACATTACCTTATTTTTTATTTTAATTCCATCAAACCATTTAGGATCTTCATCAATGTATTATCATGTAATGTCATCTGCAGTGATGAAATCTGTAGACTCACTAAAGCCACGCTATTCGCCACATAGCCATAATGGTTACACTGTTGTTTTGAAGACTGTACTCTAAATTAGAGTGAAATAACAGCACAAGATAGAACTCTTGTAGAATGATCTGTTGCTAAACGATAAAACACATGGTTGTCATTTAAGAATCATATTTCAGAGGTATTTGTTATAAGTATGATTGGAAATTGGATGATTGGAATGTTTGATTTGGCATGTTATTCAAATAATTTTGTAAAAAATAACCTACACCATGTATGGCATTATCAAGACACTTGGTATGCCTTATATCATACATATTAACATAATAATTTAGACAAGATCCTTGAGATTTGATTACGACGTTTTGCCCTGTTTTACTAAAACACGTTTGCCCATTAGCATGACGTAAAGGTCCAAAGTATTGAGCTGAATTTTCCAGAATTGGAACGGAACGATCAGGACTTGTTGCGCTCGGTTGTTGTTAGTGACCCTTTTGCCGATATGTTACCATCAAGCGTCAGTGGAGCCACTAGTGCCACTACCGCTACTTTTACCGACTCTTTCTACTTCGTTTTCGGCGAGCACGTTTTCGAAGTGTTTTCCGTTTTGCTCTTGATTCACCGCCAACGCAACCGAACTGTCGCAGGCAGTTCGACGAAAAACGGGCAAACAACAACCTTTGCAGCCACTTTTACATCGACTTGGCACCGGGATGGCCTCGGACCAAATTGGTCCCCGTTTGCCGCGTGATGGTGTAGCTTAAGAAAAGGAGTCGTTTGAGGAAAATTATAGAGAAACTAGACTAGGCAACGGTAACGAGCCAGCAAACTAGCAACGTTCCTCACCCAGTGCGTCGTCGGTTGTTATGTAGGATTCCATCCTAGCAGCAGACCATCGCTTGTTTGCTGTCAAGCCCGCTCACCACGGGTGCTGCGGGAGTAGTTTTCTCTTAGCCCCGTAACCATTGCTTCGAAAGCAACATATTTTGCTTGAAGAAGTCGTCCTGCTGCAGCAGGAACAGCGCCCAGAGACAGCATGTGTGACTAGTTTCCATCAACAGATCATAATCATCGCTATTATCTTCGACAATGGCTTTTCCTAATGTGCACGTTGCTGCTCCGAAAAATTGTAGCTCCCCGGGGGTGACCGGAAACTTGTGGTGAAAATTCACAAACGATACAAACGACACATCTTGCTACCCCCTTCTGCCCACGGCACATTTAGCACCCAAACAGTCCCACTGTAACTGACTATCGTTTCGAGGGCGAGGGGTGTTTTTTTTGGTGCTAAGAATCGTGTATCTCTTTCCTCCCTTTATTTGTGAGATGAGCCGTGATAAGAGATACTTTAAAGCGGTGTTTCGTAAACCACACTTACAAACAACGTTATTGATGACACTAAATTATAGTAATTTGCGTGAGTACTATCTCTGATCAAATTATGCGCTTTTGTATTGGAGAAAACACTGTGCACTGTTTGATGTCTGGGCTGGCAAAGGGGATGTAGAGATGTTCGAATGCTGCCTTAATTAAAAGGGCTTACAGAAGAAAACTCGAGCTCGATGATATATCGAATGGCAAACATTTTTACAACCGTAATCGTAATGAAAAGGATAGATTACTGAAAATATTATCAAAATTTGGGCAGCGAAGTTGTTTTATATGGACTTTGACACTTGGCGGCTGAAATCATGTCAACACTTCATACAAAACCACTCACAAAACTAGCCACAGATTTGAAGTCTAGAATACTTTGGTCTGAAAAATATATAAATAAACGCCGACAGGCACAATCAGGTAAGTTGATGAAGAATTGATTTTTTTGCTGAAGGATAAATATTGTATTAAGAAACGTCAAACTTTTGTTGCATATTTGTTTTTAAGTTATATAAAAGTTCTATAACTTATTACAAACAGAATAAAGAAAACAAACCAATATTAAAATGCATCTTTTCTCGTACAAAATTGCTGAAATCACGTATGGTATGGAAATCACCATAACAGTCACGTGGATACAACCCGGATGATGAATACTGTTCCACTGAAAAGCTGAAAATTTCTGCTTTCTGGCTTAAACAGATTTAGATGATAGAGGATATATATTAGGTTTCTGCAATGTAAACCGTTTATTGTTATCTTTTATTGATGTTTGTACGTTATCAGGTAATATTTAGTATTGTAAAAAACACATTAAAAAAGCACTTTAAAAACCATTTTTAAATGTTTTGAGTCGTTTTTTGTTTTGAGCTTTCTGGATAAAATACTTCATGCTATTTTTTTTCGATTTGATCGTATAAACAATCGAATGTTCAATTGTGTGATTTATTTTATACGATTTTCGTATTTTGAAGCATCATCAAACAGAGAAAGGTTATTTGATCATATTGACAAGAGAGTTCTGAATAAATATTTCAATAAAGTAAAGTGAAACCGTTCATCATGCGAGTGAAAAGTGAATGGAAACGCGCGTCATTGTAATCAATGGTAAAACAAAAATATCCATTCCCACTTGCTTTAGTGAATCATGATGGACAGTTGCTCATAAAACTCGATGAAAAGCAACATTGCTTTCCATATTTCGTTAGATCGTGTTTCAAAAACATACAATTCGTCAGAGCTCAACAAAAATATACAGGTCTCTTATTGGTATGTTTAAATATGTTTAATATCGTTGTTCATTATTTGGTGATTGTTGATACGAATGCTTTAAATAGTGTTTTTCGTTGCTCAATAGCCCATGAATAGAAAGAGATCATGTTTATGGTTTATGGTTTATAATTTCATTATACCTAGAAGGCGCGAACCAGATTTCGTGATACTGTCGTCAAGTCGTACGTCATAACAACATGCCCGTCATGGGTTCAGGCCCCAAATAGACTGTGCCGTCCTACGTTTGACGGACTATCCTGCTACGGGGGGTAATCACAAGTGGTACAGGCGCATGCCTTGACAGACAACGGTTATTTAACCAAAAGAAAAAGTGGGCGCGAAGCCTCGGGAAGGAGAACGATGCACTTTATCATTACCGATTCTCGTCAAAAATGTCGTGGACGTAAAATTTTGTTACCTATAACCTTGTGATAACTTTGTATAGGTATTCGATTGACGTTCATAGAAAAAGAATCTTTAAGAGATCAGTTCAATTTCCAAGTTATTGAGAACTGGCCCTTTTATCAATACATCTTTACAAAAACGCACTCGGTTTTAGAAGCAAAGCTGCTTTCTAGCCAAAATCATTTGAAATCATTTAGTTTCAATAAATTTTTGGGAGGAAATGTTCATGCGATATTCCTATACGTATCGATCTTCGCAAATGACTGAACATTACATTTTACTGGAATTGTTTTTCTATTTCTAAATCAAACTTAAAGAAGAAACTGGAAAAAAACTAAAACTACTCCAGCTATGTTCAAAACATGTGAGCAAAGTGTACAGCTATCATTGAATAAAAACCAAATAAGGATGTCAACGCTACAGTATCATCCTATAATCAGGACACATTTTATTTGAGTTTCACATGCACAAAAGTTCAGTTTCACAGTTATCACCTAATGTGATTAGTAAAGTAAATAAGTAATGTGATTAAAATTCACATTTATGGTAATAATACAGCTCTATAGCCACTCGAGAGTAATACATATTAATGCCTGAAACTATATGTGTTTGTTTGTAGAGTAGTGTTGTTGTGTGGGGCATGTATCGAAAATTACAAGCAACCCCTATATATGCTTCCTAGGCCCTGCGTCAAGAGCGAAAGAATGAAGTTAAACACGGAAAGTCATTTGAAGAGTTTCGGGTCCAAAAGCTCATCTAGACGGACGATGTCTGAAAGGATAAGACATTTCGTACGCCCACAAACTCCAATAGATGTACCGGTGAATCGTTCGTATGTTCGTTCGTTTGTTCGTTTTGTAGTTTGGCGTTCTTGCTTCCGGTCCCTATTCGTAGCTGCACGGGTGACGGTACACACGGGAGGCCATAATACTCCCTACCCAGTTGATATGCAAATATGGAATCATATTTATGTACTTTTGCTGTTTATTTTTAGTTCCCAAAGTTCGGAAAGTGATATTTATTCTGAAAGTTGTTTGATGCAACAGGCAGGCAGGGACCAACCAGCAGCAGTGTGCACTTTCGGTCTCAGGTTCCAGACTGAAGACAGCTCCCAGTTGTTAGTGATGATGTTACCTACCCCGCAAAGTGTCCGTTCATAATCGACCACGGTCGCTCCCGGTGCTGAAAGTGAGATTTCCTTTCCGAAGCCACATAATGTTGCCGAGTATGTTGGATGCGCCAGGTGAGCAGAAGCTTGTCAAAGGTGACTGCCCTGTTTGTGTACGCACGTGTGCTAGTGTGTACACACATACGTTAGGATTAGTATGGTTCCAGTAGTCCAGCCAACTATCGAATTGAACTCTAGCACTTTGGGTAGGAAAAGATGTAGTTTAATTAGTCTCGTTTGTGGGATGCTACTGGAATGTATTTTAGTGCCAACAGTTGAATAAATGTAGTTGATGTTGTTTTCATACAACATATTACCACTGATAATTGGCACAATCGGAAGTGTGACTTAACAATGTAAAATTAATTTATAATATAAGTGTATTTTGATGGTTATAAATCAGCAGTTCCGTGGTTGTACTTATGCTAACAGTTGCTATGCGTCGCACCATTGGGATGGTCCGTGCGGTGGAACATGGAACGGAAAATTAAACAAATTAATTCAAACATATTCCACGGTCCGCATCTACGCACTGTATGGGATGGGTCCGCGGATGGGTCGTGTTTACTGTCATTAAATTTACCTTTGAGCACAGAATTCACCCGAATTTGGCGAAAAGGTTCTACTATATTCCGTTGCCTTTGTCTGTTCCTTTGAGTGGCACGATTAGGAAACCTGTATCCATTTGTTTTATCATTTAACCTGATGCCATCCAATAAAAACAGAGATAATTGGACATGTGCACGCTACCTAATACACATCCTAACGTTCCGTTCCGCAAGGAATCTCTTTCCTTTTTCTTACGCATGGCTGTTACTCACGGGCCTGTTGTGCACTTGGAGTATTTTGTTGCCCCTATGTAAGAAGCGTCCGAATTCGTAGAACATTTGATGTTGATGCTTTTTGTTTTGGTCAATTTCTTCGTTTCTAATTGTGTGAGCGAGGTAGAGAAAATGATGTTATTTTTTTATAACGACACCAATCCTCTTCCTCCGAAGGACGACTCGATGGACGGTAGAATTGATCTCGAAGAAGCCAAAACAGTAGGGTTCTATTTTTTGAGTTCCTTGAAACCACCCGAACGGCTGACCGAAGGCACATACCCGGGCACTGCGTAGCGCCTTGGCAGGGGGTGAGCTTTGCTGGCCCTAGAAGCAACGCTCTAGAAGCCGGCGAGCATGTTTTCCGGGCACAATTTTAATGAGCAGTAAAGCTCAAAAAGCCAACTTCCCAAATCAGGTCCCTCGATGAGTGGCGGTGGTAGTGCAGGTACGGTTTTGTAATGAGAAAACACTTGAACCACGCAGAATAATTGCGAGGTGCATGGAAACGCTTCATTAGACGCCAGCTGGGTTAGCAAAGTGGCATATAAAGTGGTCCGACCGCGCGATGCCAGTGCTCTATGCTTAGCCTGGCTTACCTAGGAGTGGATGCACGGGCTTTTTGCCACTCTGCATCAACCGTCGCTATCTGAACGGTTCTGTTTTCGTGATGTTTGAGCACGTCAATCGGATGGAGTTTGTGTGCCAGCGTTGTAGTGTAGTGTGTTCCTGCTTCGTAGCGGAATGAATTAAAAACGAAGCATTAGTGAAGCGAATATGCGAACCGCATGGGTGAGGTGTTAGTGTTAGGTACTAAACAGTGTTGTAGTGGTTTTGCAAAAGTTTATAGTATTTTGTGCGAGTGTGGGGATCGACGCGATGAACAGTGCATACATCAAGAGGCTCAAGAGGTCGGAGCAAACTTGTGAGTAGCTATGTGTATAATCATATCCTCAAGAGCCGCATTTGAATGATTCGATAATTGTTTGTTTGTATCATATCGCTATGACGTTTCCGCAGTATGTTGGGAATGGAAAAAGATTTTAAGATTTGTGTACCCCTTCGGTAGGACATTTTATGTTAAGCTTTCGAAAGGGTCGATATTTGGAAGATCTTACGATAACACCAATGCATACATCAAAAATACTAATACATTTTTAATTTTTCTAGTATCATTGTTCATTATCATTAACGTAAATTATCGAATATTTGGAAAATCACCATTCACGTAAACTATAGAATATTTGCAATATTTGTACACTGTTTTGGACAATGCGCTGTTTTCTCTGATGAAATGAATGTTAAAGATAAAGTTCAAAGAATTATATAAGTTTGACAAACAACTAAGTTGCTAGTAAATGTGTAGTGATAGTTGTTTGCACATTTCATGAAGCAGGTCAACATTCTGGTATGAATGTTTTTAATGTGTTTTTTTTATTCAGAAAGAACGGCTTCGGCCTTCTTGCTTAAATGTTTTTAATGTTCAAATTGAAAAAAATTAAATAAAAATTTCTAAGTTGATCTGTTATTAAAATGTAAGTCATTAAAATGTTTTAAATGTCATCATCATCACCATGAAATACTGTCATGAACATGAATAAACTTGCGCGGCTGTTTAAATATAATGAAAGTGATCTGAAACAAACTGAATTGAGTGTACAATACTGAATATTAATTTTATTTAATTTGATTTTGATTTGATTGAGTAAAATAATTGATAATTTAGCTAATAGTCAACTATGGTAATCGGTAGGATATTTGAAACTTTGAATACAGCATTACTTTGGGTGGAGTTTGTCCACAAGAAGGCAAGAAATGGTAATACGTTCAGTTGATTTGTACAGCTTACGGATTGTTAAATTAATTGGATGTAAAATACCATTTTTGAAATAAAATCTGTGTTTAAGTAGAAGATGTTCTGGCACGAGAATGTACCAATGTTGGTATTTTTCCATCCTCACCAAGCTCACTTCCTTTCTTCCTCTCAATTCGAGCATCAGTTAGATCGGTTTCTGCGCTACCAGTCCAGCCTTAATTAATGATGTTATTTTTCATTTCATTTCCGATTCATTATACTAACGCACACAGAGGGTTTCGCTTAGTTCGGGGGCGTAGAATGAATTTTGTACAGCAATTGATCGGTTTTGATCGTTGGTCAAGCCTTATATTTAAAAATGGCAGACGAAATCCTTCAACTGCGCTGTGAAGCAAGGCGTTTGGTTCTGTATCCAATTTTTGACTCAACCACACACATACATACAGATAACGAATACCCTGACAATCTGTTGTCCCTGATTGGTGAACCGCACTGACAATCCCGGTCCCTTCCATCCATTCGATGCCAGATGGAACAATTATATGTTATCGGTAATCAGCAATCGGAATCGGTTGTATGGTTTCGCTGCATGAGATTATTTTTCATCGCATTTTTCATTGATCTTTCACCGTTCCACAGCGCCCACTGATAACCCTTTTTCGGCTGGTGTAGTGCTGGATATGTTTTTGTAGGTGTCTTTTTTCCTATCAATTCTAGAAAACACACTCGTACATCTGGTTGTTCCGAATTTCTTTACATAATTATTGTGACACAGTTCAATCGCGTGGAAAATTGTTTTCCACCAAGTCAAGCGTAGCGAGTCGGTCCATGCGACTGTAGCAGATAGCATCGTTGCTAGGCTGAGGCTAACCTTTCGGGTTGCTTGTAGAATTAGTACACCAAAGATGTCACCGAAACTGGAAGGATAAAAGGCGAAACATGGTACTTAACTTTACCTTTCGATACCCCTGTTCATCACTCCGTCCACCTGCCAACTCGCTGCAGAAGTAGCTTTGATAAACTATTTTACCCTTTGCTGAAATAGTGCCGATCGGTTCCGACTGTCCCAGAGCAACTTCTCTTTGTGCTAACGTTTGCAACTTTAGAACGCGAAGAAAAGCTGTTTGTCCTTCGTCAAATGTGTTGGTCCCGCGGCTCCTTTAGCGTGTCAATCAATTTTGATTGATTGGAAAATGTTTACGTGCAGTAAATGTATCACAGGCACATGGGAAGCCGTGGGGTGAAACTTTGTTGCAGCTTTGTTTGTGTTTGTGTATGCGTGCATATGTGTGTATGTGTGTATGTATGCTTCATTACACTCCCAAGGCGATGGAAGTGTGCGGAAAACTGATCACTAGCGTTTGGGAGATTGATTTTGTTGTTTGTCGGATTGTGAAAAGCATGGAATTTTGGTTTTGTAAACGAGTTGCCAACTAACTTTGGTGGATATCTTGTTGAATATTGGCGAAGAATTGGTAAAATTTGTCGTAAAATGTAACTCACTTGAGGGCAGTTTTGTGAATTTCACAGAATTCAACTGTTGCATGGCTCTTTGATAGCGTGTATGTAAACACGAAACCGATATTTTGGGAGAATTCAACGATCAATCAATAGATTAAAAGTTAAACATTTTATGCTGAAGGCTTTTAATCTTACGTTAGTATAGTTTGAATAAAATTGTTTTAAAACTTTTTATCCATATTTCCCATTACAAACACCGTTTGGGTAGTTCGAAATATTTTAGAATTAACTTATCTACGATTTATGGTTTAATCTGCTGATTTAGTAGTCAAATAGAATTTCTTTGACCCTGAACCGTTCCGTCTAAAATTAACTTTTATATGCCTACATACTCAGCTCTCTGCCACTAGTAAATACATCAATTAGTCAACTATGTTTTTCAAATCAGGCATTGTTTTAAGAATCTTGACGATTGTTTATTGGGCTGTAAATCCCTTTATTTGTCAAACGTTAAATTGTTTGATTGTACAGCCTTCAGCCTAAAACTGAATTTTTATAAGAACTTATAGTCGTTATTTTCTGATAGTATAATGGAAAGTACTGGGTTTAGCGTTAAACTATAAAATAATACAAATTTAGAACCTTATCTACGTTATAAAATCAGAATTACACTAAAATATGAATTTAAAAGATTTAAATGAATTAAATTTGTATAAACCTTTAAAAAAAGCCATAAAAATAATGCTTTTATAGAGTGATTTAAAGTGACTTTTAAAGTGATTGAGATTATCAAATATTTTTACGAATAAGGTCTCACCATGGCCTTTTATGTATTTACAAATAATATCCTCCACAATTAATAACTCTGCCAGCCCAAGAAACATTTGAAATTATAATGAAGTACTTCAACGATGAAATTTTCTTGGCATAGATATTTGCTCATACGCAAGCGAATTCAGCAGAAAAAATTTCCAGTCAACTTTTAGCAATCAATCTCAAACAGTATTATGACTTTATTATCATGAATTCATTACTGCCCCACAAAAAAAAATCCATAGCAATGTAATTCTGTAATTTTGATATTTTATTTACGCTTCACAACCTGAAGGCTAAGAAATGGTTTTAACTAGTAGTCTTTACAGAGTTCTGTAAATGAGCTTTTTCAGTCTTAAGTGAGTTTTATTATAGTCTTATTATGTCATACAAGACATTCCAATGAAAAAGAAAGATTAAATGAAGTAGGCGTTACAACATCGTTCAAAGTATGATAAGATTTAAAATGTTCCTTGGGAGTAAACATAATAGAAGACCAGAAATTCACTAAGCATAGAGATCAGAGCTCGACTGATTATTGGACACATATAAATATTTTATAAAATCTGAATGACCCCTTAGAAACATAATATAATAAATGAATAATATCTTTATACAAATAAATAATTAAAACATGCCAACAAATATAGCCTTTCTAGATTTACCCAGTACCACGCAGCCGTATAGTCAGTCCTTGCTACGACGGGACGGTCGATTCTAGGCTTGAACCCACAACCGGCATCGCTGTATAGAAACTGAAATAAGAACATTATTTCTATTGAATTCCGAACGCACTAAAACATTAATTACCTAAAACAGGTTCGAAAAGAAAAAGAAGAAGAAAAAAAGAATGCTTGGTGTATTATTTGCTAACTTGCCAATCAATGTTAATGCATAAACCACAACTTTTCGTCCAAAACTTTCCTTACATGCTGTGTTGTTTGAAAATAGCCTAACTTAGCTGACTGACATGTACCACACCAATTACAGTTTCCTTATAAAAATGGGACACCACGAACAGTTGAAACATCAGAAGAGTAATCTACAATTATAAGAAAACTATAAGGTTTAGATTTTGTCCAGGTGTATTACATTGTACGATGTATGTTGGCTCAACGAGATTCGCTGTAAAGTGCAAACTGAATACTACCCCTGTCCATTCCCTGCCCGTTCTAAGGCCACAGAAAGAAGGTCACCCCAAAAGCCGGAACCACTTTGACAGGTGGTGCGATAGGATGGGAGGGTTTTGAAAGCATGGGGACATGGACAAAGGGACCGTTTTTCGTCACTGCAATCTAAAGTGACGAACATCGAAAATCAATTTCCGATATTCCTGATGCAGGTTTATCTATTTTCGCTAGCAGAAGAAATAAAATTGATATAAACGGAGTGAGCGGAGACATCGTATGCACGGGCCGGTGTCTG
Organism: Anopheles coluzzii; assembly: GCF_943734685.1. Lineage (NCBI taxonomy): Eukaryota > Metazoa > Arthropoda > Insecta > Diptera > Culicidae > Anopheles > Anopheles coluzzii. The sequence continues at coordinate 87,639,656 of NC_064670.1, forward strand.
TGATTTGCGGAAGCTGTCCTTCGTCAATCGGTGAGACAAGCGCCTTTCTCCACCGGGCTAATCTTCGAACCTGTGACGAAGCCTTTAACCTGCCACCATCCACGGGCGCTGTCAAACGTCCGTATGGCAGTGCGCGGGGAAATGGTGCAAAGGAAAAGTCTGATTGCACTTGAAATTCTATTTTATTTTATAGAGCATTTTATTGAGCCATCTCCGGCGCCGGTGGTGCGCGCTGTTTTGGGTTGCATCCTGTTTATCTCTTGCACCAGGCTGGCACAAGATGCAGTACACAGCTGCTTGGCGACGGTGATGATGACGACGATGAAGATGGTGCTGATCCCGTCGAGAGGATGTTCGAGTCATAATCTGTTTTTAATGAGATAAATTTTGATTTGTTTTTATGTGCGGAACAATAAGGAATTACCGATCATGGTGCCGCTTTTTCTTTCCTTCGTTGCTGGACTTCTGAAAAAAAAAAAGATGACGAGTATTAGCCGTATTACGGTAGCGATGTGCACTGATCTGATCAATGGGCATCTGGCAATTTCTTCACATAGCAATTAGACTTTTCACCACATTCTGGATGGTTTTGAGATCTCAAGAAATTGGATTGTAGCATGTTTGAAACAGAAATATTTTTAATCGAACGTTGGATCAGGAATATTCTATCATCCCCTGCTGATAAATCCCAAAAAGAGCCAAACATGACTTTGATATAGTAAAAATATTTGATAACGTGTTTAATAACATCTATTATTATTATTATTTATTTATTATCTATTTGTTGGTTTTGGAGTTTCTTAGGTTTAATTTTAGAATATTTTGCAAGCTTATATAGAGGAATTATTGCACAAAATTGAATCATAACAAAACGGTAGAGATCCAATTTAAGGCTAGAACCGTTTTATTGGGTGATTTACTCATTAAAATTTGTAATTAGGAGTGTGAGCCTAATTATACTTGTTGGGTAGTTGAAAACTAGTATTGTAATTCTTAGTTTAACTCGCCTTGCAGATGTATTTTTAAGGATCAGATACATGTGTTTATATAAACTAACAAATTTCCTTATGAGTTAGAGGGAAGATCTTTTATATTACTTTTACGCCGCAATTAATTTAGGCATCTCATTTATCACTGATATATCAAAGCCAATTCTTTCAAGTCTATGCTCAATATAAGAGCCTATGAAAATATTTTGCAAGCTGTGTAATTAATAAAATAGTTTTGTTATTCAGTGATAGTTCAGTGCAGAAAATAAGACTGACGATCACTTATTAGTGATATCAGGAAGGTGGTTGTCTAGCCTACAAATCTTTTAGACCGTTCAACTGAAGCAATACCGGCCATGACTGTTGCCGACGCCGGACCGGCACTTTTACCGCTTTGCAGTACGAGATCCTTTCGATTTGAAATAATATTTCAAATAATTGTCAATAAAGTGCACCGTAATTGACCACATCAATAAATTCCCTCCCATTTCTGCCCCGCTCCAACTCATCTGGTCTCCCGTTGGCGTTGAATAAAATTGTCACATGCTGCTATTTGCCAACCGGATGGGTGAGGTTAGTGCACAGGGGATGGGTAGCAACATTGCAACTGTCCAGCCGGTGCAACGTGAGCCGCAGTGGTCGACAAATCGCATACATACACACTTGAAACACACTCAGTTAAACTCCGCGTGCTCACTACCGCTCAGTCTGATTCTGCATCCACTTCATTGGTCCTGGATGATGGTCTCATCTCTGTGTGGTGCTCTGCCGAACTGGTCCTCCAAACCCCATGTCCTGGTTTGCCATTGGCCATGTGTTGTGAGGGAAACACGTTTTAACTTAGCCTTTCCGCCGGGATCGCCAGCTTTATAGTCATTGTTGTCACCATGGCCTTGGTGCATCGGCTATCGCGATAGTTGCAGGACGGCCGGTATACATCCGGGGTTGTATGGGTGAGAAATAGGGGAGGGTTAGGACAGCAAGATGAGTAGTGAAAATTTACGCTTTCCTTTCGGTCGCGTATCTTCATTTCCTGTTTCCCAATCGAATCCCGGTATTCGGTGTCGATCCATTGACGGGCTAGTGGTCGCTGGCAAAGGGCCTTTGAACGAAGGGCCACACTCAGCTATAGTGTGTATGTTTGCTATCGCACCATCCGCTATGGATCCGGAACGCTACGGTGATGGAGGATATGCAGGTGAAATGCAAGAGCGCTCGGTGCACGTGATTGGACATTGCTCGTCCCTTACGTGACGTTACCATCGTCACTAGGGCACACATTGAGCGGAAATTCTTTTACAGTGCATCGTGTTTGGAAAGCGGTGAGAGCTAGCGAACAAAAAATTAAACTAAGCTGTAGCGGACGCTTGGAAGTGGATTTGCCACGATGGTTGCAGATGGTTGAGATTTGATTGAACTTTGATGTTGTTGTTCTTCATCAGCATACAAAGTGGGATAAGAATTTTATGTGTTTTGTTTGTGTTTGGTTTTGCCTGTAAATGAAAAAAAAAAAAGAATTCTAAAATACTGTCATTGCTAGATTCTGGGGGTTAGATTAATGATTCGAAAAATGAAACTGGCATAGAACAATTTTATTAGACATTCTTTTTGGACGAATCCAACAAAACAATACACTTATCGTAACAAAAAGTTTATATCACACGCATATACCGTTATGCTTCAAATTACGGACAGCTTCATATTCCGGACATTCGGCATGATTTTATTGAATTGCTTCACATCTATTTCCTGGCCACACCGCTTTTTCATTTTATATAATTGCCATGATGTGCTAGAATATATTAAAAATATGATGCCACAGTAAATCAATATTTTCTGTCGGTCAGTTCACCTTCCTAGCAGTTTTGCTTCAAATCCACACCAGAGTTATTTCTTCGATAATTCCTATTAATCGCGTCAACGTGCATTGAAATATATCAGAATCCATTGTGGAAGTAGTTGTCAGCGCGAAAACAATAGTGTTGTATCATATTGTGCTCTGAATTTCATAAAACACGTATTTAATACTGTCTGGAATTCGGAGCAATGTTGTTTATCTTGATTTTAATTCCGGACATCCGAACAAAGATTCAGTGATAATAATAAAACAACGATATTCGAAGATAGGTGTGTCCAATGCCTTACTGGAAAGATCTTCGAATCGCGCAGCACTACTTCGGTTGAATGCAAGAGGAAAATCGCACGCAAACCCCATTGTCAGTAAGACCGTTGTCCTGTCGACCCAGGAGAATTTGTTATCCGGACGTAAATATAGTTCAAAACAAAAAAGGTGTAGTGTGTATGTTAATATGCAGAATATAAATGAAATTTTTAGGCTGTTGCGGATATGAAACAAAACGTCCGTAATTTAAAACATGAGCGCGAGATTGTCCGTAATATGAATTAAAATATCGTTGCAGTTTCATGAGTTTTTGCAGTGTTTTGAAATTATTGAAAATCTTAATTTTTTTCTCAATTGTAGAATGTTTGCTTCAGTAAAATGGATTATGCTGGGGTATGACGAATTAAATATGCATTAGTGAGAAATTATTACACGCCAAAAATTCCTTAAGTGTCCGTAATTTGAAGTAGTACGGTACATCATCTAATCATATTTACATCTTGTGGAACAAATCTCATGAAATCGATTTTCAGTAAGATTAAACTTTTATCCTGTCTGTTAGTTGTTTCTTTCTTTTTTTATTACGGCCTGGCCGTATTAACCACTTTCGGAGAAGTGTATTTTGTGGAAGATAAATAAACCCTGTCTGGTGTGTGATTAAGTGTAAGTATTGCGAAATGTAATGATTGTATGGAAAAAAAATATTATTTTTAATAAACGTGTGGATAATTTTAATATAATCAATATCTAACATAGCGAATAGGTCTCGAACTGAAATAAATGGTGTATTTTTTAGAGATGTCAGATGCAAGGAGTTGATACCTAGTGGTTTCGTATGTTTGACATGACCAAAATATGTGGTCAATGGCATGCTGTCCTTTAGCACACGGACACTTTTTTGTCTTGAACAAGCCGATGCACTTGAGGTGAGCGTTTAACCCATAGTGATTTGAAATCAGTCTTGACATAGCCCTGGTAAAAGAACGTCCACCCTTCACGCCTCTAAACCATCGGTAATATGAAATGACAATGGCGACCGAGATCATCTTAACTCCAGCATTGTTGCCACTTGTCGATACAGTAATGCCTTCGTACCATCTCCAGCAAAACACTGCGATTAGGGAAGTACCAAAACAAACAATTTTCTTTGCACCTGTCAAAAGATTACAAGCAAAGAACGAACGAAAAATCGTTCCAAGGAAACAAGGCTATTATGTAGTTATGTAGTATGTAGTTTCATGTAGTTTTATTACATGCAATTTACAATAGGTAGGTTGTGTATATTTTTCCAAACTATGATAATTTTTGTACTTTTTACTGCCTAAATATTGTTTTTTTTATTAGCTTTATAGAGGATTTGAGTGTAATGGCTGAAATTCGCCTTTTAAACTGGCTGAATGTGGTTGCGGCCTTATGGAGGTTCTGAAATGTTCTATCGTCTCATAAAAAGAATTTTGAGTAGTATAAGCTCCGAATGGATTGTAGATCCGCTACGTATGACTGATTATCCTGCAATGGGTAAATCAATAAGTCACTGAAAGCCAAGCCCCCTAGTGGTCCAGGCAGTCCCTTGACCGACAACGGTTGTTGTGCCAAAGAAGCAGAAAAAATGAAATTAAGAAATGAAAAAATAATACAATAAATAAAATGATAAAATAAGAAAGGATCGTGTTCCTATAAAAGAAAAATCGAGTAGACATTAACACTCGATGCATCCTTTTAATTCAAGATAATTTAAATTACATGTCAAACCAAAATTTTTGAGTTTAAAATATTCTTATATGAAACATCATAAACTAACTCAACGTCTGTCGGTATTTTTTGTAAACATAAATCATTCCCGTGAAACCCTCCACTAAGACTTTGGTATGTAGGTAACAGAATACTATCCATGGGAATGAGCGCCACGGGTACCCTGTTCCGCACATTTCAAAAATATTTTTTCTTTTTATACGAATTTAGTTAATGCAACTATCGATGTCGGATGCGTTCTTACAAACGAAGCATTACAAAAGCGTAGATCTCCAACCTGCTTGTTTGAAATCGTGTAGCTCCTTGTGCCTCTCGTTGCTGAATTTGGCAACTTTTCTAAGCAAAGGGGAAGAAGCCATCGTCCGGAATGTAGCCGCAGGAAAGTCTCCTGACAATGATGCATTCTTGTTTTACACCGTCTTTTCTTGCTTTTATTCTCACTTTTGATGTACTATTTTCGTTTCTAGTCAACGGTGCGATATTTACGTAAGTTTAGCAAGTCTTACAACATTGGTGGTTGTACACAAATGATAGGAAGCCTTCCATTGAAGACCGTGCAAAAGCGCTTTTATGAGAAGGAAAGGAAGTGGGATGTGTTGTAGTTTCTGTTAGGTTCAAAAGTTACGTTGAATACTGTTACGGGCTTCTAGAGGAGCCATATAAGAAACAGAGTAAGCATACGCAACCAAAATAGCAGCATTTCGTAAAGGGTACGATCAAGTTCCACTTTTCATCGTAGCATCCATACAGTGTCCTGCTTTTTGCTGACTGTTTACAAATTATAAAGAGCACCAAGGAAAATCGTTACGTCAAGCTCACACCACAAACCATAATTTCTTTGAGCGGACGAATGGATAGTTGTCTCCATTATAATAGAAATGGGTAAAGTCAATTGATGAGGTAAAGTCTGCACTGGCTACAATTCCTAAAAATTCCCCTTACAAACAGTGCAATGATTTTTTAAAAACACCATGTGTTAAAGTTCAGCTTTGTTTACTATCTTTATTAACATATTAACATTTACACTATATTTACGAACAAGATTTCGCTGTGGTGCAAGATTAAAGAGCTATTGTAATAATTTTAAATTTCATATTTTTAAATAACATTTTACATTAATATGAGATCATGCGCATATAAATCTCTGAAGTGCAGTCATTTTTAATCATGTTAAAACGGCTTCACTTACATTTTGGTTTTGAGTGATATCTACAATTTTACTATTAATAATTAAATATAAATGATCGTTCTGCTAGCTAGTTTGGTTTTCCATCAATCACGGTAGACGACACTATTGCAATGTTCTTGTGTGCATAGCCGTCAAACCCGATCTATCCGATGATCCTCGATTACACGAAATGCCCAATCGTGGCAAAGGCAACGATCTGCAGCGACTCTTATTTTAGAGACAGTGACTGATATTTTAGCTATACCAAATAAAAAAAAACACATGGTTTTGGGTTTTTTCTTTCGCACAATTTCGGGCAAACGAAATTGTGCTGTTGTAAAGTTTCCAGCATTTATCTAGAACAAAATTCCTTGTTTTCCTCGTAGCAGCCCTTTTTTCTCAATAAAAAATAATTTGTCAATGAAACTATTATCTCTTAATATCCCTCTACAGTCCTATATAAACCGTTTTTTTACATCAATACGCGTATATGAAAGTAAATGAGTTAAGTGTTTGGTTTGCATTTCATTTCTCATAACGGGTTGAAATTGCAGTGATACATCGGATCAAAAGAGGGAAAAACATGCATAAACCAAGTCCTCTTATTGATGTAGATATTTGTTCGGTTGTCGCATTGTAACAAAGAAAATGCGAGGTACAGTGAAGCATTGGCCTCACTTGACTTGGCTCGCAGGTGGTATCTCGCCCGAAATGGAGACGCCCAGCCCTTTACAAACGGCTGCAAGCGAAGAGAATCCCACCGAGACGGGTAATGGTTACGAAAACTATTATGACAAGATTGGCGAATGAAACGACGAATTGCATTGTATTCTCATTGCTTGCCACCAGAAAACGTTTCCGGCCAATACGTCACCATAACTATCGGTGACGGTGCCTGAACCGTAGCAACAGGTGATGTTGGGCAACGGATTCGCTTGAACGTCAGCGTCTTCGTACCTTCGAAAGCAACACAACAATAGCTCAATTGTGTTGTCGCTTCCAGAGTGAATCGATTCGGTTTGTTTCCCTCTTTCCCTTTCTCTTTTCGCGTTTATGGCGCACTCTTTTCTCAGAGATTGCATGTTTTTTGTTGTTGCTCGCCAGTCACATCAGCTGCAATATTTCCTTGCTTACGTTACGCTACCTGTTATGTTCGGAGTCCTGTTTTACCGCTTCCATGTCTGAAAGAGTTTTGCTTGATTTTTATAGAGAGCTTATAAGCGGGAATCCTGGGAAATAACATGTTTTCGACAAATCACCGGTAAATCACTGACAAATCGGAGAATGAATGAGACATCTGCATTTGTCATCAATATGATATCATTTGTTTTTCTGACATATTTCTTTTTATTGGTTGAGTGAATCGTCATTTGACATGTTAAAAATAATTTATGTTCTGATTATTAAGAGAACAAAATACAAATCATAAATAAAAACATCCATGTTCATAATCACATAAAATAAAAATACAAATAGCTTGATAGCATTGAAAAATGTTAAATTTATCTAAATTATGAAACCATGGCATGTTCAATGCTAACGAAAGGATTTTTTTCTTTGCACTAGCTATAAATTGTGAGTTGTAATATAGCGAAGCTCACCATCGCATCAAATTAATTTAACATTTCTACGTGCAAATTCTATTCATCAATCAGAACCTCAGGCACATACACGGAGCATCGGTTTTGAATAAAAATCAATCTTTCGCTCGAAGCAGCTTTCGATCTAATTAATGAGAGAAATGCGTCGACACTACATTCTGAATGGAATGGGGCGCTGATTGAAACTGATTTTAATTATATTTACAAGCGTATCTTCAGCATACGTGACAAATTGTATAGAAATAAAAAAAAATGCAAAAAAGAATGAACAACGAAAAAGGTCAGAAAATCCCACGCATGAATAGCTTCATGCTAAACAACACAGTATCAATGATGGTTTGTATCCTGCGGGTAGTTTTTTGTTACCACCCAAGCACACCAGTTGCAAATCCTTTGTCGAAGCGCTTTTCGTTTCTCTGAGTATTTGCCGGATGCAACTAGCGAGTCCCCGGTTAGTCAGCTCCCGTTACGGGTTCATGGAGTGTAGAGTTTGTTTTCTTTTTGTCACCGCGAGTGCAAATGCGCAATTTCCACTGTTCAATTCAATCAATTGATTCCTCGACACAATCTCTCGTCACATAACCCATCATCGATGGCGTTACCATCGCGACGCACACAGGGATGAAGCGGGAAGCGGTCGAAGCGCGAGAATGCTTGGTCAAATGGAACATCCTAACACAAACACTGCAATTGCAAACTGCAACCGATCGACTACTGGTGGCAGTTTCGTGGTACCGATCGTGCTGGTGGTAGTGTTGGCATGTTTTTGTGGAGTGCCATCTCGAGTGCCGCTCCTTCAGGCGGATGGTGTCGCTCTCAATTTCAATCTCGTCACGAACGCAACAGTAAATACGTCGATAAACAATATTTTCCACCGTATTAGTTTTTCAAACAATTATTCCGCCCGCTGTCTTTTCGGTGTCAGTCGATGGTTTCTTTTTCTCCTTTTTTCGGTATTGTTTTACCCGCCTCGATGTTGTCTTTGTTTTGTCCGCCGACTGCCGCACGCGCCTCTCCTCCGGTCGCGTTGTGTGCGGTTGGTCGAGCTCCAATTATATTTTTCCACCAAACTGTACACCACCGGGGGTCACGTAAGGATGCACCGGGTCGACACCGATGCCCCGTCTAGCAGGAATCCTGGTCGTCTGTTTGTTTGGTCGTTCTTTGATTGGTACGGTTAGGGGTTATTTCTTTTATTTGCTACGGTAGCAGCAGCAGGTTGATGAAGGAAGTGGGATTTGATTTGAGTCTTTCCTAATTAACACGAACTGCTTTGGCTGGTTGTGCTTGACATCGTTAGTGAGGTGCATTGGATTCATCGTTGCGACGCTCTATGATTTTATTTTGAATTATCTAGAAAGGTTATTGCTATGGTGGTGGTGGAACGAATCCTATTTGAACACATTTGCTGCTGTGTTTATTGGTGATACTTTTTAAACCAATAATTGATTACCACAAATTGTTTTTTTTTGTTTTTTTTATACACTGTTTTTCGTTACATGTTTATGTGTGACATGTATTAAATCTATTGTTAGTTTTATTTTTTTATCTTAAAATACCGAATTAAATTCAATACAATAACTTAGTCGTATTAAATCCATAAGCAACGTTCGCATTGCGATACAGTCACAGTGAAAGATTATTTGCAAAATTTAATTAATTAGTTAATTCTTCTATTTTATTTTATTTATTACATGGAGTTTTACTAAAGATGGTGGTAACTATTCGTCTTCCTAAATAAAAATATGTTTGCATATATTTCAATTTAAAAATATCACCCCTGCACAGTGGGTATATGCTGGAAGAAATAAAAATCATAAAAATCATCTATTTGTCAAGTTAATTTTATTTTTGCAATACCTAAGGATTGATGGGTCAGTCTGGTAGTAAAATCGACTTCTCGTACGACTTAATAACTTACCCGTCATGGGTTCAAGCTCCGAATGGAACGTGCTCCCATACGTAGGACTGACTATCCTGCTATGGTAATAAATAAGTCACTGAAAGTCGCGCACTAGTAGTGGTACAGAAAGGCCCTGACCGACAGCGGATGTTGTGCCAAAAAAAGAAGAATGAGAAGAAGAAGAATTACATTGTGAAAAAATCCGTTTTTTCTAAATTTTGTGTTAATTAGTTTAAAAATTAAAACTCATCAAAGTCTGGCATCGTTAAAAACATGAATAGTTTATTACACATTTTTCGAAAATATTGCATATGCTGCACTTAACAAACAAACAAAAGCATTGTGGAAAACCTGCGTGTATTTTAGAGAAATCGCAAATAAAAAACGATCAATTGTTTTATTTTTTAACAGCGCAAATTATCATATATTTTTTTCATACTCAAACAGGTGCAAAAAAAAAAAGTTTCAAGAATTCCCAAGGTATTAAATTCTATAGATTTTATTTTACAGCAATGCCTATCATTTGGCAAAAAAACTAGATGCTACCGAGCGCGATCACGAATGTTACGAATTTTTGCTTGTTGCAAAGGAAAATGATAAAAAATACATTTATTTGTAGAATATGTTAAATATTAATAGATTAGCAGGGCAATCTATCGAAGAAACAATAATACCAATCAAACATGTCGAATTTTAACAAGTATATTGAGTTTATTCGTTTTCATATTTCACGCCATACCCGTGTCTCACAGTTTTATTCTAGCAATTTTTCCAAACCGTCCTCTGTGCATTGATTATTGAGCTCAACCTTAATTCCGGTTTAATAAGTTTAAATGAATGTAAAACCTTGGTCTGAAACAATTAATGGCTTTAAGAATTGAACCAACACTGGTGTGCGAGAATATGGTGGCTTATGATACCATGTAATACATGGAAAAATAAACATTTTCGTGATTTTTTTCAATTTGTTCTGAGCGTCTAACAAGTTGCGAATATACTATCCAGTGAACCTAAACTATTTTGAAATAGAAATGGCTAGATATTGTAGTTGTTTTTATTAGAATTAAATATCACAGCAGTGATATTTACAAATAGTGGTTTTTATGTTACCAACCATCAACGTTCGGTGCATCCGGGATACTCTTGCATTATCCGTACTAGCTTTGCAATTCGCGTTAACAACATGGAAAGGTGGAAAAGAAGTCAGGAAAGATAAGATGATAAGAGAAGCCAGAAACAAAAAGGGAGGAAATAGGCAAGTTTATAAACCATGTGTATGGTCGAGAAATATTTATTACTCCACAAGAACAGGCTGATAAAATGTTGGCAAAGTTGCTGGATAAATTGTGCCGGAGAGAGAGAGAGAGCGCAGGAACGAGGAATGTGTAGGAAGCACACAAAAACACAACAAACATCCAAAGTAAAACAAGAGACAGGTTGAGAACAACCCCAAGGAGGACACAGCGAAAGCGGTGCTACATTAGAAAATACGAGCTACTTGCCTTGGAGCGACATCGCAAAACATCGGCAGCAAGTTCAAGCTCGAGCGGTTAACGTTTCGGTGGTAACAAATGCCTGGCAGGGAACGCTGCACCATGTGTACGTGTGTGCGAGCGTTTTTTTTTTATGCTCCTTGCTCCATCATTGTACACGACGACCAAACATAAAAAAGTCGCAATGGCGAGCTTTTTGCCCAACGAGCGATCGGTGGAGTGAGGCTGTCTAGCAACAGGCGATTGAAATCTGTTGCTTCGCACCGTGTTGCCATCGTGTATGTTAGTGTGGCCACTATACTGCTCCGTGCCGGTTGAAGCAACACGGTTCACCGTTGCATTGGTGTGCGTATCAAACCGGACGGGGGCTTCCTCGCTTCCGATGGTTTGCGGTACGATCTGTATGAGTTTCACCCATACGCACAAAAAAAGCTCACCAGCGCACCGGAAGTGCCCATTTGCTACCGCGTGCCCAGTCCACCGTGGTAAACATCGCCCACTATCCAATGCATCACAATCGGGAGCAAAACAACCAAAAAAATCCTCCAAGCAAGACGAAACAAAATCCCTGCACTCCGAAATAGGAAACCTGTTGAAAGCTTTCGTTGCTGTTTGCTATGCTACAGCACTAACAAAAAAAGAAAGCCCAACCCCAACTTCCTCCCGCTTGAATGATATTCAACAAGCTTTGCTGTCCCGCTTCGATAGCTGGTGGGCCATTCGAAACCGGCCCCGAGCAACAGGCTTCGCTATCTCGCTCGTTTGCCTTACGGGTGGAGCGTGGAGTTGGGGCACTAATTGAAGCAGGCGGGAAGGACTTCGTTCGGGAAAAACGTTCGCTTTCGGGTTGCACTCGGCGGCAAGGGAAAATCGCGCAGCACTGTTGCCGAAAAGCTTTTCGGCTTTTCGGAAACCCGAAGCGAAGCCTCGGAAAAGTGTGCGTTTGTGCACGTTCGGTTGTGTGTTTGTGTGAAACGAAGGCTTCCCAAGCAACCCATGGGCACCGGGTCAGACACGGGTACGATGGGAAGAATGTGGGGATGTTGTTTGCGTAGTACAAGTTCCTTCGTGTGTTTCCATAGCGTTCCTCTTGCGCTTCCCCAAGCCTCATTTACGTACACTGCATACGTGTACCAACACACACAAACACACACACAAACAAATAGAGCTCGGGCAGGAATAAAATACCGGGAATAAAATAACACAACACCAATATGGACGGGCGTGCGAGTGAGCAAGCGAGTGTAAGGTGAAATTGATACATTATCAAAATGAAAATGAGAAAATAACACTCACCCAGTTGTTCCCGAGCGAATTCATTCCTTTTCCTCCCCCTCGTACTTCAGGCAAGGATCCTTCCAAGTGCTTGCGCCCTCCAGCAAAAGACGGACGGGATCGCTCCCATCAGCAAGTAGCAGCTCCCCTGTCCATCTGGTTTCGGCCATCTACAATGCTTGCTGGTTAGCTCAATGCAGGCGTGTATTACCTAACCTTTAACCCATCTGGCGAGTCGGCCCATGTTCGATCGCCCTCACCCCAGCCTGGAGGATCCATTCCCCAGTGTCATAGCGCTCCTTGCCAGCTGTTTACGGTGGTACAACCTCCACCTACCTCCACCTACGGCCTCCACATAGTGCCAAAGGTATGCTTGGTTCGGCCAACCGCTCGGTGTAAAAGTTCATTAGAAAACTTAAAGCTTCGATCCCGCTTTGTATATAGGCATCGGCCCTTCACGCGTTTGCTAGCCCTGCCAGCCGGGCCCGGGTGATGAATGAAAATGACTCCTACGCTGGTCGATCGGTGTTGAAAATTGTGTTCGTGCTGAGAATAAAAAGGGTGTCACCATGACAACAGCGCCGTTCGATGACGATGATGGTGATGATGATGATGATGGTGATGTAAACTACGTCTACTGAGTGGCATGTGGCTGATGTCCTGTGGGAGGCATTTACCGATGGTTTCTGCTGCAACAGTTCTTCCATATGGTTGCGAAAACGAGTTTGTGCATTGGCAGTTTCCAGCTTTTCCTGCAGTGGAGTGTACGTAGTTTAGTTTTCTTAGAAGGTTTGCTTCTTTCAAAACACACACACACACACACATCAACACTCACTCATACCTTACCACTCGGTATCGATGAAAAGAGAGACTTTGCCAAGAATTTATGATAAACTGATTTGATTTTTGTCTTCTCTTGCCTCGCCCTATTTTTGTCCTTTCATCTTTCTCTAGTCTCGCCTGTTCTCTCACTCTCTCGCATTTGATCCAGCAACGCGCCTTCCAAGCGTGATGGTGGTGACCAAGCATGGAAGGGGGGAGGTTTTAAATTTTCCGTGATCAATATCGGTTTTCGTTGAAACAACGCCGGCAGCAGAATGTAAGGAACAGCCTCCGTCCGGCCGTAACGTGTACACAGGGCAGAAAGAAGTTTGCCGGTTTTCATTTCGCTCTCGCACCCTCGGCCGAGGAACATGATGCTGGCCTACGCCTGCCTTCGCTGTACGCAACGTCTTGCGTATGCCTTCTTTCCCCGAAGACAAACCGGCCTACCACGCGCTGAACCAGTTGCGTACGGACTGCGTGCTCCCACCCAACCTTCAACTGGGGTTGCGTTTCGGGGGGAATGAAAGGGAAGGGAGGCGCCGAGATAGAATCGGTTTTATCTGGGTTAAGGACCCTTGAGCGATCAGGGTCGAGCAGATATCCCTTTTGCATCGTTCCCACAATTCATTCGCTCATCGCTTCGGTTTACGGAGAGCCACTGTGGGTGGAAGGATGCTGGAAGGATTGGGTTGGCACGGGCGCAGGGCAAGAGTTAAAGTTATACTTTCTGCCTGGCTTCACCTTTCTCCTCCCCACCATCTCTCGTACGCAGAGATACGCTAACGTGCTGGCGGAAGAGTGGAAAAGTCGCAGTGTGAAGTGTGAACCAGTGTTTATGGTGTTGGAAATGAGTTTTAATGGCACTTTATTCGGTTAGGGTGGAGTAGCGCCGTCATAATGGAACCTGCGGCCCCCGTCATCTGTCCAGGCGCCCGGGCGAGACTACAATGGGTGGTGGCTGAAGATGAAGAATGCCCACAATTATCCCCTACCGCCTGGACGAAATTTTTGGCCAAAATCAAATCGCAGGCTCAGCTGAATGACGTGCCACAGAAGTGATTAAAAACAGTCGCAGAAGAATATTTTAAGTCGCTCAAAATGTTGGCCAACCAAAGCACGAGGGAGCAAGGAAGGGGAATCGAACGTGCGGCTTTCGGAACTTTACTTCAACGGGCATGTTTATTACAAACCTTGTTCAATAGGCTGATTGTTCTGGCGATTTTCTTTTGAAAGAAAGGTGACTTTATTGCAGTAATCTAGTGGTGGGGACAAATGGAAAAGGTTCTGAAGCTTGTGAATTTGGAGCTATTGGATGCTTGATAGGATTATATTTTTTTGTTATTTTCACTTTCAGATAATAGGATATATCAAGTCGATTTTTTCCCTAATTCTAATTCACATCCTTCTAAGCAACATCAAACACATTCTATCCATCGCGGAGAATTACGCAGCTCGTTACGCTGCTGTAATCGTCACTCGCGCCGCAGAGAGCATCGGGCACGAATACTTTAGCTGCACAAATGTTTTAGCACGTGCCTGTCACAAGGCACGGCGAACGTTCAACTTTCCGTCAAAAGATGTCCTGGAATTCATCTAATTTAGTACGCACCGCACCCACCGTGCGCAGTAACTAGCAGATCTGATTCGTGTTTGAGCGGTTCGTGCTGCTGCTGCTGCTGCTGGGTGCTCGGGGAATGGTAGCATCCCAAACCCTTCCTAATCTTGGCGCACCGGTTTGAAAGGCACCCGGTTAGCGGCCCAGAAGCTTTGCAAGCTTCTACACCCGATATAATTACACACAAATACACATGTACACAAATTTTGCTGCCACTCCGCAGTATCTTGCCGGGCAATGAATGATTGATGTCTAATTAATCTAGCATTTCAAGACTAGCGGCAGTCGTAATGAATCGGAATGCAGCCATCCATTTCGAATCCCTTTTTGGGGCTTCTAGGGTAGATGGAGGGGATATAATTTTCGTAGAGGTCAGAAAAGCGAAACCCGGGCAACTTAGTGGATATCGTGTATTTGCAAACCTTTATTGCTCGCAGGCTTGTCTTGCTGGAGGTTTTTTTATACGTTGCTGCTAGCCGAGCAGTGCTTATTATTAAATATTTATGACGAGCTGCTTTTTAAAATTGGTTAAAGCTTGCGCTGCTATCAATGTCACTTGTTTCTCAGCGATAAGGTTAGCCAAATATTTTAGAGTATGCTGATGAAGAAGGGTAAGGAATTTCACAAAAAAAAAAAAACGATTACAAGGTGAGTTATTTGCTGTTGTGCTCGTTTTCAACACTTCAAACTGGAAAAATATGTCATATGGCAATTATGCCAGTATTTTTATGCATTAGAAGCATTGATGTTCGTTTGATTTTGATAGCAAATAACATGTTTTACATATGTTTTAATTAATATGTAGAGTAGCTAGCTGCATAAAGGTAATTCTGAAAATATACACAATTTAATATGCATAAGGTACAAATAATAAAACACAGATAATAAAGCCGTATTTAATTAATTTGAAGAATCTCAATAGCTTCTCATATTCATTAGCAGGGTTAGTTGCTCTTATATAGTAATTTGATCGAAATCATGATAAAATACATACTTTTTTCAATTGTTCATTTTTGGCTGCATCATTCTATTGATTGAGAAATCAAAACTGTATTAATCATGGGTTAAATATCTCACAAACATAAGTGAAGTATTCCACTCAAAAGAATCTGTGCAACTTCCTATAAGCGAATCATTTTATACTCGATTGCTGTATTGCAAGCTTTGTTATTACCATCTTTTTTTCACCGGTGGAACATATGTGGTGGGAGTCGTAATTTAATGGAACTATCGACGAGGTAGTTAAAAATAAGTTAAATAAAATTATCCAGAAAAAAAACTCTGACTCCAACTAGAAACAAGAGCACACAAACAGTGCTCTCGAGTCACAATAAAAAAAATGGTATTGGCAACAAAATCGATCGAAAGGGAATAATTTACTTTGTTGCTATCAATTTTCATTCGGCCCGCCTAACCGTACAGATCTGAGAAGTACGCTTTGAACCGAAGCAGAATTCGGTACAGTTCGCTAAAGCATAGTTCGATATCGTGCCTTCCCAGGATGATGATCAATGAAAAACTGCGAGCAATCGGTGGTGTGGTGTGTGCATGATGCTATGAAAATATTTCCCATTTTATGCATGCATGTCTGGCCCTGTATGGCCCCATACACTGCACTTCTTTGTGCGGGGTTGTTTTTTGCATCTTTTTTTGCCATTTTCCCTACATCCAGGTAGTCAGGGAGAACGTCTTCTTCTAATATGCAGATCTGCTCCCGTACCTCTGCTGTGCTTGGCAGTGGCTTCAATGTTCGAACGGATGCTTTTACCATGCCTGCAGGGTTACAGTACTTGGTTAGATCGTAGTGTCGTTTTTTTCCCTCTACTTGTACTCTCCATCTTACGAGAGGCACGCAATTCTTACGCTTGATAGCTCCATAAGGCGGTTCCTTAGACTCCCGCCTAAGATGTAACAACGAAACGATAAGGAAAACGATGGACAGCGCAGAGTGAGGAGGAAGCCAAGCATAGAGAGAGAGAGAGATAGTCTTCCTTTTAAATCTTGTTTCCAATCAACCATCGAAATCCGTGCACGGACGGTTGCTGTTGCAAAACCATCGATAATCGAAACAGCTTGGCAAGAAGGGAGGCAGCACCGAGAGTGCACCTATGATGTCTTTAATTTTCCGAACTGATTATGCGATCTTCAACGCAAGTTTCTTCCACCCGTGCAGTGGAGTGAAAGTTTTGTGCAAATATTGGTTGCCGAGTTTCACCGAGCAAAAGCAAAAGTAGGGGATAGCACAAGGGGGTTGAGAGTAGTGCGGCAAGAATTTACAACAAGGCCTGTCCCGTGGGAACGGAGGTGCAGAGCGATTGCCTTACACCGGACTGCTAATGACGTCTGGGAGCAGCGTCTGCACAGTGGAATCGATTTACTTCAATCGTTTGCCGTACTTGAAGGCTTAAATGGGGGGGTTAGATTATTGCGACAGCACTCGACGAAAGAGAAAAGGAATAAAAGGTGAAAGGAGACTCATCTGTGTGACGAAACTCTTCCAAGTGCAGTCAGTGTCTTTTTAGTGCACGAGTAATATGAGCTTGAATTGACAGCTGTGTAAGAACGCATCGACCGAGAACGGATAAATATGTGATTTCTGATCCCGACAGGATGCGGCTGTGTGCAGATTCATGTAGAAAATACATGCTGCTGAAGGATCATGTTAATTCAATTAGCTTTAAATTAACAGCTGGAAACTGGATGCCTCTTGAAAGTGAAAAATAAATTGCGAAATGGCTTGATTTGAAACCAGTCTTTTGCTGAGCCTTTGTTGACATATGCTTATCGTATTTGCCACCAAGGCGTAGCACGATAGTCTAAGGGCGGACATTAGGCACAAATAAAAAAATTGTATTATTTAAAAATTAAGCAGTACTACTAAAAGTAGGATAGTTGCTTAGTATTAATCCAAAAATTCACTTTTTTTCGTCGATTAGTTTTTAAGATATGACGATTTGAACTAAAAAAATGTGTAAAAAATGTATTTCATATGAAATATTAGAGAATGTTTTTACTTAAATTTTAATTATATCAAAGCAATCACCCATGGTCGAATGCACGACTTTTCTTAAAGGTTTTTTTCTCCTCTTTCACGTAGTGTTATTCAAAGTTTTGTTTTATTATCATACAATTGAGATTTTTTATAAAAAAGTCAAATAAGCCCAAGCATTTTACATCACTGAAAGTTTAGATACTTCGCATTTTTTTCCTGTAATCTCCTGTTCTTGAAACTTTGTAAGTTATTGAATCAATGTGTTGTTACCATATTCTGAAAATTTCAGCTGCCCCTAGCTGCCCCTTTTGAAATTATTAGCTTAAAAGTTGAACCATTCCATCCTATTTTGGAGAAATTCGAAGGAGTAGATGCAGAGAAAGATGATGAGTAAAATAATTCCCTTGATTAAATTTTTGGTAGTATAACCAAGAAAATGAAACGCATATGAGAGGAACTGAATAATAGGAAAATATTGTTAAGTTATGGAGTGGTTTGGTAATGGAGAAATGAAACACAATTCCGTACTAGTAAATGAAATTAAAGTAAAGCAAATAAAAAAAAAGTTGCTGAAGTCAAATAGATTGTGTGGCTGAATCGAGCAGAAAATATTTTCAAACATTTGTATGCTATAAAAACACACACATACACACACAAACACAAACACAAACACACACACACACACACACACACACACACACACACACACACACACACACACACACACACACACACACACACACACACACACACACACACACACACACACACACACACACACACACACACACACACACACACACACACACACACACACACACACACACACACACACACACACACACACACAAATTAAAATCTTTAGCACAAATACAAAAAGTCCGCCAATTGCTCCCAAGTAAACCACTGTGCGTAGGGGGGAATGGGGATTGTGAATAGCTTTGGAGTTTATTTAAAGATCCCACTTCTTCGCTGAAATTCACAGAACAAAGTTTAAGAAAAAGATTCGTTCGAACAATTCATTCTTGCGCTCAATTCTTCTGCACCTGAAACGCTTAATCATCGCCAATACAAGCACGGTAATGGATTAGGTATGGCAATGTTTTAGAAGCCGGGGAAAATGGAAGCCACTTATTGCTTAAACTTTTCCCAATGCAATAACTGCGGAAAAGGTTTTTATACATGTATATGAGTGTGTTAGACTGCTACTGTCATGTTTCATCAGATGAATGATGGAAGGAAGACGAGGCTCTACATTTTATTCCGTTGACGAATTTGCTAAACATTAACCTTTTCATCCATGTTTCCCGGAGCCTCGCTACTTTCCAACATCGTGCGGCTTGCGTAATCGTTCGGGACACATTGAGAAAACTTCAAACGCTACCGCAAACCGTTTCCATTCCGTGCGGAGTTTCCCTTTTCCGTTCCCATTGGAGCACTTGAAGATTTTCTAATCATTCTAAAACGTTTACCAAACGTCGCGAAACGCTCCCCCTTGCTGCAGTGCCATTTTCCGTTTGGGAAACATTACGTTTGAGGAGTTGGAGGAGTTATTTTACTTATCCTTTTCTCACAAGTAAAATATTGTACTGTTCTTTCACGCTCTAAAGATGTTAGACAGCACAAATCGAGGGTAGAAAGGACCGATCTGATTCGAGAGGACTATCTTTTTTTGAGCACCAAAGCAAAAAGGTTCATCTTTTGAATCTAGCCGTTCATTCTTATGGTTGGCCGTGGGTTTTTGTCTTCATTTTTGAGCATGGTTGGCGCATATCGCTTGATGGAAAGGATCAACAGGCAGCATGCATTCGCATTCCATTGGAACGACAGTAATTGAACTCCACTCCACTCGCACCGTAACCTGCGAGCCGGTTCGGTCAAGTGTGAACCGCACGGAAAGCCACAAAAATTTAGATACCACGAACCGATGTGTAGGCTGCCGGTGGTCCATCGTTTCATTGAAGCAGGTCGGCAAAACGGTAGAGGTGGAAAATTCATACGTTTGCATCGTGCGGTAAGTGTTGCGGTTTGACGGTCATGGTGTGGTTGGACGAAGCGGAAAGCGGTTTCCATATGTTGCTTTTTTTGGTATACTGAACATTTTGATGCTTTACTACTTGTTTGCATAGCAGAGCATGTAGTAGGATTTTAAAAATCTTTTGAAAGCATATGTGTGTGTGGGAACATTTGAAAATTGTTCCAAGTATGTAAGAATTGGGTAACCTTTTGTTGTCATAATAATTTGTAACTTTGCATGAAATTATCTGTATTTATCCATGAGCTCTCTACCCAACGAATATGACGAGAAAATATTTAATTACAACCGAGTGAAGCCTCATGATACACTTTAAATGTCATCACACTTTTTAAGGTCTAATAATTGACTTCTTCTTCTTCTTCTTCATATTTGATACAACAGCTGCTGTCGATGCAGGTCTGCCATTACGATCATTCTTTTTGAATCACACATAAGTATTCCCGATACGAAATTTTTAACAAGATTCCTTCAGGGGGAAATTGAACAATCGGCATAGAAGCTTTAAAAAAACTGACAAATTATTGATGACAAATTCAAAAGTTTTGGTTGAAAATCCTCAATGGTACTTTAACATAAGAAATGTTCACCAGCTTTGAGGAACAGAATTGATTATTGTTTTTCAAAAGAAGGGAATCCTAGTCGATCTTTATGATGTGAAGTGAACAAACTTCAATATAATCTCAACTTATCAATAAAAGTCAAAAGTGAGTCACCACCAACATTCATATTTCTTGTCACAGTAAACGCCAAGAACGTGTTATTCACACCCAATTGCTACAAAAAAAAAAACTGTGAAAGATTTAAATGACGTTGAAGGCTCATCTAAACGTCTGGGGTTTCTTCAGCATTCTATTCCGCTGGTTTCGATAGCTCACCCTACACCTATTCACATAAAATCCCTTTACTTTATGTTACCTTCGCCCGCACCGAAAGCCCTACGCTATTGTCTGGTGCTTTCTGTTCGCAGTGTCGTGCGGAGGGTGAGTAAGCGAACATCAGAAAGGGAGTATAAAGTATGCTCATTCGTAACATAAAAATCCCAAATAACCCACCTCAGCAAAGGAGCGGGTAGGCAAAGCAACCCTCTGTTTACGGAAGGGGGTATGTTGGATGCTTTTACTCTGGCGGAAGTGAAACTCAATGAAAAAGCTCCACCAAAGCGTTCGTGGCCGTACTGTCTGAAATCGTAAAACCGGAAGCGGTAGTGATTGGCCAGCTTCCCGTGTCGGTAATGCGAAAAGAGGTGGAGGGTGCTAGGAAGGTGGGAAAACTGAGTATGCTGACTTCTATTTCCGTAGTAAAGTTTTTTTTATATTATTTTGTCATATTAAACTGCTGCTTTATCATATTAAACTGCTGCAAAAAATCGACTTTGAGTTTAAAGGTTTATTTCAATTCTGCAAAGCAGTTTCAACGACTTTAGTTTAGTGTTTCGCATACTACAAAAGGAAAATCACTAGAACAGGGTAACAAAACATCACACATCGAGCAACATTAAAATACCACTCCCAGAAACGTCCCCACACAGCTACCATCTGGAAGCGGTTGGGACAAAAAGCCGTTGCCTTAAATCAAGCCCATCTTTTATATTTTGCAATCGATCGGCGAGCTTTACTTTATGGCGGTTTTATTCGATGTCTTACCGTCGTCGCTGCCAGCCAACCAACCCGGGATTGACCAACCCCGGCTCTCGCTCTCTCACGAACATTACCAAGCGCCAACACCTCCATTGATCTGTTGGATAGGATGCTGTGCTGTGTTTTACGCGCGGGTTTAAAGTTTCGCGGCCGTGGATTTGCTTTTACGTGCACCGGCGGTTCCATACGGTGATGAAGTTCGACCTCCGGCATGCGGATTTGAGGTGCACCAGGGGGGTTTTTCGGGGTGTGAAGTAGAAGGAGCAGAAAAAATGCCTTCTTGCACACCCGCCCAGTTCGCTGAAGCGCTGCAAGACGGTGAAAGCATGTGATTAAGTCAGTATTGTGCGTGTGCACATGTATTGATGTGCACAACAACACCAGCACCGTGTGGGGGAGGGAGCATATCGTTGATTGGGGAACGGAGGAGGAACAGTTAGCGACGTTGGAGGAAATTTTCCCAACTGGCCCAATACCAGCACACTGCCGGAGATAGTGTATTTGTAGCCAAGGGAAACGTGCTGTGCCTGTGTGGAACTGCTGGACACGATGCGGGTGTGACATCGTCGAGTTTGAAATCGTTGACGATGCGATGGAGCGACGCAGACGTAAAACGGGGGCGTGAGGGAGGAGAATGAAACCCCCGTCCCTGGTGGCGCTTCCCCACCAATGACCCCGCGGCGGGGAGGCAGTGTAAGGTAGTGGCTGGTGGCTGCATGCGAAGGCACCGGGCAGGGCAAAAAGGGCACGACACGTGTCGTGCGCAAACGCGCATCGCATCGTAAAGGCAACACAAGAAAAAAAATCGACACCGACAGGCACACCAAACTGTTGCTGCTTATCAACAGGCGGTTGATATAAGGGTGCGTACACGAACCGTACGGGCTTCGGCTGGCGTTCGTCAGCCGCTGGTTCGGGTCGTCGGCAACACACCAATACATGGACGCATTTGCTAGCGGAAAGCAGCATAGCCCGATGGAATCGATGTCACTTTTCTCCTCTCCTTTACCCTCATGCCACTTACCCCACTCGTACTTAGGTGAGGGTGGATTTTCCATCTGCCTCTTCCTCACTTCCTCCTAAAGCACTCGTCAACCGGAGGGGAAGTTTTTAGCGAGATTCGTCATACGCACGGGCGAAAATTTCCATTCCCACAACTTCTGGTCGCCCGCATCTTCGGCAGCTCGGGACTCCGGGTGGCCGGGCGGTTGCGATATAGTGCCACCCGATGTGAGTGCCATGAGTGGGTGTGTTTTTGTAGGTGTATATGTGCGCGCTCCGTCGCCGTCTTTAGAACTGTCGCGGGCTGGAAAGGACCGTGTTGGGGAACTTTTTTTAGAACCTTACTCCGGGCGCTAGACCATCGTGTCAGTCGTCAGTTGGTAGCGGCCGCAGCAACAACATCCTGCCAGTGTTTAAGCCAGCCTGTGCCCGAAAAGTGCCGTTCGCCGCTGGGCGAGCCCGATTTTGGCCGCTTTAGTTACGTCCCTTCATCCTCCGCGAATTTTGTTCAGTTTTTTTTGTGTGTAATTTTGTAGAAAGTGTAGCAGGATTATGTTGAGTTGTTTAAGTTATTGTTGGCTCTTTTGTTAAGTGTTTCTCAAATACGATGGGACAAAAAACCCACACCGATGGCACACTGTTGCGTTCGTTAAGCTTAATTGGTTGTAGCATTTAACTGTACTTCAAGACAAACAAAAGACCTTATGTGCAAAAGAAAGGTGTGCAAACGTTGTTGGTTCGTTGGTGATAACTTATGAGAAACTTATACAAGAGGTTCGTAAACATCCAGAGTAGAAGTTGACAATGCATAGTAAATCAGTAATTGTTTAGTAGTTAAAGGTTTTCGTTTCAGTTAACCTTGGTGAAAATAACGATAGCAAAGAGATAATGCTTTGCGAGATGGAAAAGAGCCACATAAAATCCAAATTCGCGAAATATTTAATTAAAATTGCATAGTGAGGTTAACTCTTGCCAGCAAATATTATTTGAATATTAAAAAAAAAGTCTTCCATTTACGGTCCCATAAAACTTACGAAAAAATACCCATAAAAAAGTATCCACCGAACCGTGACAAGGTAGCGAGCAAGATAAGAAACAAGACTGCGGGCAAGATGAAATTCAAATAATATTGTTTTACCTTCAACCAAACATGGCTGCGATCATTCTCCGTTCGATTTGGCTGCGGAATATGAAAACATTGATGAGCGCAGGGAGCGAATATATTGGGGAAAGTAAAAATCATAACAAAAGTAACAGCTAGCACACAAAAAAGTTAAAAACATGGAAGAAACGAAAAAAAACACCAGGTTGCAAAACGGATCTACCCAACCGACCGGGGCCGTACCCACGGACCATCTGGTTGTGGTTTTGTTGACTTAAGTCTTCTGCTATCGGGCAGGGCTGGTTGGTGTTTTGTGCGCCGCATCCTTTCATGCAGCCAGCCGTGTTCTATTGCGCTTGTTCGCTTGCGTGCAGCATCCAGCAAAGGCTGTATTTGTCTTTTGATTTTTCAAACAGCGGAAGGATGCATGGGGCAGGTTGGCGAAAGGTTTACTTTGCTAGAGTAACAAGATTGTTTGGGGAATGTTTTTTTTTGGTGTGGTGCAATATTCGCATTAAATTTAGTCGAGTTTCGTACAAGTGTTGCTGCTGGCCGTTCTACCCGATTGGAACATCCTCAGATAAACTTGAGACTCGAGCGCTTTTGTTTTAAAGATAAACTGTTAAATGAGTTTTCAAATTTTTTTGTCAGTAAAGAAAGAGGGAGGCGACTTTCTGCTTTTGTATTTGTGCAGTAATCGTGTTTTATCCTATGATACTTGTATCTCTTTACTCGCTATTTCCAGTAGGAAACCATTCTATCGAACTTTATCTACAACACTTAGTTGATGAGTTTTTTAAACTCTCCTTTCATCATCCTCAACACAGTTTTATTTAGTGTCACCTTCCTGCTTTCGATGGCTTCGAAGTCTCGGTTCCCAATCTCGTAGTAATTAAATTAAACTCGCTCCTAAAACCCTTATAGAGAAAACGATAAAACGAGGTGTCGTGTAAAACTGAGGTCCCGTCTCACAGCAGCACGATTTCAGCATTCACCCTCTCTCTAAAAACTCGCACCACCCAAACACTCAACTCCATTTTTCCACCAACCGGCCCGATTCTTCTTAAGCTGATGGTTGGAAGATTGACAATATTTTTCCAATTAAAACTCTAACCATCCTTACAAGCATCCTTTGCAGCCGAGTGGTAGTCGGTGGTTGGTGCCATAATGGTGTGGTAGTGGACAATTTGAAGGCTCCCCACAACACACACTCATTGGCATTGGAGAAGGTTGTAGTGAATTATTTTCGAGATTTTTCCTGTGTGCACTTGCTGAGTTTTTCTTGGCACGGGGGTCGAGAGACATTGTGCATTGGATGTGCTTCATTTTTTTGTGTGTTTCCTGTTTCAACACAGATACACACAGCCACAACAGGTCCAACAGGTCCTGTCAAGTGCATCGTGTTCGTTCGGACGCCGGCCAACAAGCGTCATACCACGCCAGTCGCATCGGTTGAGCGCAAATTTAAGATCCTGAAGCGAAAGCAAATACTGCCCGACCGAGAGCATTGAAATTGGAAGCCAAAAAATATGGCAAAAAAATCTAGAGAAACAGCGCACGAAAGAAGGCGGATAGAAAAGCAGCAAAAAGTGTTTGCAAAAAAAACTCATAGAACACGAACCGAAAGTACAAACGAGTGCCATCTACAGACTTTTCTCCTGCAGTGGCTTCTTGGCCGGCTGGGTAAAAGTTTGTTTAATGTTTAATGTTGTTTTGTTTTGGCGTTCGGTGTTTTTTTTGCTTCCTCTCTATCACGGGGCACCTTCCATCATTATACTTCGATCAGTGGAACGAACTTTCGCTCATTGCAGGGAAGCGTTGAAGTGCAAACACTAGAGAGTAAAGCGGGAAAATAAAATTGAAAAAAAGGTGCTTCCATCGACAGTGGAGCTAACAAAACAAAAAACCCTGTACATTATTGGAAAATTTTGTCCAACCTGGTGGTACTAGTTTATTTTCTTCTCTTCAATCGATGGTGCTTTTTACTCGCCATTCGGCTTTGTTTGATTTTATGCCACGGTTGGCACCTTCGCTTTTGCACACGGGTTACGTTTTAGCTTGTATGCTTTTCAATTTTTTTTCCTCCATACACTGGGCTAGACCAAATGTCAATAAATTGAGACCAGAACGTACGACGGCTAAGAAGGGTACGTATAAAAAAGACGAACATTAGAGCAGGCGAGAGTAGAGTAGTCGGGCAAAAATCATTACCGTCTCGCCGAATAAAGTTAAATTGAGTTAATAAACTATGAACAGTTCGAGCAGGGAACGGTGTGTCCGCGTCGTGTGCGCGTCGTCAACAGTGTGTCTGAAATCAGGTGTAAATCGGGAGGCAGGAACTCGGCACGGCACTAAGGCGGGGGTCTGGGAAGCAGCGAAATTTTCCAAAAAATGTCCAACAATCTATCAAGTCTTGTTCTGTTTGATCCGATTTGAGCCAGTGTCCGCGGTGTTATGGCCCATCTACCCATGCCCGGAAGTGACAGTGACAGTGTGGGCTCGGTAAATTGACTAAAAGTGACTCACACAAGCGAAGGCAGAACTTTAACGTGCGGTGTGGTAGGGCAGCATCCATAACGGTCAGCTTTACTGGCAGAAAAGTGCCATCGTCCGGGCCAGCTACATACGGTGAGTGAAGTTGCGCTCATTAGTGAGCTTAAATTTCTACACGCTTTTTTAGCATGATTCCTACTCCCGTATTCGACCGTTTTCATCGTATAATTACTTTATTATAATATTAAAATTTGTTCACTTCTGCTCTCGGTCGTCCCGGCTCGATGGTAGCGCGTTGCTGCTTTCTCAAGGGATTGTCGGCAGTAGGATTCGTTCCGTTTTTGCTCCTTGTTTGTTCCGTGTAGTTTGTCCATTTTTGTCAGCTGTCGGATGTGTGTGTATATGTGTGTGTGAGAAACTCTTGTAGGGTGGTCTGGACTACCAGCGTGCAAAGACCGGATATCTGTTGCATTCGCGAGTCAAACTTCTTCACCATCCGTCTGCCGTTGCGGGTGCTAGCACGGTACGGTCATGGACATCATTGCCATCGCCAGTGTTGTCGGTGGTGCCTGTTGCTTCAACAGACTCCGGAAGTCAACCATTTTTCGCTCCGCTTTTGGGTGAGACGACAGATGCTCGAAAAGGAAAATTCAATGAATGAAATTTAATTATGTCTCCAACTCGACAAACTAACACACTGGGAGGGAAGATGGGGTGCGCAAGATGCGCCGGGACAGGGACGTTGTACGGTCGGTCTTCCGTCTGCAGCAGGTTTGCAGGTCTCTCTGGAAGCCTTGTCACATTTGGCCAACATGGTGTGCGTGAGGATGTCAGATTTTCCCGTCACAAGACACAGTTCCCGTGCGTACGTCAACGGGCTCGTCAGCAACAGGTTTGCAGAGTGGAGAGGTTCGTCACTTCCACCGCCTCGGTGCCGTGACATGGATGATGAGTTTTGGGAAGGAGTGGATTTTTTTTAGCTACCAAAATCACGCCATTTACATGCCGGGTGCTCTGTGCCATTGTCGTGCTGGTGTAGCTGTCAGTGACCCAACGACGAGTTGATCCTGTTCGTCGGTCTGCACCGTGTACGTGTGTACCGAGCTTTTTGTTTAGGGGATTTGTGGTATGCTGCGGCCGTACATGAAAGCAAAAGAAAAGCATTTTTGGGAAGCAGGCAGTAATTGCATAAAGTGGAATAAAATTTAGTTTTCGGAAAGCGTTGCAGTGGGGTGTTAAATTCTTTTACTCTTTGGAATGCAGCAGTTTCATTTGATCCGTGTAAATGAAATACTGAATAGTGCGATGAAACTGTGGGATATAGTACACACGATGTAATGTCCAACAAAAGTGTAAAGGATTGTAGAATGGGGTAGCGTGGTTTAACGAATGCATATTGGTGGTATTATAGCAGATTTTTTCTTTATACCTTTATAGCAGTTGTGTGCGTTTTAAAATTTGTGTTAAAATTAGGAAAACATTGTTTATACTGGTTTAAAGCATTCGTCAATTTTGTATTAGAGCTCTACTGCACATGGAAATTTATTGATGATTTGATTACGTTACGATTTATACGTTACGATTTACTTTGGCTGTTTTCTATTTTTTCTATGATATTTATTTGTTATGATCATTGAAATAAAATAGTTAAAAACGAATAAAACATTGACAACGTTAATATTTTATCGAAAATAAAAAATGTGTAAAAAATATATATTAATTTGTTAAAACTGTGCTATGATCTGCAATAAGAGCATTTGAACCATCGAAAGAGGTGAAATTTAACGAAAAAAATGGATATTGATTAAGTGCTCTAATGACAATAATTTATTAAATTATTTATTATTAACGTAAGAAATCGGTATAATGCTATCATTAAAATTTAATTGTTTAAACTATAGCTATGGAACCTGATAAATACAAAGAATGTATGACTTATATACTCAGAAAATTTGTTAATAATAAGAGTTCCATGATGTATGGTGCAAATGGTGCCAAAAATAAAGTTGTTTGATTTAATTGAAGTAGACTTCAGGCCAATTTTCATCACTTCATCTTTCATCTCGACTTTACGTTATATGTCTAGAGTATATTATTAACTTTTTTGTAAGAATCATTAGAGGTTATAAAAGAATCCTACAACCACTGCTGAATACGTTTATGATCAGCTGTAAAACAAATGTACCAAGAATACTCACGCCCATAAAAGCTGCACAATGGTTCAGAGAAACAGTATGAAAATAAAACACACAAGACGGCAGCAATCATACCAGTTGATGTCGAATATTATTTGATATTTGATAACACACGCGTAACACATCACGCAACACGAGCACTCTCGAGCAAGCTTTCCAGCCCATCGATTCCATTTCAAACGCATAAGTCAAATTTCTCCAATCCCCACTCGAACCTCGTCCTCTAACGCTAAATAAGGTGCATTTGTGGGACTTCTTCTGTCGCACCGAAACCAGCGCAGCATTGAAAACACTTTAACCGAGTGTGCCATTGTTGGCGTTTCACTTCCTCGGCACATACACACACACGCACATGTACACGCTCCCGCCTATGGAAAGTTCGTGCTGAATGGATCTGCCATGTCTGGTACGTCCCACGTGCGCAATCCTTCCAACAGTGCCTGGAATGTCATTTCCACAGTCTCCAAGGCTTCCGGAGAACAGCCGCTCCCGTTTGCCCTACGTCTCCTGATCCACCACGGAAGCCACTTGGGCACGCCGATTTGCAAAGGGCAGCAACGGGAGGGCAGTAGTACGAAGCGGGGACTTTAAAGCCGGGAAGAATCCTTGCATAGACGAGATCTCACGTGTTCCGGACACATCTCGCCCTGATTTCGTATCGCATCAACCCGTCTGCAAGCGCGCAAAACCTCTGCTCGACCAAACCCTCCCTCGCGGTGCGGTGCAAACTTCCCCGAGATGGTAATATTAAATTTAAACAGAGATTCCTTTATCCCTTTTCATCGCAGCCGGTTGTGGCTACCCCGCCAATGGGTAGTGCTGCTGCTGCTGCTGCTTCGTCACGTTTCTCGCCGTGGTGAAATCACTTCAGTCAAAGTTCAGCCGACCCGTTGGTCGATGGGTGGAAAACGGTGTTGGTATTGTTGATTTTCGGTCGTTTTCCGTTTCATTTCACATTTTCACCGTTCATTCGTTCGTTTGTCGTTTGTCGGACTATGGATTCGGTGTGTTTGCCGCACTTGACGAACGGTTGTTGACGGGTGTGTTGCGCTGGTAGGGGGCCACGGAGCGTTGGTAGGCGGTAGCGCAAAGCTAAACTCATAAAACATAACCCGAGCACTCACTTGCCCAGTCAAACGCGATATCTAGCCGCATATTTTATCTGTAGAAAACGATGTGTGCGATATGTTAAAGATGGTGGTGTGTAGAAAAAACTAGATGTGCAAATAGACTGTCGTCATTCGTTGGGAGCAAAGAGAAAAAAAACCCTGCTCTTCCGGGACACGTTGTGCTGTGTGTTGAGTGAGTAAGATTGGGGTTGCCTTTGAATGTGTGCATTGTTAAAAAGCACTGAATGTATTGGCTTGAGTAAAAATGGAAATAAGTGTGCAATAATGGATTCATGATGAGTTGAAAAAAATATTATGAAATATGTAAGTTTCTGTTCAAATGACAACAAAAATTTGCGCAATTAGAGGTAGTTTGACTTATAATTTATGAGAAAACCCCTCAAAAAATGTGTAGAACAGCTACTGGCTGGTTCTATTGTCACAATTTCTCGTTAGAAGACTCTGAGAAGCTGTATTTTTTTGAGTGGCACACAATTTATACCAACCAATAACCGAATCCTTGGTTTTGGACAAACCACTAAAGGTTTCGCTAGAAATCCTGGAAACCCTCGGAGCTGACACCAGGACGCTAGCAATCAGGCGCCTGGATGGAATGACATAATCAGAAAAGATGAAAGAGGAAATGAAAATAAATGAAATTCCTCGCTACACAAGACGACCGAAGAAGTCAGTGCAGCCAAGCCAAGGAAGTGGACCGGTTGGCTGGTGTTTTTCTGGCTATCGAGAGAAGCATCATTGCTCTTGACGCATGGTTGGATCGTCCACCGGTACGGGTGGACTTCTGACCGTCGAAGGAAGGGAACCAACTATGGCACTATGCTACCGCAACCATTGAAGCCGCAGAGCAGTCGGAAGCTTCCAAGAAAGAATTTCTCGCATTCAGGGAGCATAGATGGCACTGGGCGTCAAGAGAACAGAAGAGCAGTAGCAAAAGAGGGGAAAGATTTTTAGGTTTTTTGAAAAGCACCTTTGGACAGTGTCCGGATGTTACCCGTTTCACAGGAACTGTTCTCGCTCAAACTCAATCATTCCAAACTCAATTCCAGTTTCTTTGGCCCTTGGAATGTTTGGCCGGGATCTACGGAAAACGGTAGATAAAGTTGACCGTTTTCAATTATTAAAGCCTTTCACGTTGCGAAGATGTGAAAACGAAGGCAGTGTGTAAGATCTTCCCTTTCCTGCTCGCGGTAAACGTTCTTGCGATTGCAAAGGTCCGGGGTGAAACCCAAAGTGAAGAGATCATCCGTCACCGAAACTCTTGTCATTCCGGCGACCGTCGGGTGGGGCATGGAGGATAAAAGTTTGGCGCAAAGTGTCGAGCCAAGTGGCCAAAAAAGCCGAACACAATCCGTCTGACAGTAAGGGAGTAGTAGTGGGGAAAATGTGTGCCCTGACACGAGCTACGCGTTCAAGATGAAACGATAAACAACTCTCCGGAATGGAGAGCTAAGTGGGCGAAGGAATCCAATGTGCGCCAGTTCCACCCCGCCGAGCGACAATAAATGTGGTGCAATGAATAATTTAATTCATTTCGCAAATTGTTGGGATGTTTGAAAAGGGCTTTTTTGAACCTCGCCTCGGCCAGTTAGGAATGGTAAGACTTTTTCGGATTGGTACGACCCGCTGCTTCAGGCTGATTGTTGGATTCGTCCTGTGCCGGTAAGCAGGGACGAAATTAAAACTTTTACGCACTGCGAGTGGTGCGTTGGGAAATTGAAGGAAAAATGTGTCCACTAAATGGTGTAGCATTTCGTTTGCAATTGTTTCGCACGGTTCGGTGCGGCTGGTAACAACAAACTGTGGCGAAGAGCTGAGAGTTATGTTTGATTGATTAAGGCAACGTAAAGAACAAAACATCAAATACTTATGACGAGTGAATATTTTATTTACAAATGATTATAAATGAAAACAGGCTGGATATGTTTTGTTCAGAATATTGGGTTGCTAAATGTGATCAAAATATTAATTGTAAGTCAACACACTAGAGGTAAAGTGAAAAACTATCAATTGTCAAGTCAGGGTGGCGTTCGTTGATTGCAACGTGGTTTTAATGATATTTGTTGTAAGATTTCACTGAAGGTTCAGTTAGTCAAAATTCCTCGTTTAATTCGTTTGGTTTATCTAAAAGATCTATGCCATCATGCAGTTCTAGAAAAGGATGTAGCTACTGATACCAATATCTTAGTTATGGAATATGTATCCGAATAGGAAACAAATCCTATCGTTCCCCCGCGGGATAGGATTTGTTATAAGCTTTTATAAGCGGCCTTTTATAAGCAGGCACGGTAATCTGTTACACCGGTGTTCAAAGAGTTGACCCATTGCAACACATTTCAAATACTACGTATGTTTTTCGAATGAATTACGCTTCATTAAATTATACTCTTGAGTATCACAGCACATACACGAAATATTCAAAGGCACCAAACCCAATTTTCTGTGTACTTAAACATTGAGTGGTGACTTTCGCGTAAGTGATTATCACGAATGTACCAGTGCACTTGTTTTTTTTCTAATATTAAAACTAAACATATAAGAGAATAATTCGTCCATATATTTAAAAAGTCATACAGTTATGTACTCTATTACAAAGTGCATAAGGGATATTCCATACAATGTTAAGTAACCTTATACATGCTATTTGAAATGGGTGTTTGATACAGATTAGAGCCGGTATGTCCATACTGGCAGCCTCTGAGGGTGTTGAATGAGACACAACATTTTTAAATATCATTAGTTGATAGAACAAATATGTCTTCATAAACTTATAGATACTTTGAATAGAGATGCATTCTACTAGCTTTTTATATTGTTTAATTAGTGAAGTAGAAGAACAAGACATGGTTTCTAGACTTTCTAAACATAAATTACGGACGACTCCAAAGGGTCTATGAAAATTTTGTTTTGAACATTTGTCACCAAATCGTATGGACGAACTGCCAAACTCATCTTGCGGGAGCATTTTTGTTGCACGAGAAACAAACCGATTTATTTCACGTTTATTTGTTGGAGGAACATTTTCAGACGCGTATGCCTACCAAAACGGATAAAAAAATAAATTGAGTTTAATTTAACTTTAATTTAATTTATTTAATTTATATAGTTGGCCGAACCTACATCACGCTTCGCTTAATCTCATTGCGCTTATGTAGCTGGCAATTAACTAAACCTTATTTTATTAGTTGTTTGAATATTTAATATCAATGATGAATGTCACCCTTTTTCTAACAATGGATAAACTTATAGTTGTGTTTAAATCTAAGCTTTTTGTGTGTTAAAATAAGGTTTATCATTTTACTTAGTTGAGTATTAGCTTCAATTCCAACAATTCTCCAATCCACTTTTTTGCTCGGCGCTAGGTGTATGTCCCACTTGTGTCATGGTTCAGTCAAACGGTGACGAGCACAGTGGTGCGGTTTAGTATTCACCTTTCCAAAATTGTGAGCCACTTGTCGGCAAAGTGTGTCTGCCGTCCAATATGCGTCCCTGGGGCTAAGATTTCAAAGCAGAAAAAACAGATGGCCCTGTTTGCCCGCGCGGCAAGGATTGCTCATTGTCAGCAGATTTAATATGGTGAGCAAATTAGAACACGAGCTTCCACGTGCACGCTTAAATTTCACCGAAAACGAGGTCCTTTTCCATGTTGTTCATATTTTGCTGGAGTGTTGTTTTTTTTCTTCTCCTTGCTAAGAAAGACTTTTCAGCCTCAGGTTACGATTGTTGAAGCTGCTCAGGTCACTCCTGGCTTTAGAATGGTCTCTTTCGCTCGCTCCGGTCATTCACGCCGTACGGCGTTGGCCAAGATTGACTTTTCCGGTGACGTTCCCGCTTGGTTGTTGCAAGCCAGGGCTGCCACGGGGAAAATTATAGCTCGTGGGCTCAACACGAACGAAAAAACATAACCCCCACATACATACATACACACACACACACAACACCAACCAGTGGATGAGAGAATGTTGTTTTCTCATTTGTCTACAAGACACGCAAAGCCACGTTCCTTTAGAATCTTACCGGGCCTATCGTGCTTTGCACCGTCGACGATGACGTGCTCATCGTCTTTGTGTTTCCTCCAGCGCTCGTCCAGCAGCTTGTGTTTCGCTGTTGCCGTTTGAATTGACTCGAAAAGCACTTCAAAAGCGGCATGTAACGTGATTATGATGAAGATAAACGATGCCACCCCGGCAACGCACTGGAGCCATAAGCAGCCCGAACCTAACCTTGCCGCTGGGCCGCCACACCCGCCGTATCCCCGCGTTTCGTTGTGAGTGTCAGCAGTAGTCGGGCAGGGTTGCTGGAGTGTTTGTCATGGCTCTGGGGCGAATTGCAGCTGTACCGTGGTGGAAGAAGGCCAGCGAGAGACAATTACCCGAGGAGTGAAGGGCGAAATGCTATCCCACGGGGAAGATCTTATGGACTGGCTAATATTTTGATTTATTTACTACAACCTCATTGTCCGTGGGCGTAAGCCGATAGGGGGATAGGACGAGAGTGAACCACCGGTACGAAGGTACGGAAGAAGGCGTCGAATGAAAAGTAGCAAAAAATTAAATACAAAAAATCTGGGAATCAGAACTCCCGCTTCCTTTTAAAGGTTGCTGTGGGTCTCCGTTAAAGATCATCGTGTATGGGAAGCGACCGTTTGAATAGAAAATTCATCCTCCAGGATAGGCGGGCCTATTTTCGATCGGGATAAACCGTGTGGTAGGGGATGGAACGGAGGATATCTTTTCAAAATCTCCACTCCGAGCGGCAGTTCATGAGGAAGCGCAACAAAAAAGTTCCTTAAAAAAGGACACCATTGAAGACGAGATGCTCCACAAACGAGAGAGACAGAGAGGACGCGTGATGGCTTCATCAGGAAAGAAGGAAACACTGAACCGAAGGTAGCGAAAAGAAATAAGCCTTCGGCAGCTCTCAATCTGACTCGATCCTGAACATTATATTTGGTTATCCTCCATTGAAATTAGATTCTATTATGAAAGTATGATTAGATTTAAATTTTCTCCGACAACGGTACGAAGGAATCGAATCTCGACGCGGGGCACGGGAACACGAGGAAGGCGGTCGTTATTGACAGTGTGCGCTCGGGCCTGGCAAAAAGAAAGCATCGGATGAAAAATGTTGTGAATAATAATGCTCAATAATAGTACTAATAATCGTAACCATAAATCGATCCTGTGACGGTACTCGGCAAAGGCAAAGCACGTACATATACGCAAAAGCGGGCCGGGCAATTGATAAGCCGAGCTGAGCGTAATCGAACGATGTCGTCTCCGAGGTGGGGGGATACTGGTCTTTAATTACGAAATGAATGTTTCAGTAACAAAGCTTAAAAGTGATTAAAAGGATTACGAGCCAATTTACGGGCTGTTGGTAATTATTCAATTAGTAGGAAAGGAAACGGAGCAAAGTTAGGGCTAAGGATATGTTATTGGCTGCAAGGAAAGTTTGTAACTTGAGACAATTTCTTCTCTAAAATGCAAACTTAGCAGTTGATAAAGTTTAATTCGTTTCACTCGTGTTGTAATGCTAGCAATTTACCTAAATCGTTGGCTCGCGTTACTCATTTACATGCGTGATGAGAATGAAGTCAAAACCATCCTTTTCAGGAGACTATAAAACATTCTTAAAGAGGAAGCTATATTTTAGGCTGTTCCTAATGATTGATTACGGCGTTTTATAGTGGAAAACATTTTCAATTTTTTGGGACACCATATTTACAATCTTTGTTAATCTTTTTCTTAATATTTCTTGTATGAGCTCCTACAAAATAAAATATCTACAAATAAAACAGATTTTCGTCAAACCATGATCGATACAGCAGCAGCCAGCACAGACACCGGTCGGTAAAGTTTGATCAAACTTCCTGAGCTTCCTTCCGCACGGCGCACAAACACATTCCTCACACCGCGGCCTGGCTTTGTCGCCAGGCATCAAAGATTTTCCTCCGGAATTAATGTAATTTTTCTCCATTGACAAACAGCCTCACTATCGTCTGCGGCTTGGGATGCGAACAGACGAGGCGAGCAATATGAGCAGTAGCAGCGTGCACAAGCACAAGCCAAACACGGCATTCGATTGGCACGGCATCCGGAAGACGGGTATCGAGTTGGTCGGGCGTGTTGCCCGTGTTCGGGGGCCCCCTCGGCAACACACCAACTCGTTGGGTTGGACTCGAAAATAGCAAAAGTTTTTAATTTGAACTTTTCTGATCAAACAAACTTTCGTGAGCAGCGCTGTTTGCCGCTTCCCGCTGTTGCCACCGTTGATGTCGTACGGAGGGGCGGTCTTGCACATCCAGCATTCGCGGGTGTTGGGCGGACAGAGCACTCGGTTGCCACTCCATGAACGCCCGGACTAAACATCTTTATTATTACAATATTTAATTTTCCCCTTCGTTTGCGCATCTTAAGCACCGACTGGAAAGGAATAAATCAGCGAGCGTAAAGTAAGTTATCGTGCTTCCCACCCGCAACCCGTAACTGCGTCTCCTTTTTCCAATCCCGTCCTCGGCAGACGGGCCACCGGGTCGTAGCGTAAATGGGGTTTCGTCTCGTGCTGGTACAAAAAACGGCCGGCAACGAAATTATGCGATATCATCGTTACCAAGTGAACCGTTCGCCGTTTGATAGTGGTTTGCAATCGCAATTTAAATTCATAACCAAACGAATTTCAACCATCCAGCAAGTCGCACGAACAAGCAGCACCGTTTCGGTTCGATACGCTCTCATAAAGCAGCCAGGGGGTAGCCTGTGAGGGTGGCTAATGCATTCGGTTGCCGCGCTTTTGCTGCGCTATGGTGCTAGCAAAACGTGTGATTTAAAAAGTGCATCCACATAGCACTTTTGCCACTGTGGGAACGTGGTTAATTTTGCATGAAATCGCGCTTTATGCGTGTGACGCTCTCCGATTTCCGAGAGAGGGGTTTGATGGGGGTAATCATAAAAAAGATGTTAACTTTAACGATACCGATTACTGGCGAGATTGAAGGTAAGGGAGGGGTGCGCGTGAGACTCGTTATAAAACTCAGACCGTAAAACGTAAACGTTCTTAATGATATTATGTGTTTTTAAATGACTATATCGGTTGTCAATAGAGACAAACGATAGTTGGGGAGTAGGTGCTTCGGGTAATGGGAGTCTGGGAAAAGGCTCTTTTGCTGGTTTATGAAGCATAGTTTTAAATAGTGAAAAAAAATCTTTGTAGAATCAATTTCGTTTTTTCGTGTTCACAAATAGGATCGTATAAAATGATGTTTAATAATTCA
The DNA here is from genome assembly GCF_943734685.1 of Anopheles coluzzii. NCBI lineage: Eukaryota > Metazoa > Arthropoda > Insecta > Diptera > Culicidae > Anopheles > Anopheles coluzzii. The sequence continues at coordinate 87,676,258 of NC_064670.1, forward strand.
ATGAATAAATTAATAACTTATCAAACATTAACCTTCAAAGGATTGAACAAAGGAGCATTGCACATAAACCCCTCGTAAAGTATGTTCTCGTGTTTTGGCCTCAAGAAAATATTAAAACAGCCTTGAATTTCACTCTTTAAGCTTCCTTTTTTATTTGGCACAATTAGGCTTTCGATGTGATCTAGACCTGCCTGTGCCAATATATGACTAATTGCTGTATTCATAGCAGAACAATGCAAGTTCAGTAGCATGGGACTATTCTTAGGTAGCTAATCGCTTACGCTGAGAATTAACAAGGCATAATAATCAAGTCAAAAAGTCAAAAACCATCAAAAACTTGGATAATTAAAAAATAATAAATAATCGCTCTTTGATAATTGAGCTTATTTTAATTCAGCGGATTTTTTATATATTTACAAGACATTTTATTTACAATATTTTTATTACAGTACAAAAACGTTCCTAAAATAATGAAAATGTGAATATATTGAGCAGAAAGAACTCTGCCAACACTTCCCCAAAGCATAAGTGCCGGGCTCATTCACAAAAGACACACAAAAGTGACACCTGAATGGAAGCAGTTTGTCTAATAAATCTCCAACTAGGTGGAAAACTATTGCACGGAACCAATTGGGCAGCAACATCGCTCGCCGTCCGCCCAACGTCGCCAACGCCAATTTAAAGTGTACGGGTGCAGCCGAACGTAGCGCGAACCATTTCCCTGGCTCCTGGCACTTTCTATGCGCGGCAGGAAAAACCCTTCGCTGAATGGGAAAATTCAGCGCGTCTGCCGGAAAAAGCGGAGCGCGAGACGTGAATTGAAATAAAATGAAAAACGGTTTCCTACAACAAGGATTGCACTTGCTGGGAGGATATGAATGCGCAAAAAACAGCGAGCAAAAGAGTGGATGAGGAAAGAGAGAAAATAACGCCGATGGTAGTGGGAAGAGGGGACGAAACATTTAACGAGCACAAGGAAACGTGCGACAGGTTGGAGTCGGTTTGACGGTAGAGTGCAGGAAATTAAAGCAACAGGCGGCAAATGCAACAGTTGGAAGCATCTGCGACCTGTTGCGAAGCCGGTAGTTGGGTTCTGCAACCGGTACGAACGTTCTTTGCGGGATTGAAATTCTGCTTCCATTTTTTTTTTTGTGTCGCCATCGTGTTCGCCCTTCGCCCACATCCGCCGCTTCAAACCACTTCCGTTTGGCTGTAACGTTCGCTGCCTCATCTCACGGATCACGTCGGCATCCGGTCACACCGGAGCGAGCGACCGGTAACGGCAAGCTATTTCCACGTTCTACTACAACCGAATACGTTCGCGACGTGGCGGGAGAATGGAGACTGTAACCATCCCACCGAAGAAGCAGGAGGCTGGGTAGCGCTGGTGGTAGTGGGTACGCGCACAGTGTCAAGCATTTTTCCGCTCAATATGTACACGCTCGAGCACTTTCCAATGAATACACTTCGTCAAGCGACTGTTCCGCCTTTCGTGTGTCCCGGCACACATCCTGTCGAGTGTGGCAACTAACACTCGCACTGGTGGTGAGTGTAGTAGGGCGTAGACGGAGAAGACCAGCAGCCAGGTTCACAAGTGGCCCACACTGGTGGACGGTATCGCTGTGCAAGGATCGCACAAGGATCGTTACTTGTAAAATATGGAGTTTATCCATCGCTGGCTGTGCGGCACGGTGACTGCGGCTCTCCCTCAACCCTGCGGTACCACTCGCCCTACCACCCAAAGCCAATGCTATTCATAGTAAGTGGGATATTCAATCCATTTTCTCGACACCTCTCGCAGGCAGCGGCACCTTCGGAATGCTGGCGCGGTATCGTCTGACGTTCCCGGGACTATTACTGTTGCTGTTGACTGGGTGGTCCGACCATGACTTTTCTCCCGTACCCAACCAGCCACGGAGGGGTGTCTGTATCTCATCCCGTATGCGCATTTACATTGTCCTTTTCGGTGCGATTACCTTTGGATGGTGGTGCACTGCACTTAGCGCAGCGCGCCCTTTAGCGCGAGAACAATGACAGTTTGATTCCACGCGGGCACTCCCGTGGATCGAATAGCAAATGGCGAGAGGGTGCAGAATGGGTCACATCCGACGACTACTACCACGGCAACGACGACGACGACGACCGTCTGTATACGCTTCAACAGGTTCACCTTACCGCTCTCTGGTCCGGTTCGCATCGGGCAAGAATGGTCGCGTATCGATGACCATGATTTACTGTTGCCAGCATTCGACTTGGCTGACCAATTTGGTGCCCAGCCGCCATCGTGTGAGCGACCGGGAGCACCAAATGGGTTTTCCGAATGAAAGCGTACTAATGGAAAATCCCACCCAATCTCGCAACGATCCCGTGAATGTCGCACGATGTGCTTCCTGACTCGCCCTTTCTGACCGTACTGTAATTGTAACTATTGTTCGGCGTGGTGCGTTTCGCAGTTCCAGGGTCCGGTCGGTTTTAGGAAATAATAGTCGAAAACCTCAAAATATGGGTCAAGTGGCCCTTCTACAGAAGGGGAGAGCTGGTTAATATAGCTAGCAACTATCATAGTTTTATCCAAAGCACTTTTTCCTTTCGACCCCTGGAAGTGGTTTCCTGAAGCAATGAAGTATTTACGTACGATTGCGTTACAAGTTGACAGCTTGTCCGGTGAAGGGCTTTTAACTTCAAACACAACGGTACTGCTGTGAATATGCAGCCCATTGTAGAGTTGTTAAGTACTCGAGTATGCTTGAAAGCGTGATGATACAATCACTACAAGCATTTTGATTATGATTTAGACTGTATCCATTGAGTCATTTTTATAAAACAATACAAATGATCACACACCACGGAGCGCCTGTCCAATAATGAAAATATGACTATACACTGGCAATAAAATTGTTATTCACAAACACTACAATGTACACGAGTTCCACAATTGCTTTGATTGTTTGGGCAACCGCATCTGGTTGTTTATGAAAAATATTATGTATCAAATAATAATAATAATATATAATAATAATATGTTCATGATATGAGTTATTTAGAAGTAATTCGGTTTTTTCGAACCGTTCTTCCTGAATAAAAAAAGTTGTTTAGAAAATTTAACATTGTATAAAGGCCAATTATGTGAGTCAACCGGAAAAGAGTCAAACAAACCCATTCCAAAAAAACGGATATTTTATCAGTATTATAGAGGGTTCATCCAAGACATTGCTGTCAAATTGCTCTGTCAATGCTCTTGTTTTCCAAAACGAACGTTAACGTGAAGCACAAGAAGCATTATAGAATTGTTAAAACGTTGCTTCTTTGGTGTATTATTGTTATTATTTTATTGCAGAGGAAACTGCAAAACGAATATTTAAACGAGTAAATTACGAATAACTAGCCACATCGTTTTTGTTTCTGACACATTTTTTTCCTGCCGATGTGTACTCAAGCTCACAATTGTTAACATGAGTATTTCTTTCAATTTGATTATCGCTCAACTAAATGGGAGTTTCGATATTATTGATCGTTTGATATAAAAAAAATGCCACGAGAAGTGTCGAATAATTATGGACAAGTGTATATTACGAGTGTTTCTTGCGTTTCGATACTAATATTTCATCAACGCATGATCTGCCAACTACTATCACTTATACCAGCACATTTATGATTCACTTTTCATGCAAATAATATGGAAAAGAGCCTCCCGCTTAACGAGTTAACTGGGACGGATTACACTCGTTGTGTGGGGTTCCATTGCATTTTATTAGGTGAACGTTTGCTATTATAGCGCTAGTTTTCCACATCTTTCCTGAAATGATAACTATACAATTCTGATTGTAATTACTTGCGATGGGTGTGGTTTAAATTAACTACATTAATGGAAAACCGTAAAATAGCACATTTTTCGTCACTCTGATCAGACGGAAAGCTGTTGGACAAAAAACTGTCGACGTTTGAGTCAGGTAATGCAAATGTAGGACAAAAGCCTTCGTTCAGTTGGGAATTTCAAACAAGAGACAAATCGATGTGTCAAACAAGCATCATAATACCAAATCTACGTTTTGGACTCTTTTTATCTAACGATCGAGTCATATAATTGTCCTTAATAATATGTTTGTTCATATGTTTATGAGCGCGGGAAATTGTTATTTTTTTTTTGTTTATTTATTTATATAAATATATAAATACGAATATATATTATTATAAATATATATTTATATTAATATATAAATATATATCTATATGAATAGACACTTCTGTGAGTGTTCTTAAAAACAATCATGTCGATCATAAAACTTTATTGTATTCAATATTGATTGAAATGATCCGAATTTAGAACTATGCTCGGCTTATTTGTTCTGAAAATAATTGTTTTCCAGGATAAGGTAAAGGTGTGACAATTTTCAAGATAATTTTATTCACTATTACGAAAATATTGTTTATTGTTCCAAATAAAGCCATTCCCTCTAATTATTTGCAGCAAATTCTTAAACCAAAAATTGTTTAAATAAAAATTCATAACCAAGCAGCTAAAATTTACGGCGGTATGAAGTTTTCGTAGATTAAAAATAGCTTTCAAAAACTGCATTTTAATTTCCCGATTGAAAATAAAAAAAGATATCCAACCTCCTGCATACGAATCGAAAGCGGTCTCAACAACAACTATTATAACTGTCACCATTCATTTGAAAAGTTTGTCTCAAAACACTCTTGTGCAACAATCTTCACACACCGATTCAAACGAACCCACCACGTCAAAGCGGCAGCCAAGTGTGTGCCCAGGTGCAAAGTAAGAGCGCGCAATCTTCTCGAGCACTTTTCGTAATGGCAATTTGTGTTTCAGATCAAAAATAACTGCAAAACCCGTGGCACGGGCACGGGCGGAACGAAAGCAAGCATTCCAAATCCCTCCGACCTATCCGTCCGTTGGATGAGAGTAGCTGCTACTCCGCAGCAAGCAGACGGGAAAGCAACAATCCGCAAAACTATTCTGCCACTCTCGCGCTAGTGCACGGGGAAAGAGGAGTTTGGGCGTATGGTAAGAACGCCAATTTTCAGCATGCAACAGTTTGGCGCAAGCTTTCGCCCAAAGTTGCTTTCGGTGTGTACTTTGCCACACCGGCACTATCGCGGATGGTGCAGAGTTCGTTTCCATTGAGTGGAAGAGGAAACGCAAGAGGCTCAGGGGAGTGACGGAAAACGACTCACCGCTTGGCGGTAAGGGATAGTATCTGTTCTTTACGTATAAATCGTTTTATGTTGAATCTCGGCAAACTTCCACTGTGGATGCGATGCTTTGCACCTTTCCCCGGGAAGGCTGGCTTACGCTGCTCAGTTGATCAGCACTGCTTAGTTTTTGGGGGCGGTTAGAACAGCCAAACAGCAGTCCGGAGCCAAACATATCGTTTAGCTTTCGGGCGACCGTTCCACCGTAACTGCCCACCGGCTACGTTTCCACCGAATCACACCTTCTGCTGTGTCTGCCCGTGCCAACCATTTGCCGCAGGAGTTAAAATGAGATTTGTATCGTTACCCCTTCGCCCGGGAACGGCTTGCCTCTGGAACAATTCCGGGTATCGTTTTGAGACTGGCATCCGACTCGAAACTCACACCCGCCGACAGATAGGAGTGAAATCGTATCGAAATGGGTCCCACTTAGCAAAACGAGTAAACTAACTGTTCTCCTCCTTCCGAAATTGGTTCAGAACCTTTTTGGCTTTGGGTGGAGCACGCACGGAGCACACACACACACGACGACTGTGGGACGGTTCAGCCAAACTCCAGCGGCGAGAATGTTGCCGTACCCGTAGCTAGGGGTTTTGTGTGTTATGGGGTATGGATTATCATATTGCGATTTAAAGCTTATTTCGGGTCTCGGGTTAGTTCTGTCCGAGATTTTGGGCGTTTTGGGAAAGTTGTTAGAGTTGTTTTTTTTTACTTCGACGGGTTGCGGGAAAGGGATAGTGAACAAAGACGTCCTTTTTGAACGACCTTTCAACACACTTGCTGGGTAGCGTGTAGGTGTGTGTGTTTGTTTTGCTACTATTTGCCGATGAATCCATCTGTTGAATGTGTCTACACAAAAAACCTTTGTGTGTGTCCGTTTTACTCCGTTACATGCTGGTTTGGTCTTGCCCTAAAGACTGGTCCTTTCCGATGGTGGTCCCTTTTTTATGCTATTGCTGTACGTTCTAACCATTGCTGGCCGAGTTGTCCAGTGGAAAGGATTAGAACCGTGGAACCGTTGCAAAGGTCCTCCCCGAGGGGTATAGCTTATCCGGCCCGACTTGTTGCTGTTTGACTTTGGCCGTACGCTGGTTGCTGGGCAGTGGTTGGAACAGAAATTGTGCAAGGATCATTCAACCTTTTTTTTTTTGGTTGGGAAGGGAAAGTTTGGATCAATCCACGGCAGACCTACATCCCGATTTAGATGATTATCAGTGTGACCGGCGCGGGATCGTTAAGGCGAAATTGCATCGATGAATCTAAATCGTTCCCCAAACTCGTTCTATCTACTTGTGCTGAAAGTTAGAAGCGATGAGTGGTGGATTGAGCTTTAGCACTTGCTGCAAACGTTTTCTAATGATGCTTCCTAACCGTGACGTTTAGCACCATTACCTTCGAGCAAATCAATTGATTTATAATGAGAAGAAGAAATGTTCGTGGATTGATGCTGGTGAGCCATAAGGTGATGATTTTCTACATTGAATTGAGCATAAGAAGATAAGTAATCTGTACACAAGTGTTTGATGCTGCTCTTGCTCTAAGATTCATCGAACAAACGAACCTATAAGCCAGACTACTAACCAATTTGTTAGACAATCCAATCAAATTTTTACTCAGTTAAGGTGTTAGGCGTTCGTTTATAACTAGCATCAGATGATTGTTTTTTGAGTTCGTGAAGAATATAAAGCTACGTTACTAATTTTAGATGGTGGCCCATAGTTAAATCCATAATTTTTCAGAAGGAGAAGAATTGATTTATATTTATTTCATGATTAGCAGTTAAGTACACGTTTGATGTTTTAAAGTATAATATTCAACTGCGAATATGACGATTAATCACTTTCGTTATTCAACTGCGAACATCGTTATTGGAAATCAAATTAATCTTTTTATGGTGGCTTGTGTTGTGTTCTATTATTGGCAGTAATTAATTCCTACGTATGGCGGCACGGTCTATTTGGAGCTTGAACCCATGATGGACATGTTGTTAAGTCGTACGAGATGATGACTGTACTACGAGACCGGCTAACCGGTAATTAATTACCTCGGGAAAAAATTGTCTAAAAGTGTTCCATTCATGTCTTTTATATTTTTATTAAGGTGTAAGCGTTATACAATTTTATGCAACTGAAATATTCCCGCAAAATTTTCTGATTTTGAGACTTTTTAATCTTGCAATAGCTTTGTTTTTGTTTTGTTTCTTTCTATAATAATGTTTCTTAATTTCTTATTTAAATGAGTTTTTACACTTATCATAATGATACAAAACCATACTTTATAATATTATCAAATCATCTTGTACCTAGAAAACCCAATAAACTGGTTAACATTTTTTCCTGTTTCGACGCGCGACGCACCACAACAATACATTACATTGCGCCCTGTTAAATTAGCTTAACTCTCATCCCACCGTAACGCGTCCCGGTTTGCTTGTAGCGCTAATTTTATTGAAGCATCTCGTTTCATCTCCGACGTCTCATCGTGATGCGTCATCATACTGAAATAATTAAGCCATCAAAACATAAAAACCGCAGCCCATACCGTGTACCAGTGTTTGCTCGCTCGCTCGCTTGCTGTTCGCGGTTGGCCTTTAAGATGGAGGGAGCGTTTCTTTGCTCGTTCTTCCTACTTTTTGTTCCTTTTACAGTGTCGCTCACCCACATACAGCAGTGCAAAGTGGTACGGAAAGGAGTAGTGACGGCTGTAGCCGAAAGAGGAACAGTCAAGCTGAAGCTGAAAGGCGGTGTCTGTTATTTGCAGTCAGCAAAACCATCCAGCGGGGTGCTCGTAAGGCAAGGCACTAAATTGCAAAAGCTTCCAGCCAGGCAACGTTACCGTTCTGCTTTACCTCCTTTGTGTCGTGGCCCCCTCGGTGCTATTTCCGCCTCGTTTACATACTTGTATTACGCCCGGTTACCGGTGACGCTGGTGGAGGAAGGTGGAGGTTCTAAATTGAAGGATTAAAATCGTTATATCACCCAACCACAGAGGCATGGGGAAGGGTTGGGTTTGCCCTAAACACGGGTTAGCTCGCTTGTTGTTCTACCCACCGACGAGTGTTCACTTGTGCGTATTTCGTTGGTAAACCGCTACATTAACCCGGGTACAAAGATCTGTCTCCACCGCCGAAAAGATTTAATTTAATTACAAAAAGTCACTAGACACCCCACGGTCGAACGCGGTTGGCGGAGGATTGGATCCGCGCTCCCTTTCCATCGTTGGACGCACTTCACGGGCGTTTGGCGTTTGGACTTACTCTGTATAACGTATAGGGAAAATCCTGTTCCTATGTGATGAATTTTCTTTTAGCTTTTTTTCTGTTTGTCACACAACGGCACCATCACGTTGTTAGGCCGATCGATGGAGGCGCCTGGTGGTGCCACCGGGAGTTTATTTAATCCCTCTTCCATCCCGATCAGATTTAAACCCTTCGACGTAACGTCTCACGGTGTGGTCTCGGTTGTTTGGCGTGGTTTGAAGTCCGTTCACCCGAAACGTTAGCTGCCAACGGGTGTGAAGCAGCACTCCCGGAAGCGCGCGCTTGTGAGCGTTTGTGTGTCGAAGGTGCGTCATTGCGTTTAAATTTCCATCTCTTGCCCCGGATGCTTTCAACGTCTGCGTCGAATGTGTATGCTTGTGTACGGTTGTGTGTATGTGTTTGTGCTCGTACGACCTCAGAGCAAGTCAGACCTACGGTTTCGGTTGGCAACGTTCGCGTACGAGTGTGCCCCGGTTCAATCGATTGATGGGCGTTGTACGTCAAACCGGTACGGTGGTCCAATGCCAGAAGCATCTTTGCCGTGAAATGATTTTACGCGTTTGCGAAATCCAGGACGGATGGGAGGTAGCCGCACCCCGCTGGTGGTTGGAGGCAACACTGACACAACCAGCGGGAACTGCCGGGATGTAACGAAAGTGAAACCATGTTTTGATGCCATCGATTCCACACATCACTTCCTATGCTATGGTGCTGCCCTAGCGTGTTCCGCCAGTCGATGATACGTCATTCACCGTTGGTTAGCAGGCAAGACACTTACACTCTGCGTGCGTACGAACGAACATCGAACGATCCCGGGCCCATGGTATGGCAAAACAGGCTTATTTCCTCCACGCCCGTGGGTGTTCCGGGGGTGCCTGATTGTTTTGTCAACGTTTGACATAGTAACGCGAGCTTGTGCGGTTTGTTGTTGATTTTTCTCCACGGGTGGGCCTAGCGCTTTTCCGCTGCGAGGTGGAAGTGGATATATGTGGGTTACGTTTCCGGTTTGCGGTAAAAGTCTCGCTAGCTCCCGCTACTATCCGACAGCCATTACGTGGAATTAACGCGACCGTGTGCCCTTTGGGCAGGCGCGATGGTTGAGTAGCGTGCGAGCGAGCGCTGGTGTTTATCAAATGAACATGTTTGCTTTACATTAGAGCTATTGATATGCCGATGCTTCTGCCGGTTACTGGAAGCCACTGGGAGTCGTTTGATGTAGCTGATTTAAATTGGCAGTGGTGACGTGCAGGTTTAAATGAGCTGTCATTTCACTTTGCTTGTTTACGATCTTGTACGAGTGATGTTGTATTTGATAGTATTTCAGCGTGATTATATTCTGACTTTATTTCTTCATCAGGATAAAAAAAATCGTTTTTTATACACAGTGATACTTTTTGGTGGAATTTCAAGTGAATGTTTTCCAAAAGCATCAGTTTGAATAATAAGGTAACAAATGCTCAGTCGTGGTAGTAAGTCTTTAGTTTACGTATCTACGATTTGTCTCATTTTAAGGTTACGCTACGTCTATGTATCTACGTTATAAGATTGTGTGCACAGCTTCCAAACAAAATTAAGATTAATATACAACATACTACATTACTGCACAAATGCTATGTTGCAACTTGTAAGATTTGTAAAATGCTTTTATTGAGCTTCAGATTTAAAAGTATGTTTTACCTTTTGCAGTTTCATTCAAAAGATCCAGCAATAACCTTATAAGCTTTTTTTTATTGTAAATTAAAACCTACCTAAACTGTTTGTAGGTTTATACATGACTATATTGCTTCCGCCAAGAACCTTTTACCCTTTGACAAACACCCTATCAACCCCACAAACATGTTGAGCGGTTCCATAACTGATCCATAAATAACCCGTTTCAACATTTTTTTTGGTGTACAATTTTCATTTCGTGCCAAGTGCTTGTTCAACATGCATGCGATACACATTCCTATGCTCGCGGCAGCGTCTCGACTACACGAGGAAAAAGACATTTTCGTTCATCACAGCAACATGTACTTCGTCCTTGCGCACGAACATAACGATTAATCAGAGGACGTAAAGGGAACCAACGAAAGAAGAGAAGAAGAAAAAAACGCAACATGTACACTTCTCAATTTGATTCCTATTTATGACGACCCTAGGTTTACGGAGTCGTCCAATAGCGATTCGGCCAGCTAAGGGCGAGCAAATGCAAGGAACACATGTGGGCGGTGCGGGGAACGAAACAAGCACAAAGTCATGTCGTGAAAGCTAAATGATCTAGAATCCAGATCCGGTCGTGGATAAACGGCAGTCCCAGGAAAGTGGCTGCGTCACTCCTCCCGGAAAGGAGTTACCCGGATAAATGCCGGCACAATTAAACTGGGTACCCGGCTTACCATCTTAATCAAATCGTCGGGAAGAAAAGCTGGTGCTGGTGGCGCTAGAGCTAGCCGGCCTATCCGTGCTGCAGCGACGAAGAGGAGAACCCTCTTGCACGAAACACGGAAACCCATAAAACGTCTCCGGCCGGTCCACCACCACTACCACCATCATCACCGTGTAATACTGGGCCCGCCAGTTCGCAAAGCAGACTGGCGACACTGGCGTGTATGAATAAATCCTTTAACATCCTTCTTAACACATAATAAAACACATTCACATGCGAGACCAGGATGCGGCAGGCAGGCAAAGGCTGGTCGCACAAAAGCCTTCAGCAGCTTCTTGCCAGGGTTTGCGCACGTGTGTGGATGTGTGCGAATGTGTGTGTTCTTGGCAGGATGACGATGTGTGTGAACTCGACCGTGCTGTTTTGTGTACGCACCCGTGCCGTACCCGTTTGGCTGCAAGACAAACGGAAACCTTGGGCACAGAGGAAAATAAGCTTTCATGAACGATCGCACACTCATAAAAACCTCGTTCGCTTTGAATTATGGATATATTCACTTGACTTCAGCCCTCGCAGGCTTTACCGTGGCTGAGTCGTGTAGCATCGGTAGTAGGCTTCCTCTGTGGGCAGGAAGGCAGCACAAGGCCAAAATCTCTCAGCGCAAGCCGCGGGTTGAAGGATATGCACGTTGCGAAACGCGTTCACCGATGTACTACATTGTGATTTTATTTGCTTTCGTATTTTTTTTTCATTTTGACTCGCTGCTAGGCTTCACCATCCCGATATCCCTTTTTGGGCGGAATTATACGATGAGGATTTCAGTAACGCATTCCCCTCGAGCATGACATGGTAATGATGGTGATGGTGATCACGCAGAAGATGATGATGATGATGTGGAACCGAAAGGTGGGGAATCGCACGTGCAAGGATGATACCTCACCGCGGGTCGCTTTGCATCGTTTATTCGTGTCGAGCCCGTGCGTGTGGATCAGCTGACTTGTGGAAAATCGTGCATTATGGTGTGAGTCAAAGGGTGAGATGAAAAGTATTGGATCTAAAAAGATTCGATTTTTTTTTTCATTCCTGGAAATGCATTATATTAGTCTACTGACTGATTTTTAATCTACTGAATGTTATGCTAGGAATCACGTGATTATTTATAGAGAATACGAATAAAATAGATTCGTTGTTTTCAATTGTAAAGGTTATAAGTTTTTCTACTCCCTCCAGAGACCTTAGAATCGTAGGGAGCTATTAAAAGCCCCTTTAGATGAACTGTGTTTGGTGCTAACGACCTACTACTCTAAAATATGGAAGTATATAACAGGTTAAAGTTATCTACTTTCTATCCTTGTTCCTAATGTATCAGTTGTATCAGTTGTGTCTACATATTTGAGTTAGTTTTTTGTACCTTTAAATTTGTCAAATGGAAGTATTTGGTTACTTAGGTATACCGATAGATGACTTTGATGAGAAAAATTAACAATAATAATAATAATAATAATAATAATAATAATAATAATAATAATAATAATAATAATAATAATAATACTAATAATAATAATAATAAGAATAATAATAATAATAATAATAAGAATAATAATAATAATAATAATAATAATAATAATAATAATAATAATAATAATAATAATAATAATGATAATAATAATAATAATAATAATAATAATAATAATAATAATAATAATAATAATAATAATAATAATAATAATAATAATAATAATAATAATAATAATAATAATAATAATAATAATAATAATAATAATAATAATAATAATAATAATAATAATAATAATAATAATAATAATAATAATAATAATAATAATAATAATAATAATAATAATAATAATAATAATACTAAAAACGGTAATAATAAAAGGAATAATTAATCAAAGGCAAACATGTTTCTAGCTACTTTCTTTTTAAGCGATACAAAATGCTCTAAAATTTATGAACAATAGAACTGCTCTATCTAGACTTTGATCTATCTTTTCTTTTTTTTAACTAAGCATGACATGCATGAAAGATTTTTCTACTGTATATTTTAATAATTTTAAAACAGAAAGAATATAACATCGCCCAGAAATCCTCATTTAACCGGCTCAATAATCTTGAAATAAATTTTACGGTCATTTTTCGACCCGCCCCCCCAATCTCCCAACTAACTTCATGGGCAGATTGCATTCAGCTTCAGGCTTACCGTCCCCATCATCCACACCAGAGCTCCTTTTCCTACCCCGTGTGTGTGTGAGTGGCCATGTTAAGGGAAACGAATAAATCATGAGCCCTATTATGATCATTGTTATTATTACCGTCAACATTTGCCGACTTCACAGTTCGTGCTCGCCGGGTGCCCCGGGGGGCGGAAGATGGGCTGCTTCAAGTGGCCATGTCAGTGATGCTGCGGTAGGAGCGAGGAGGATGATGGCAACAGCCTGTGCGACGATTGTTTGTCACACTGGCTGGCACACGGGCGCATGACGGGCACGTTTACCCTCCAGACAGACCGTTCCTGTTCCGCTGTGCCACAAACGGCAAAGCATGGCGACACAACAACAAAAAATGGAAGTAGTAGCATAAAACGAACTGAATGAAACCAAACGTACCCACAAACTGATTCACTCTCCAACACTCACTCACACAGAGAGACACAAAAAACATCACCACATACCCACCACAAGCTCATCAGCATTCACATGCACATTCACCGGGTGGTGGTAGAGAACACAAATACGCACACCGAGATAGACCCATCATCCGTAAAGCACCTTGCGGCGGAACAACGTCGGCTCGTTTTCACACTCCCAGACACGTCGCCCGAACGGCAAGACGTAAATGTGACGCGATTGCCCTTTTTCCTAGCCATTTGCCAGCTGAGCGGGGGAAGCGCCCGTAAAGGACATATAAATTTTTATGACACCTTCTCGGAGGCCCATTTTGTGTGTGTGGCCCGCAGGCGGCTTGGTGACACTCGGTTCGCTTGGGTTTTGGGTGGTTGATTGCTGGAGGGCCAATCGCTTCGACAGGTTGTTGGGGACTTGGGGGAGGTTCGGTAACAAAATTTCCAACGATTAATTTGCAGCTAATTTTCCCTCCAACAGACTCCATGTTTTTTGTAGGGGAGCAGGGGAGTCTTTGCCACAGACGCGATTGAGTGCGTGATGGAGCTTTATTGTGGATCCGGAACGGATAATTGGGGCGATAAGTTTTTATTGCCTTACCGTCGTTTGCTTTGTCACCCAACCGTCAATAGAGGGGCGTGATAATGGTACGTTTCCGTTGCCGGAAGTGTTGAGCTTGAGCCTACGAGTTTATGTCTGTAAGTGTTAATTGAAATAGTTAAAATTATGCCAAGCAGTCGAAGAAGTGCATTGTGATTTTGTAGCAGAAAGTTGGGACTAATAAAGTTCATATAGTTTAATGACTTACTTTCAACTAATCTGAGTGTGAAAATTGTTCAAATTTGTAGAAATAAACAATTTTATTCTCTTTATAACACCATGAACTAAAAATACTGTAGTAAATCGTAGATTAATAATCAGTATTGGTAAGGCACAGCTGCGAACCCTGTTTCCACATTCCATTAAGCACACCGAACGCTTTATTTTATCAACTGCATAATATGCCGGTGTGTCAATGTATATTTGTGTGAATGTGAATGCGTGCGGTAGCATGCTAATTAATGTTTTCCTTAATAAATTGCCCATTGACCCTCGGGTCACGGATGGGAGTACGGATGGCGGGATGGGAGAGAAAGAGAGAGAGAGCTGAACGTCAGGACAACAGGGTCCGCGTGCTTGGCGGATGGGGAAATGGTAGCGTTTAATCAAACAACCCATTGTTGCATGACTGTCATTGTTTTCGCCTCCCCCCACCCCCCGGTTTGCGACACGGATCCGTGTCGTTTCCGGTTCGGCGACCATATTCGAGGACCACACCCTAACTGCGCCTCCCGTATCGCTCCTATCCCCACACAGGCCAATTGTCCGGTGCTCAGGACGAGCAGTCAATTGAATTCGGTCGGATCGGGAGGGGTGGAGGTGCCGGGGGGAGTTGTTTGCGCTATGCAGAGCAGTCACAGGCGTCACAGGGCGCACTAAAAATAGACCCTCATTGTTGCCGGCTGGCGTTGTTTCATAAATTGTGTGTAAATGTGATAACAAACCACTCGCTAAGCGGTATCATTAATTACAAATAAAAAAACACAACGTAGTTTTTTATTTGTGTTTTGCGCTGCAGTTTTTGCTTTTCCCTCCTTCGAAATGAAGACAACTGAACATGGAGCTTTCGTGCGATAAACGAATGTTGTGGAGTTTAGATGTGGTAGTTTTGCCATGTTTTTACTTCGAAACGGGTCGAACCTGTTGTAGCTTGGGACATCGAGACAGCCCGAGGCTAGATGGGTGCAGCTTAAATGAAATGGACTTTACCCGTGCCATTTCTGCCCTGCGATAAGAACTGTTCCACATCGGTGCAGGTTTGCCGGTGCAAGCTGTTAAACATATTCATAGGACTCGCGTGACTACACATGACCGCACATACCGCTTTCCGAGCAACTTTAAATATACAGAGTAGTGGTATTTGTGTGCTCTTTAAATAATATTATGTCACATCAATGGCAAGCGTGCGTAATGAACTTTAAAAAACGCTTTAAATACTAATGAGCTGGACATTTTTCTCTCTTTTTCAACAGATCACTTACAACTCCTACCAGCATGGCTCCAACTTGGGTGAGTGTTTAAACTTAAAACAAGTTATGATCTATATAAATTGTTTTTAAGTGAGTTTTAGAATGACTTCACATAAATGACTTGTGACAGCATGACTTAAAATAAAACATAATTCCAACTTACTTCGAAATTAATATTCAAAGTCAGAGACTTATCAACCCACAGCTTGCATTATGAACCGTCCATCAATCATCGGTTGAGGCTTTCCCGAATCCTCATACCATTTACCTACGCCCAATTACCTACCCACCATTGAACTACACTTACTCGCACGACCCGTCTGGAAGGTACAGCGTAATCCAATTATCGTGTCACCATATGTGCGATCTGCCGAAAATTCAATCCCAACACGCCAAAATTACAACACGCACAGAAGTGGCCCTTTTTTGGTACGTTTAAGGGGCTACCTTTTTCACTACGCTCGACTGGCCGGCATTGAACAAAGTGCCAGAAACGGTTGCAACGTGCCCGCTTGTCGTGAAGGGACATCGAAAATGTGTGACCCACCGCAACAAATAGGGCACTCCACAGGGACCGGTTCCGGGGTCTGATTTGCGCACAACAGCGGCCACAGCGCGCCCGTCCGCCTGGCGAGGCACGCACCGTTCACACATATGGGTACGATATTTATCTAATTATTCACGAGTGCCAGTTAATTTGATTTTCTGACCTAATTGTAAAACATCACGCGGGCAGGGAAGCAATCGCTCGGCGATGGTGTGCGATCGTGTTGTCTAACCGCAGGATACGCCGAGGATACGGTCATCCTCGCCCGACAGGCCCGATAGACGCGTCCCGATTTACGTACGACCAATATCGGTATGGAAAGCCATTTTCACCTCAGGGCCGAGACACGCAAACGGTTCCACGATCGTTCAACGAATCGCAATGTATACAGATTTTTGGAGCCGATAGAGTGTGTGCTGAAGCGGTTGATGGGTTATTGGGTTTGGGTGATTAAGTACGATGGTGGAATAGGACGCTTTACCGTACGTCCGTGGTTGTTTTCCAGGGACCGATAGATGGATGTTTATTTGACCAACGTTTCACGGTTCGCAACACGGTATTCGATAATATGTGTAATCTGTGCTGGAATGTAATGGGAAATGGCAAACGTTTGGCAGTAGTTTAAGGGAAGAGCCTTCTTGGAAGATCTGTTATTCATTGGTTGATTCTTGGTAAACTCTGTTCGTTCATAAAATCATGCCTCAGTGTTCAAAAGCAAGCAACTTATATGATTTTTCCATATGACTACCACAGCTAGCCATGAAGTACTCAAAACGGTCCGATCGAGGCTAATGTAACTTTTGAGTACATTTTGCAACCATAGCTCTGCTATGGCATTGAGAATGTGTTTTTTTTTTTTTTTTTAATTTCGTTTGTCGCTGGTTTGTTTCATGTCTCCGCACACAAATAATGGTCCAATGGTGTCAATTAGCAATTCCTTTGTGGTCAAATGACATCAGAATTTCGACTGATGATAGCCGGTCTCGTAGTACAGTCGTCAACTCGTACGACTTAACAACATGCCCGTCATGGGTTCAATCCCCAAATAGACCGCGCCGCTATACGTAGGACTGACTATCCTGCTATGGGGGGAAATCAATTAGTAACTGAAAGCCAAGTCCACAAGTGGGTACAGGCAGGCCTTGACCGACATCGGTTGTTGAGCCAAAGAAGAAGAAGAAGATTCGCTCTTTAAAAATTGTCCGTAAAATATCGATTGTAACAAGGGCTGTGTGGCATGGAGCGCCATCGTATTGATAGGAAATACCAGAAAAGATCCTCATCTTCAATTGTTGTGAAAAAATAATAATTTAACATATTCATATTCATATTCATATTCATATTCATATTTATTTGTCTACTTTTTGGTTACACAAATGCTTAAATAATACTTATTACCTATGTTCCTAACCTAACAAAAATTAACACAAATTGTCAAAAATTTGAGAAAATTTTTTTTTTTAGAAAATTAGAATCTAAAATTTAAAAATTAAAAATTAAGGCAGCACGGGATTATGGAGGGTTCTGATGCGGGATCGGAAAGAGGATAAGGGAAGGTTGAAATCAAACATAGAGTATACACAGTTAAATCGACGAATTGCACGAAGAAGGGGTCATTACGGCCCACTGCAGTTCGGCGGGAAGGGATCACTAGGGGAGGGCGGTTTCGAAGAACACGGTTAGGGGCGTAGAAAGGGATAGAAGAAAGAAGGGAAGGAGAATCAATATTACCAAGGAGTAATGCGGCAATAAAGGTGGACTGGGCATGGGAACGGCGGGGAACATGGTCCTATATCGCTCACAATTGACTGTATCCGTCGATGCCTTTCGAGCAAAATCCACACCAAAACAGCAATGCATCGGTAATTCTTTAATTAAGTGTATGTTACCGGTGTCCCAAATACGACAATTTTGCTTGTTGACCCCACCATTAAGTTGAGGTTATCCTCAAGTGCAAGCGAGAGTGTATTTAAATTAAGGTATCATTTTTATGATGGTCACTATCGCGAGAGGCAACTCACGGTCTTATCATAAAGATGATGATGATGAGTACCACCTATTACCCCAACAAAGGTTTGAGAAGGACGAAAGTATCTATAATACAATTTTACTCTAATAGATGTAATGAAAAAGCTCACCAAGAACTAACTAATAGATCCGACGCACTATTTATCAGAAGAACCAAGTAGTCCAAGAACACTTCCTAGCGGAAGCCCAAGGGTGTTGGCTCTGATACAGAGTCCTTTTTATCCGACATCGCACTACTCACTTGGAGAAACTAGTTTTCGTCAAGTTGCCATTCGTCTAAAATGGGCTTTTCACACAATTTTCGCACACACTCCATCCAAATATTACGCAATATTTCCCAGCGTTTTACGAACGTATACTCTACAACATTCGTTCAGCGAAATAATATTACTAAATATCTGTCAGATGTGTTATGAGATTAGTGGTACCAGATTCGAAGCAACCGGTAAACAAATATGTTTAAAACCCAAAAAGGTATGAACATTCACTCAATTTCCGTATGAGTTTAAATCATTTAATAACAAAAAGTTTGGTTAAAAAATGGGATTGAAAATTCTTCCAAAACGCATTCAACCCCAATATCTATTTCGTTTCGATCGCGTGGACCCAACAGTCTATTACATTTAACTTATTATTTTAATCTTTTTTATTTTAATCTAGCTGTTTGCAATTATGTAAAATAGCACCAGTTGAGCAACTTTCGAAATAAACGATTATGTTCTTCAGATGTGTATGTTTTCTGACCTTCAATTTTATGTTTCAATTTTATAAAATATAAGTAACATCGGAAAAAAAATCGACGCATTTCACTCGAATCAGTTTTTAAGGCTTAATCTATTCAAGAATGTATTACATGTGGTTCCAGTTTTTTTCAGTTAAATACATGTAGGTTGTATCGTACAATCGCCACGCCAACCACTTACACGTTGAAATCACCCAGATTGTCTGGCACCCCCTTTACGCAAAAAACATAATCAGACTCAAGGTGCATAAATTTACCAACCCAACTACAAACTAACAAAAACACAAAACACTGTTCAGTAAATTTCGCTCACCGATTCCGGTGCAGTAGTTCTCCACCCAATAGCCATCGCTCTAGCCCTTTGCCCACGTCGTATATCATACCGGCAAGTAAGCCAAGCCCAAGAAACTCATCCTTGTGTTTAACCATGCTTTGGAATTAAATTTGTTTCCTGGTTTTAGCAACCACCAGCGCTACCGTATCTTTTGGTTGCTTTTACTTCGATTGTTTCGAAATAGCAAAAAAGAGCTCTCTGCACGGCAACTGGCTAAAGTGAAGCTTTACCGGCAAACGAGCTTGCCAACCGAGTGTGTCGTGAGGATAACAAAGAAAAAATGGGACGTCTACTTCTTGCGACTGTATCGGGATGAAACCGATTCGGCTCGCTGTGGTTGGCAACCTGGCCGCAGGTGGTGTTTCTCCAGCGCAAGGAATAAAGGGGACAAACCAATCTCTCCCCTCCAGCTAGCTTACTTCGGACGGCAAGATTGGGGAGGGTTGGTCACAGGACATTATGCGGTGCGCGACCACAGCCCAGACGGGAATGGTCGTAGCGCCGAAGTTCGGTCCCGGAATTTATCCTCCCATCTACATTATGGCTTTGAATTTAATTAAAATAAACTCTTTTTTTAGAGCGAAATCTACGACTTAACAGCGGGCAGCTCTAGTGTAAATGGTGTTGTTTACGCGTTGTGTCTTCCTGTCGGGCGGTGGGTTACGTGCTCCACCCTGGATCCGTGCCAGAATGGCAATCCTTTCGTAGGGAAATTTGGAGCGGGATGCTTCGTGCTGAGCACTGTTTCTTGAGAATGTTGTTTTTTTGTCACTGGCATCCTCTTGCTGCTATTTGAAGGGTTCGAGGTATTCATCTTTCTGTCGAAACTTGCACCATCTTCTGGGTATGGCAAGAAAATCTTTTCACGCTACCTACACTCTCCCACTCGCTGCTGTGTGCGTACGTTTCGAGAAGGTGCGGTAAACCATTTGTTATCTTTGGCGAAGGCCAAACCGTGGCACTGCTGGGAAGGAGCGGCGAGCAGCAAAAAACAAACCCCGAAAGCGAAGAAGCGTGTGTCTCACTGTTGCACGAAGCACAAGGAACATCTATCTTCATTAAGCACCACACCGAAGCGTCGGGGGCGCCCGGGGTCGAGCAGCTCGCGACCGTAATCCGATGGGTTGGATGGAAGCCGTGATTCTCGCAGGCAATTGGTCGTTGTTTCGTAGAAGCGTAGCCCCGGTACGGTAGCACTCGAAGCAGCGAACCAAACCCGGCCACCCAGCAGGGAGAGAGTCAGACCAGAGTACAACAAACCCAACCAAGGAAAGCAACAAGTTACCGGCTTGAAAGTCACACTCACCACCCATCCAGCCAAAGAAAAGGTAAACAAGTAAAAACCGTTCTGGTCCAAGGATCTATGTGTCGTTTTTCTTCATCGCACTCCCATGCTGCCACCGACCACCGACTGCCATCGTCGTTTCGTGCGCGGCGGACAAATTTCTTCCAGATTTAATTTAACGATCACCTTTTGCACCTTCCTTCGCAAAAGGGACTAGACGCTACTGCGGGCAGCGAAGCAAAGCGTCCATTTTCGAAAGAACTGAGCACCGGTTGCTCCCCAACCCGTTGCTCTTGGTCGTGTAATTCCTGCCCGGTTTTGCTTCATTCGGTGTTTTATATTGCCTTTGCGGCCCACCTTTACGGCGGCCAACCCTCCTTCTGCCCAGCGACCGTCCGGTGCTCACCACACAAAAAGTACGCCCGCTCGTCGGCAATTTCGTGGCTCGTTTATCGTTAAATTTAGATTAAGATGGAGTTAATTGTAAAATTTAATTTAGCGAATTGCTAAATAATGAATATAATGAACTGTGAAACACGGAGGAGACCCGGTGGCGGCGGCCCTGCAAGCTTTCCACCTTCATTGGAATTTATGCTGCCGAACGGACGAAGGGAGGAAAAAGCCTGGTCCGGACTCCTTCGAGTGGGCAGCCAAAGGATTAAGTCTTGTCAGGGAGGGTGCAGCGGTAGCGTTAGCATTCGGTAGCCAGCCAGTGAGATACATTAAACCCAGCATGTTCGAAGGATTTTAGAGCCAATCTTTTCTGCTGTCCGCTGCGGGAAAATCCATTTGGCATGATGGAAATTAATCCCCATCGACGGTGGGTCGGAGGGTTTAAACGAATTGTGTGGAAATCCTGCGTAGCTGCGTTGGGTGGACTTACATTGGCACCGCTGCCTTCACCATCTATCCGAGAGCGGGAAGTTTTACTTTTAAGACTTGAGACGCTAAAATAAAGCACAGAGAAAAGGCCTTTATTTGTTTTTGTTTCACTTTCCGTAAGCCAACTTTTAAAACCATCTCCTTTATCTACTTGATCGGTTCGTGCCTTTCGAAGGAACGAAGGCATTATCGGTAGGCATTCTATAGTTCGTTTTTTTTTAGAGAACCATTCGCCTGAATCGAGCTCCCACTTAAAATTTCCCGGCTGTAAATAAAAAGATAACTTTTTACCTTTTCTTTTAAGTTTTCCATTCACATTGATTTGATTTTCGGAGAACAGGAAAATTGAAACAATTATGCATTCCGTTAGCCCGGCCTGAAGCCTTTTAAAGTATTCCACCCAGCATGCGGTACGAGCTACGGAGAATCCCAAATAAAGTTCCCATTTTTCTCAGTTTTCCAGCCTGCATAAGCAGGCGGAAACCTTTCGCCGAGCTTAATTAGTGCGGGAAGCTGTGGACGTTAAATATTGTGGCCGCTGAGCGTTGGTTTCACGGTGGGGCTCATTTTTATCGTATATGATATTGTTTTACTCATTTCAATGGTTACTATCGTGCGAAGCGGGGGTACAGGGAATGATCAATCCGAGTGTCTGTCAGTTGGTACATTGTTCCATCGTGTTGGAAAAAGGGATCATGTTGCACACTGCTGCTCTGCAAATGCAGCGAGCAAATTGGGACGCAAAATAAACCTTTTTACAAAAAAATAACACAATAAACACCACGGCTTACAACCACGGCTTTTTGCCACTGTTCGGGAGAGATTCCAAATAGTCGCACTTTATGTTTTGCCACACACGCAGGAAGTGCGGGAAATATTCCCCGGTCCCCCCATTGACGGTCGGTTTCGTGGTAGTCCAGGAGCAGCTGCATGGATTTACAAACAAAAGCTCATAATTGGTGCATTTTTGGTTTCGGTGTCGGTTGCTGTAAAGCGGAGAGATGGAGAGAGTGCCAAAGGATGCATGCCAGGGGCTGCAGTGCTGGCCGGTAACATAAAACGTTACCGCAACACTTCTGCCTCATCGTGCGTGTTGGTGCTGCTGCGTTGGCTGTAATTGGTTCAACTCGCACGCAACCGTCGGAAGCAAGCAGGGGAGACGTGTGGCATGAAAACCACGAAAAGTGGTTGGAAAACCATATCGACATCAAACGGCGGCATTGGGTTTACATTTTATTTCACTTGTACTAGAGGCCAGTTTCCATCGGTGCTGGGATAAGATTAATGATGGTTGTATGATGACGTTTTTCTTTCTCTCCCTCTCTCACTCCCTGTCTCTGTGCATTCTCAGTCATTGCAGTAATTCTTTACAGCAGCGTGAAGATGCAGAGGAAAGAGGTGGCCAAAGGGAGGCAGTTTGCATTATCATCCCCACACGGGTGGTCATTTTAATAACAATCGGAAATTTAATAACTTTCATTAGAGCTGTACAATTTTCTCGGACACTGTTATTACCACGCCCTGACCATCGTTCTGGTTGATTGTTTGAACAGATTTCTCTTCTA
This sequence comes from Anopheles coluzzii, assembly GCF_943734685.1. Classification (NCBI taxonomy): domain Eukaryota; kingdom Metazoa; phylum Arthropoda; class Insecta; order Diptera; family Culicidae; genus Anopheles; species Anopheles coluzzii. Next base: position 87,699,190 of record NC_064670.1, read on the forward strand.
TCTTAATTAATAACACTAATAACGATTGTGTTCGTATGTGCTATGGCGACTGCACAGAAAAAAATGATGTTAGGATGAAATCAAGCCACACTGTTTGTCAGCAGACCATACAAGTGGTGAGTGAAATGGTAAACGCTGGATTGAAGTGGGTTTCCCGGGAGAAGCCTTAATAGCTCTGGCGGTTTTTCTATTATTCAACCGCCTGACAATAATGGTTAGCAAACGGAAAGCTAATAGCCGGGTTATGAGTTTGGAGTAATTATTAAATTATGATACTACGTTGATCTATGCACTTTATTCGAATTGGTTTCAGCATTGTTATTGGTGGCTTAAAGCATAAGTTAATCATGTAAGGTTTTTTATACTTGCAGTTTATGGAAAAGATGGAAAGGGCTTAGGATCAGTTATTTTAACTAAGATTAAATAATGTTCCCACGAATAACCTTTCCTGCAAACCTTAACGGCTTGTCAAATAATTATAAAAAAAGTATTTCTAAAGAGTTCAATTACATTATTTTAGAGACGTTTTCACCAAATTTTGGCTCTATTTTTTACATTGCACTTCAATTGTTGACTCTAACGCTTCTATTTTTGTCTGTATAGAACTATATCAATTCTTAACACTTGCAGGAATCATGATAAATTTTTCAATTTATCTGAGCAGATTTTAAAAAAATGTATTTTACAACACATAATCGTAACATTACAAAAACTGTGCAAATCGATCGTTTTTTTTATTTTTTACATTTTATTAATACTAAAGCCATTGTTTACACCTGGAAATACATGCCCACTTTTTTCACTCCATTGAACCTTCCAAAATTGGTATAACAATTGTTATATTTTGAATTCTATCAATGAAATTCTTAACTACTTAACGTAATTTCAATAAAAAAGGAACACTTAGTTAGGAATTTTGCACATAAAGTGATTGACTCGCAGTCAAAAATGGATACCTTAGAGACAAGCAAATGTGACACGCTGTCAAAAATTGGTGCCTTAGAGACAAATATTAGTGATTCAGAGTCAAAATTTAGCAACAACGACTGTAACAATGAATCCAAATGATTCTACAATAAAACAGTGTCGAAAATACTCATTTTTGTGTTAAATAATTATGTTCAAACCAGAATTAATAAAAACAAGAACCTTAGCCATGATCAAAAGGAGAAATATTCGTCACACAATGTTTCTTGTGTGACGAATATTTCTCCTTTTGATCATGGGTAAGGTAATAATAATTATTATCATTATAATTAGTTACTATTCGTGTTGATTTACATTCTACCGATTTTTTTAAATAAAAAACGATTGCTATAAAGTTAATAAAACTTGATGAAGGCAAGATTGTGCGGTTGTCCTTAGCAAAAATTTGCTTACTGTGTGTACAAATCATAATAAAATAACAAGTTTTTTTTCGTTTTCATATTTAAAGAGCAAGCAAGTCAAGAATTAGATGATTATGATAAGTTCCACCTCTTACCCTAAAGCAGTTTTTTTTTTGTTAAACATAAAGTAGGTTTGAGAAGGACGAAAGTATCTATAAGATAATTTTACTCTAATAAGTCTAATGAAAAAAAAAAACAAATTCGAGCAAGTGGTGGCATCGGAAAACTCTCAGCGGAGCCCTGCGAGTCATACACACACTAAAGATTGGGCCACGATTGGCTTTACTGATCTCAATTAAAGTACATTTTCAATATGTCTCACGAAATGAAAGCATCGCTTTAAACGAACCACAAATTATGACTATTAAACAATTAAACCGATGTTATAACATGTGTTGCAGAAATTGAACCACATTTTTTTCACAATGTCATATAACATTTTATGGTACAATTTGTTAACTTAATTTGAATTTAATTACTGCTAATTCCTCTAAATAAATCAAAACATTATATCATCGACATCTTCGGTGTTATTTAGCCAAAGACATTTTCCAAAACGCAAGACGCTCCTGTTGCTCGTTATGCTTAAAGCACACACCAAAAACGAATTCCAAAAAAGGTCACCGAAAATAATTCGGCCTAATTAAAATGATAAAATATGTCCCCGGTGGGTGTGCAGATACACCACTCGCCCTTGCCATTGCCAAAGAGGACCGAAATGTTACAAATAACTTTGACCGATAGGGAGCTGGGAGCAAAATAACAACACCAACAAAAACTTTCTGTTCTGCCTTCTTCAGCAGCATCCCTGCGCTACGTCCATCCCTATCCGCGCGGCCGTGTGCAGCCGTGCGGACAAATTCCATTTGGTGTGACACGGCGAGCGAATTATCTCGTGTCAAAATATTTCCGGCATCCGACATCTTCACGCTTCAACCAACGATGAGAGGAGATACATTATATTGCGCCTATGCCTCACTCTTCTGTCCGTCTCCTTCCACCCAACACCTTTAAGTTTGGGCAGCCCTCTTTGTCAACTCAGTTTGCGAAATCTATTATCGATCCCGGGATGGGTGGTAGCTGCTATCTTTACGCTGATGCCCAAGGGGGAGAGGGTGCCATTGGGCAGAAAATGAAGTAACAAGTATGTGCATCAATCTTTTGCCCACGTTGCCCTCGTATGGGTGTGAAGTGCAAATCTTGAACCGTGCCTGAACGACACGTACGAAAGCAAAACCACGAGGACACACGTTTCCCAAGGATGTCATCTCGCCCCACAAAACCGAGCGGCGCACTGATGTGATGTGATGTGCTGGAAGAAATGGAATATGGCCGTTTCTTTGGCCCGTATTTCTTTACTTTCTCTTCGCTCCTCTCCGCCACGGGGTCGCCCGCAAACAAAAGCGATAGTCTTCCACCATTCGAATGTAGCGCAAGAAACGTAACGCACAGGGGCCCTGGAAGTTTTTTTGTTTGTGGATTGCGCCCGGGTTCGCCGTCTGCACGCTGGATCAGTTTACCGTCAAACTTATTCAAACATAATCGCTGGAAAAATATCTCTGCACACGCTTTTATTTCCCATTGCGGAAGCGAAAAGCTTCCTTCCTTCCTTCCTTCCTTCCTTCCTTCCTTCCTTCCTGCCGTTCCATTGCGTGTTCCGATTTCCGCTCGTGTTTTTGTGTCGCCTTTGTGTCCGCATGTGTGTGTGTGTGTGGAGTAGGAAAAGCTTGGCATTGGCGGGTCGGTTGAAGTGGTTTTACCAAACGCTGTCTTCGTCCTCATGCTTGTCACTGCTCATATGTGTCATCGGCGGGGCATTGTTGCGATCATCATCCATCATACGCGCGCCCTCGTATGTGTGTGTGTGTGTGTGTGTGTGAGGGTACGGTCGGATGGCATTTTCCGACTGATATGTGTGTGTGCGTGTGTCTGTGTGATGTGTGCGCGTCAACCGAAACGAGGAGTAGGGAAAACCATTGGCCGCGAGATAGAGACACCGGCAGAGCATGTGTAAAGGGGTGCTCGTTGTCGTTCTGGTTTGATGCCTGGATACTATGGAGTCGTTCTCGATCGTTCGGTTCGCCCGTTTCGCTCGCTCATTTTCCCACCGCCCTTCACAACGCTGCGAAGTGTGCTCGTGAGAAGGCAGTCTTGCAGAAAAACTGATAAGCGTTTGCGAACGCGGAAGCGTTCTGCTAGGTGGAACAGCGACGGTCCGACAGTAAAGTCGTGTCACAAACCACTCCGATCGGGCAAAATAACACATACAGACACACCCACACACTCATCCAAGTAGGAAGAAATGTTGGTTGCGTTTCGATACAGCGTTCCGTCGGCGCCTATCGCTCGTTGGGTTTTCCTGTTCATTCTTTCATTCCCCAATTTTATTTGCTCCACATCCTCACGCTTCAACACGTGCTGTGTATGGCCAGTTTGTGTTGTTTTATGCTCCTCGATTTCTGGAGAGGGGTTTTTCATTCTGTTTTCTATCCCCTGCACACTTTGCGCTTCTATCGCGTCTGGCATTTTTCCGGTTGTTATCGATATTTTTCACTTCCAACCATTTTCCTTTCACGCGAAAAGTTGCCGAATACCGTGGTGGGAGGACAGGAGGAGAATTAAGTTAGTTAGCAAAATAAATTTGCCATACTTCGCTCACCTTTCTGAGCAAATATAAGCAGTCGTTCGGGTGTTTTTAACGCTCGAGTGAGATTGCACAAAGTGAGTTTGTCTGGCGGATGTCGTACGTTGTGTCAGGGTTTGAAGGTTTTTTGTGGTTGTTTCTTTTGGACTCAACTTTCACATGATGCGTTGCACACACGAATACATATGAAGGTTATGGGTCAATTTTTCTTGTTCCATTGGCTGACAGCTTCTGAACGATTTGCTTGTGTCTTTAGGAATATGGGTTTGTGATAAGAAGGGAAAGGTGTTAGGTACTTGAGAAATATGAATATTTTTATAGCTTTTTCGAAGCATTTTGTTTTAGAAAGCTTAAAGCACATGAGTGACACGTAAGAGATTGTTCGGAAAAGTTCTATTGAACCAAGTGAATAAGAAAGTGGTAACTAGTTTTGTCTTATATTTTTACCTTGTTGGTAGGACATAGTTTGTTTGTTTCTGAATGCAATGTTTTAGATAATTTAATCAGTCCAGTATCCGGTCAAAAATGCCATCAACAATGTAAAATAATGGAATTTATTTTTCAAAATCATTTGCTCAGTACAACTTAATCGAATTTCAATATCATTGATGTTGAAGTAAAAAATTTTTATATTGCTTTTTTATCTTTTGTGATTGAAAAAGTTCTATTTAATATTTGTTATTTACTCTTACTTTTGCAGACTATTAAAACAAAATTAATAATCAATAAAATCAATAAATATTATTTGAATAATCAAATCGGGTCAAATAATCTAAACGGGTCAAGCGGGGTCAAGACTAGTAAGCTGATCAAGAATAGGTGCCACCAAGCAGTAAATTGCCAACAAAATTCGAAGCAAGAAAGACTGTTTTTTTAACTGATCGGCGAAAATTTTATCACGCGAGCGACAGTTGCAAAAATCTAAAAAGCGAATCAAATAAACAAATTGTTACCAAGCGTAACACCATTCAAAAGATACTAAGGTTTAATGGCGGTCCGGTCTGGTGGTACAATCGTACAACTCGTACGACGTAACAACATGCCCGTCATGGGTTCAAGTCCCGAATAGGCCGTGCCTCCATACGTAGGACTGACTATCCTGCTATGGTAACAATAAGTCACTGAAAGCCAAGCTCACTTCCCTAGTGGGTACAGGAAGCGACAGCGGTTGTTGTGCCAAAGAAGAAGAAGAAGAAAGTTTAATAGATTGATTTATTGGGCAATGAAATAACAAGTTTTAAGGACATTCATCAAGGTCATTGATTAAGGTTTTAAGGACGACTTTAAAATCTCACATAAATCTTTGTTCACCTTCTAATTATTTATTTCATTAATTTAACTTTAATTAACTAAAGAAAATGCGCGAAATGTTTTGTTCCCCTTTATTGTATTTCAAATCACCTGTTGCAGTTTCATCATATGCCTTAATATTATCATTTATTTTAATTTTATAGCTTATATTAAATGTTTGTCTCAAATTCGCGACCATGCGAACGCAATATTTTATCAATCGGCGAATGGTTTCCCCAATCTGATAGACGTTCCTTTTATCACTTATTCCCACCGCACATGAGCGTCGTTGCTTAAATCGATAAACTACCCCGGCTACAGCTTGTTTGTCATTTCCTTCCCATCGTACTGCCGCGAATCATCCCATTTCCTGCCTGTGCAACCCACACTGTCAAGGGCACTAGTTCGCCCCGCGGATGGTGGACGGTGGACAGGAGCTAGGAAAACCTTTAACGACACAAACTTTTGCTCGCCGTTGAATCCTTCTCCACCGAGTCCCCGTCCCCCCGTTCGGTGGGGCGCGTGAAAATGCTAACCAATCAACTGTCGTCGGAGCATATTGATTGGTTGTTTGTATTGACGCAGCCAGCCACACCGGCTCATCGGGCGCCTCGTTTGCTTTGCCGCACCCGTGATGGAATAATTGTCACGAAGGATAAATAATTCGTGCTATTTTTAACGTTTCGGGAATTATTTGATCAGACGGCGCTGCAGGACGGTTGACTACAAAAGGCTCGGCCGGGTCATGCTGGAATGCTGTGTCTTGTGGTTGGCTACGGCTGAGCAACCAGAACGGCCCAGAGGATGAGCAAGAACGTGATCACGAGCGACGTGATGATTGATGTGAGCGTCTCATGATGCCGGGGTGGAGATTTTTTTCTCGCTCTCCTATCGTAACGATTATGTTTTCCACCGGGAAGGTGTGGCTCGTTGCGAATGATTCCGTTTTCTCTGTGTCCTGCACAAAACCTACGGTCTGCCACATCTGCATATCGGTTGAATGATTGGTGGTTGGCTCCGCAAACATTGCGTAAACGGTGCATTCGTATTGCGGAGTTGTATTGCTGTGAAGCTGAGTATAATATATCTTCAGCGCAGTTGCAATTTGAGCAGGTGGCGAACGATGAGCGATACTCTTGCATTAGATTGTTTTAGGTGGTGTGTAGTAATGTGTATTGTAGGAAGAATAAATAACTTCTTGAAATGTTAACACAAACAGAGCTAATGGAACCTTTCAAGCCAAATCGTTAAACAGGTTGAAGGGCAGTTTTCAAATCTCAACAACCGAGCCCTAATTTTAAAGTACATTTCGATTAACAATTAAGCAATCTTGCAAAAAAGGGCTCGATACGGTACCAAGTTAAAGACAAACAAATTCTTCCCAAAACGAAACAACAAAGCAAGGAATCCCGCACGCAAACAAACACTTTGGTGAAACCCCCTACACAGCCGCCATCAATCAAAGGATCGTCAACACCATTTGTTTGTCCCTTTCGCTTTTGATTACCGTTGCGCAAAACCACTGACCATTTGCCCAAAACGCAACAAGCACCCAGCAAAAAACCCGCCTCCCAACTAAGGACAGCAAGCTTCCAAACAATTAGCACCACCGAATGTTTTGGCTTTCCTTTATACACGCGTTGCTTCTATTTTACATTTACGGCGACGCAAAAAAGGGCGACGAAAAAAAATCCTCCTTGGTTGGTTCGAAAGGAAGCCTACCCGTCTTCAAACAGAGCACACAAAAAAACCCATCTACCGCTTGAAGTCGAAGCACAAATGAGGATTCCTCTTACACAAAGCAATGGCGGTGTGGTAGCGCCTGAGCGGGAAACCTACCCACAGCGTCACGTTTTGTGGTTCGTTTTCCATACACATACATCAAAGAGCATCCGGCAGTTGGACGAGGCGAGAGTGGAAAGATCCTTGACGTACATTGGAGTGCTTCAAATTGCTTGAAATGAAATGAAAAACCGCATCGAAAACTCGCGACGGAACGCACCGGTTCCAGTAGGACACCGGTTGGGGGTAGTATTTAGGTAAAGCGGGAAGAGTAAACGAGACGTAGGGGGAAGCGTAAAACTAGAAGGATCGAAAGAGATATATGCCAGTTGCAAGATTTTTTATTCTTCTTTTCATTCCCCATCCCCGGGTTTAGAGTTGGGACAGAAGGAGAGGAGCAGAATCAGACGAAACTGAGAAACTACACCACACAATAACGTCAAATGAACAAACCATGTTTCTTTTGTGTTTGGCTTTGGCCGCTGTTGTTGTCCTATTCAGGCTGGCTTTTCTTTTCTTGCCGCGCCTTCCCGTGCTGTGTTTTTTTCTTTTATTTAACTTTCTCTCTACTTTCATCGGGTGGGTATGCAAGGGGAAAGAGGAAAAGCGTGGTCTTTTCTTTTTTTTATGTTGTTTTCTTCTTTGAAAAAATCAACGTTTTTTATTCCCTGTTTTTCTATTCTGTTGTCCATGGTTTTGCGTGTTTGTGGTATATTTTTTGCTTTATTCTACTTAATACTTCTAGAAAGAAGTACTACAATCTAGACTGAGGAAAAATCTTCCCGACCAACTAGCTTTCAATGAAGGACTGTGAAAGAACTTAAGATATTCTCTATTCAATTCGACGCTACGACTTTAAGATGAAGTATCTCATTTAGTCGCTGATACACTCATAAATATACCCACGGTTTGGTTGTGTTTAACGGAGTCGAACAAATGATTTGAAAATTCTTTTATTGTGTAAAAAATGCCAACTATTCCCTCAAAGTCAAGCACCATCTCCTTCGTTGCGGAAACCCGTAAAAAGATTTTCATCCAATTCACCGTTCCCGGTGACGTGGCGGTAAGTAAGCACCGAAGCAACAAGTAAGGCAGTAAAATGTAAGCTCTACAATGTAAGAAAAGCGCCAACTTCCGGTACGAATTTTCCTTGCTTCCGGTTTTTGGGTTGTACAAAAAAAGTACGTCAAAGTTTTTTCCCCTCCCCCATACGCTCTCCATCGCACTTAAACGCGAAAACAAACGCAGCAACGGCTTTGTCTGGGGCAGGATGAACATTTGACAGCTTTTCACGCTCTCTCTCATTCGTTGTTTCGTATCCTCACTGTCCTTGCATGCTCCAGGTGCTGTATAGTTAGACGCCCTATGGACACAGCGAGTATAACGTTGAGTTTCGTCGAGCAGCCCGAAAGTAGCTTCAGTGCTTTGCTTCAGTCAGTCGTATTATTTATACACTTCAATTTTCCATCCTCTCGTAGCGTGTTTCAGGGGGAGAAGCACGCTCGCCCTTCTTTTCAATTGATGATAGCTTCAAAATAATATTTCGACCCCGGACATGACACGGTTTCCAGTTCTTTCTTCTTCTGTGCTTTCCTTTTCCGTCGTTCCATTTTCCTAGAGCTGTCGGGCAAAGGACGGTTGGGAAACGTATTTCTATGAGTCTTCAGTGTTTTTCTTACTATTGCTCGAATAAAACAGCAAACAACGAATGTTTCGCGATTGCCCAAAATGTAAGGAATCCATTCTCTCGAGCCAGTTTTCATTCGCTCGTTCGTGTTACAGACGTTTGTTGTGTTGTTGTTTTTTCCTCGTTTTTTCCACCCTGACCCGTGACTTGTGCTGCAGACTTTGCAGACGGTTCTGTTCGTTTATTTTGACATTTATCAACAACAATATCATCAACTTTTCAGCCCATTCCACGAGTTGCTTTGGCAACGTAACGTGAATGTCTTGCTTGCTTGTTGCTTCCTCACCGATGTGCCTTCTGATTGGGGCTTTGATTATTTTGTTTTTCACTTTCACTTAACCTAGCTTGACGCCAGTTTGAAAGTAATGAGTTTTGACGCGAAAGGTGTGAATGTGTTTTGATGATGTGACAGCGTGAATGGAGGCAGTGAATGGTGTGGCGAACGTTTGTCTAAGGTGAAACAGGTCGGTTCGTATTGCAGTGTAAGCATTATTGTTATGTTTAAGAAGAATCAAGGAGGCAATTTAGAAGCAATGCGACGTGTACTTACGACTTAGTTCAACTTATTATAATGAACATACTAATTATTTTGAATTAGTACTTTTTATCGTTTTTCACTCTTTAACTCCTTCTTATAAATTCTATTCGTTTTTTCTCTTTTACAGTGTGTTTGGAGAACAGGTTAAAACAATTAAAAAGTAAGTAAAAATCATAGAATAACCAACGAGACGAAGTAAATGGTACGTAAAAACATGAAAGCTAATGAATTTCAACCAATGTAACACACATCAATTTGTATATAAGAGCATGAAACATAAAAAAAGCATCAACAAATAAAAGAGTGTACAGCAAAATAATAAATGCATTTGTAGTAAGCTAGCGTCGATTACTTCCGATGAACTAAAACGTATTAGAATAGTCGTTTCTTCTTTTTCTTCTATTTGGCGTAACGAACTACGCAGTCATGCCGGACTATGTATGTTTTTGGAACTTGTTAAGTACCATACCGAATAACCAGTTTTTTTAACAGATGATTCATACGAGGCATAAACCTACGGCGGGCATATTGTAAAGTCGTGCGAGTTGACGACTGTACCATGAGACCGGCCTAAACAATAAGTTATCTTATTTTAAAGCTAAAATTTGAAAAAAAGAAATCGTGTTGTGAAGAAAGTTTCACAAGTGTTTAAAATAACATAACATAATAAATAATAATTGTTTTTGATTACGAAATCGAACCAATTAGGTAACCCAAAATTCTCCCCTCGAACTTGGTACAAAAGCATGGAAAACTTTCACATTTGACTGTAATTTCCCCACACTCTACAGCCATCGCTGGAAAAGCTTTTTGCCCCTAAAAGACAACACACCGCAAAGTAGCTAGTGGCAAAGTTGAAGAGCAACAGGTCGCTCGTTTTGTGTTCAAGCTCGAGCGTGTCTGTGTCGGTGGCGTATTTAACGGCACACGGTACTACGGAATTCCCGGTGGGTTGCGAAGGCAAATTTCCACCACTGCAGCAGACACACGAACGACCGACCGACCGACTGATGTGCTTGTATCCTTTCCCATTTTCATTCTGTCACTTTTTGCGTCTGCTTTTAGCATTTCGCTCGTTCAAAGTGGAGCCTGGCAGGATGATAGTCCGCCGACTATCGGGTGGTGCGTGGTGAGATGGGAATGGTTTTTCACGACAGAACGCTGCTGCTGCTGCTGCTACTTCAGCGGCTGCTGTTACTCTTTCTCTCTCTCTCTCTCTATCTCTCTTTCTGCCAGACAAACTCATAAGCGCACCGTTCACCGGAGGAAATTATGTTAATTTGCATGCAAATTATAATTACCTCCATCTGATTCGGTGCCTCTTTCGACGGTACCGACGGTTGCCAACCGGTTGCGCTGGACGGTTGAATGAATCGGGGAACAGGTCGAAGTTATATGTTTCCATCCGTGTTTAAATTTGATTGAACATACGTAACGACAAATGGCTCCATTAGTTGGTCAATGAATTAATTTTCTGTTATGATTTAAAATAAAAGTGTTCCGTTTAAATGTAAAGAATGTTGTGAGCATGTTTTTTTTCTTTGCTTGCACAGGAAAGAGTTAGCTTCTGTGTAATGAGATTTATTTCTACATTATCATATTGCCCATTTTTCTCTTGCTTCTTCTCGGTTTCTTTTCGTAGCCGTACTACGAACTAAAGAATCTCTGCGCCGTGGTTTTTTGTACCGCAGCAAGTCGCGAGCAGCAAAAAAGAGACCAAACGATAAGGCAACAAATTGCTGGAAAATTGTGCTTCCCTTCTCTTGCGTCCCGGCAGCTTGAAAAGTTGCACACAAATTACAAAACTCATTAGCTTCAGGTTGGTAAGGCACATTACCATTCGGTTGTAGGCACTTCCTGCTGGCCACTTCAAGTGGGGATTAATTAGCCAAACAAAAGTATGTAAGTCACGTCGCCGGCGATCCGCTTGAGGGTGTGGAGCTGGTGCAAACCTGTGTGCAATCCTTTTTCTTTGCAAAAGACACACCAACAACCACACTCCAAAGGATATGGTTGTGTTTTAAAATTCAAACCTCACTGCAAAAGACAAGGCACCGGGTCCTTCCTCCAGCCTGGGGACAGGTAGATAGACATTCGATTTAATATTGAATTAGCATGCTTGATGCGCTTCGTAGTACTGCGACGTGCTGTTTGGCAGAAGAGAAAGCGTATGGTACGATCGCAGTGTCCACGAGCAGCAAAGCATCACCGTCCTTGTGCCTCGTCGTACGAAATATGGTGAGTTGATTTATGCACCAGTTTATAGGTGCAGCTAGTCGTATGAATTAATTTAATGCTCCTATTGTTCGAGTGTTCCATCAATTGGAAGCGTATTTATAGCTTCTGGTCGGTGAGCTTTTTCCAGCCAATCTCGAAGCACTACTAATGAAGTTAACTTTGAACACATGTTCTGATGAGATACACATTCGTGTGTGTTCGAACGACAGGAGTGAATGTATTGATTAGGGGTTTAGTTAGTTTTAGTCAGGAATTCCAGTTATTTTAGATCCATTTGCAATTGTTACAAATTGTGTAATCTGACTTAATTAGGCTATTCAGTTATTGTTGAAATAGTTACTTCATTTAGAATGTTGGATTTGGTTGATTTTTATGAATAAAATTATCATTGTATATTCTCACAGATATAGAAATTAAATAAAAAACAATCGACATGAACATTTTTTTAAACTCAATAGCTAAGTAAAAAAAATTAGCTGCAGGTTAAATGTGACAAAAAGTTTTAAATAATGTTATTAAAAAGTTAAATTTTGATTGATTATAAGATTGATGATTTATGAAAAAGTGCTTTTATAATAAAACTATGATAAAAATTGTGACAAAAGTTTTTCAATCTTTAGTGTAGCTGATTTTTTAGTGTTTCTATAGAAACTGAATACTTCTACCAATTACCATAAATACACATCATGAACATGATCATGAGGATCATACTAATACAAGAAGAATCGTTTTTATATTTTTTTAGTTAGGAGTACTGTCATCAATCAAGTTGTGTAGCGATTCATTCGAGACATTTCATGCGATTACACTGTTTCGGAAAAAAAAACTTCTACAATTGCATTTACTAACCCAACGTAAATACCAATTCGGTACCTATCAGAAAAGGTCAAGCCTATAAAGGATGACCTGTTGCGCAATGCGTACAGTTTCTAGAATGTTACACGTGGGTTCGTATTTGACATTTGTTTGCCGTTTTCTTGCAAAGGTATAGTTATGTACACATGCGCTACGCGCTATGATACAGGTGCTGAGTAAGAAAACGGTCGCAAGCGAGCCATCGATGTTACTCCACGCGCGGAGTCAGGTTCCAACGGGAACTCCACTGGAAGCAGGTTCCCACGACCAGGTGTGGTGTCGTATGTTCAGACGGACCGAGGCAACATGATCATCATAAACGTGGACGACAACGTGACCGGCAAACCTGGCAGCACCGAAAACACCAGCCTAGCTAAATACCACCGAATCCAGAAGTTAGCTTTAGTCTTAGTTTAGCAGTTCGCAAATAAAGATCCCCAGTAATATTTTTTTAAAACTTACTCCGGGCTATCGTAAACATAATTGGCGCAGTCGGCTAGGCCCAATTCACGTTCAGTGACAAGTGTTCAAGTACAGTGCAGTGAAATAACGGAAATAAATCTGTGTATCGCCCGGACTTTGCTCCATCGCCCGATCCGTGGTTGACTCGTGACGATCGCGTGAATTTCATTATTTCATAAAGTGTAAGAACAAGTGCACGAACGGTTGGTTTCAACTATTTAGAATTGGAAGAGAACATTCGAACAAAAGCTAGTGGCAAGACTCCCCAGCCAGCGTTACTGGGTAAACTAATCAACGCAGGACAATCGCTGACCCAACCCGTGGACAACGAGTGACCAAAGAAGAAAAGGAAGGACAATCGCTGACCCAATCCGTGGACAACGAGCGACCAAGGAAGAAAAGGAAGGACAATCGCTGACCCAATCCGTGGACAACGAGCGACCGAAGAAGAAGAGGAAGGACAAAGCAAAGGACAGGTAACGGAAAACTCTAATTTCCCGACACGTGGATAAAAAGGTGAGTTACATCCTAAAGCATAAGTTCCCCTACTCTTATAATAAAAAGGCGGTAGGCAACAAACAATTTTTATCATTGAATGCCAAAATATACCCCTTTCCCAAAAGTTCGTTCTTTGAACTTCACTAAGGACAAGAAAATTCCAGTGAAAATGGAACAAAATATACACGCATTGATTGAATCTATGCGCTCGTTAGAGGAACGCGTTAACACACTCCAAGCGGAAAACGATAGTTTACAACGCTTCCAACAACAACAACAGCCAACGACCTCGAGTCGCAGTGCTGACTATTTTCGTATCCCGGATCCAATTAGGGTCATTCCCGGATTCGACGGAAACAAAAAACAGTTAATCGGTTGGTTAACAACAGTTAAAAAAACACTAGACCTCTTCAGAAACAACGTGGCACCAGAAATATTCAGTGTCTACGAACAGACCGTAATTAATAAGATAGAGGGCAAAGCACGTGATACTATTTGTGTGAACGGAAACCCTACTACTTTTGATGAAGTCGCAGATATTTTGCAGAACGTTTATGGCGATCGAAACAATATCGCAACGTATCAAACACAATTGTGGAACCTAAAACAAAACGAATCTTTGAGCCTTCACTATAGAAAAACAAAAGAAATTTTGATCAATATGAAATCAGTAGCAAGACAGAATACGGTATACGCTTCACATTGGGAGGCAATTAACCTGTTTTTAGAACAAGAATGCCTCGCTGCGTTCATAAATGGTCTGAGCAAAACATATTTTGGATATGCACAAACCGCACAACCAGATGACTTGGAATCAGCTTATGCCTTTCTATGCAGATTCCAAAACGCCGAAAGAACTAAATCAAACACCAATAATGGGTTCGAAAAACATCCTAACGTCGATAAAAATGTAAAAAGGGATAATAAATTTTCACAACCTAAACACCTTGAAAATAGACCATTCAATAACATGAAACCATCTTCAGATCGTACAAAAATTGTTCCCATGGACGTCGATCAATCCTTACGGTCCAATATGAGAAACAAAATTTTCTCGCATACAGCCGAAGAAGATGACGGAAAAACAATATCAGAAGAATCCGATTCAGACGAAGAAACCGATAATGAAGAAGATGTAAATTTTCAAATTACTGCAAACTTAAACCCACCGAGTTAAACGCAATTAACGGACTACCCTTCTACACAACAAAATTAAATGGCTCAAACATCAAACTTTTAGTAGACAGCGGAGCGAACAAAAACTTTTTAAATCCAGAATTAGTTCCACTAACTCAAAGAGTGAAATGCGAAACAATCACCATAAAAAATAAAAATGGTAAGTTCAAATCACAAGAATGCACATTCATAACCATTCTAGATAAAAAATTAAAATTTTACCTTTTTAAATGTCATAATTATTTTGACGGAATACTCGGATACGAATCACTCTCCGATATGGAAACACTAATTGATACAAAAAATCATAAACTTATTCTACCCGATCGTACAATCGACTTAGAAATAAGAAAATTAGAACCCCCTTCAATTACATTAAATGCTAATAATTCTCAAATTATAAAGCCTCCTGTTTCTCAAACAAAAGGAAACATTTTTCTTCCAAAAGACATTCAAATAAAAGATGCAATAATTCCTTCAGGCGTTTATAAAGCAAAACAAGGATATGCTAAAGTTCTTGCCAGGAATTACGGCGACACATTAACATTTCATTGAACTAAACCAGCAAAAACATATGAATTGGACAAAATGATCGAAATAAATCACATGAGCACACACCCATATAATGATCATCCGCAAAATTACATAGCAAATCTCGAAAATTTAATTCGCACCGATCATTTAAACAAAGAAGAAAAACATAAACTTTTCGAAATTCTTAAACAAAATCTAGGCATCATCCATCAAGAAAAAGAAAAACTTTCATGCACCACCGCTATTAGACATCGAATAAAAACTAAAGACGATATACCCATTCACACAAAAACTTATAGATACTCCAATATTCATAAAGCAGAAGTGAATAGGCAAATCGAAGAAATGATTGCTGATGGTATTATCCAACATTCTATATCCCCATGGACATCCCCAATCTGGATAGTCCCTAAAAAATCAGATGCAAGTGGAAAGGAGAAATGGCGCATCGTGGTTGACTATAGAAAATTGAATGAAAAAACGATCGATGATCGATACCCTATTCCCAATATAGAAGAAATTTTGGACAAGTTAGGTAGAAGCATGTACTTCACTACACTTGATTTAAAATCCGGCTTTCATCAAATTGAAGTTGATAAAAAGGATAGACCAAAAACAGCTTTTAGCACAGAAAAAGGACACTTCGAGTTTATACGAATGCCCTTTGGCTTGAAAAACGCACCTGCTACTTTTCAACGAGCCATGAATAATATTTTAGGTGACCTTGTAGGAAGAAACTGTCTCGTATATCTAGATGATATTATTATTTTTGGTAAATCACTCCAACAACATTTGGACAATTTGAATAAAGTGTTGAAAAAATTAATTGAATCAAATTTAAAGGTTCAATTAGACAAATGTGAATTTTTAAGAAAAGAGTGTGAATTCTTAGGACACATCGTAACTCAAGATGGCATCAAACCCAATCCAAACAAAATAGAAAAAATATTGCATTGGCCCATACCAAAAACAACAACCCACATTAAAGGCTTCTTAGGAATCCTTGGTTATTACAGAAAATTCATAAAAGATTTTTCAAAACTGACCAAACCTCTCACAAAATGTCTTAAGAAAGGTTCTAAAATAACACATAATGACGAATTTATAAATTGTTTCAATGATTGTAAACAAATGCTCACTACTGATCCAATTTTAAAATATCCTGATTTTAGCAGAAAATTCATTTTAGAAACAGACGCAAGTGACTTCGCCCTTGGCGCTGTACTTTCACAAAAATTCGAAGATGGTAAGGAACACCCAATCGCTTACGCTTCTAGAACGCTTAACGAAACAGAGTGCAACTATTCAGCTACCGAAAAAGAGCTACTCGCCATTGTTTGGGCAACCAAGCATTTCCGACCGTACATTTTCGGAACAGTTTTTGAAATAAGAACTGACCACAAACCTCTTGTTTGGCTAAGACAGAAAAATGATTTAAATAGAAGACTTCTTCATTGGAAACTGGCCTTGGAAGAATTCGAATTTGAAATTAAGTATAAAAAAGGTACTCTTAATGGAAATGCAGATGCACTATCCCGCATAACGGAAAACCCTGCTTTAACATCCGAATTAAATGCAAATACTGCCTCTAACAATACTGACACTATGACGCAACACTCAGCAGATACTAATGATGACGAATTCATCCCAGCAACTGAAAAACCACTAAATGAATTTAGAAATCAAATAATACTAGAAGAAAATAATAATGATTCTCGAGAAGCAATTACACTTTTCGGAAATTATCATAGAATAACAATAAAAACACCTCTTTTTGGACCAGCTATGTTGATCAACATAATCAAAGAATATGCATCTCCCAAATGTGTTACTGGCATTTGTTGCAGCGAAAAAATCTTACAAAACTTACAAATTATCTGCAAAAACTATTTCTCTCGCGCAAAATCGATCAAACTATTTTGGACAAAAACAATTTTAGAAGA
Source organism: Anopheles coluzzii (assembly GCF_943734685.1). Classification (NCBI taxonomy): domain Eukaryota; kingdom Metazoa; phylum Arthropoda; class Insecta; order Diptera; family Culicidae; genus Anopheles; species Anopheles coluzzii. Next base: position 87,716,225 of record NC_064670.1, read on the forward strand.
TGTAACTGATGAAATTGACCAAGATTTGATTATTGAACGACAACATAATGCAAACCATAGAGGAATTATTGAGACCAAACTACATATTGCTAGAAAATATTATTTTCCAAACATGAAAACTAAAATTACTAAATTTATTAACATTTGCAAAATATGTCAAAAAGCTAAATATGAAAGACGCCCATATAAACAAAAATATCAAATTACTGCCACTCCTAGAAAACCTTTGGAAATCGTTCATATGGACATCTTTATAATTAGTGATAAACATTTTCTAACCCTTTGCGATAAGTTCTCAAGACTAACCATGGCGATTCCTTTACAATCAAGAAACGCTATACATATACTAAAAGCACTAACTCAATTCTTCGCTAACGTTGGAAGACCTTGTTTGCTTGTGATGGACCAAGAATGTTCGTTTAAATCCACCACAATCAAACAATTTCTTGAAGAAAATAATGTAGAATTCCATTATACAAGTGTTGGTCAATCCTCTTCAAATGGAACAATTGAAATTGTCCATAGAACAATAAGAGAATTGCACAACATAATCTCACTACGAGATTCTACAAAAAATCTATCAACTACTTCAAAAATTAATTTGGCAGTCTCAATTTACAATGATTCTATACACTCTCAAACAAACATATCCCCTAAAGAACTATTTTTCGGCTTCAAAAACGAAGATCCTATCCCTGAGGACCTTCAAGAAAGAATTAAACAAAAAGAGGAACTTTATAGAGTGTATGCCACAAAACAAAAAGAAAAAAAATCCAAATACATAGAAAAATTAAACAAAACACGAGAAGAACCAGAACTATTCAAAGACAATGACACGATCTTCGAAAGGAAAAGAAATAATTTAAAACACGAAGAAAGGTATCGTGAAACGAAAGTTTTCGATAACCTAGTTACAAATATTTTAGACCGAAATGGAAGAAAAATTCATAAATCAAAATTGAAAAGGAAACGAAAACCCTAACATACCATTTAAATTCTTTCTCATCCTTACAGAAATCACAGCTGAATATTATAAAAACTAAAAATGAAATTTGGAATGATTCTTTTCCTCATAATAGTTTGGACTAATTCAAAACTTATAACAGCAACAATTTACAGAGAAATTCCTAGAGAAGATAGAATAGTCGCAATAAAAATAGGAACGGCCAAAATAAAAATTGGATATCATAGAGTAATACATACAATAAATCTGGAAAAAATAGAAACTAACCTTAACTATATTCAGAATTTAGCCAATAATATTAGCCTAACCAATCATCTTAAGGACACCTTAGACTATAAAATCCTATCAGCTTATAAGAAATTAGGAAATATAAGACCTAGAAAACAAAAGAGAGGCATAATAAATGGTTTAGGAACAATTATAAAAATAATCGCAGGAAATCCAGATCAAGAAGATTTGAACATAATTAACAGCAACCTAGAACATTTAGAACATTCAGAAAACAAAATCATATCCAACATTAACGCTCAAGTTAGAATTAATTCCGAAATAGAAAAATCAGTGAACAAAATTACACAAACTCTAAAAAAAATCGAAAATCAAATGAATAATCAGATAAAAGTCGTAAAAACTGAAATAGAACAAGTAAATCTTATCCTGAACATTGATAACATTGTACAACTGCTAGAAGACATAGAAGAACAGATTAGCTTTGCTCGTTCTAACATAATAAACAAAAATATTCTATCGTCAAACGAAACGGAATATATATGGCAAACATTAAAAGATCAGAAAATATTTCTGAACTTTAAAGAGGAAATTTCACAATATGTTTCATGCATAGTTACAGCAATAGGTAAAAAAATATTTCTAGTAGTAAAAATACCGATAGTAGAGCGAAAAGATTATGACCTCTTACGAATAGAAACTCTAAACGTAAACAACACCCGAGTAGAGACGGATGTAAAATTTGTAGCCAAACATAAAAACACCATTTTCAATGTTAACGAGGAGTGCACGATTTGCAACAACCCACAACCGCTAAACGACAAGTGTATCTCAAATATCATCAGAAATCATCCATCTAAATGTACCACCACCACGAGCTCCGAGCATACGATAATACGAGAAATGAAACCAGGAGTCATTCTAATCGATACCACCCTTGGAGTGCCAGTTATTGATTCATGTTCAAACAGCCAAATAATAGCAGTACCCACACTAATTGAAACCGGCAATTGCACCGTAAAAATCTTAAATAGCACATTTACTGCGCATATTGATGTGTTAGACCAAGAAGACTACTTCCTACCCTTAACTGGCAGCAAAACAGAAATAACTCTTAACAAGCCAAGTATACAAGATCTGCACACAATGCATATTAGTAACATACATCAACTCCATACAATAACACTCCGCTTACGCACGCATACAATTGCAGGAGGGATATTAATTGTTGTTCTAACAGGCTTTCTTATAACTGCATTTTGCATCTACAAACACAAAACCAAACATGCAGAGAAGAAAATGTCTACCGAAGCTATTCACAACATCATCCCACTGCAAACGTCGGTAAGTCGATCGAGGACGCTCGACGTTTAAGGAGGGAGGAGTTATGTACACATGCGCTACGCGCTATGATACAGGTGCTGAGTAAGAAAACGGTCGCAAGCGAGCCATCGATGTTACTCCACGCGCGGAGTCAGGTTCCAACGGGAACTCCACTGGAAGCAGGTTCCCACGACCAGGTGTGGTGTCGTATGTTCAGACGGACCGAGGCAACATGATCATCATAAACGTGGACGACAACGTGACCGGCAAACCTGGCAGCACCGAAAACACCAGCCTAGCTAAATACCACCGAATCCAGAAGTTAGCTTTAGTCTTAGTTTAGCAGTTCGCAAATAAAGATCCCCAGTAATATTTTTTTAAAACTTACTCCGGGCTATCGTAAACATAATTGTATACTCATCAACCCAGCACTAGTCTATTTGTTTGGAAAGGGTCGATGTGCCCTTGATCCACGAGTTCTTCAATTCAATTTACTCATCAAAATGATATTCACACAACTTCAAAAGTTTTCCAAAGTCATGTATGGGTGGTGCAGACTGTTAAATGTTGATTCTTCAAAAAAAAAATATATACTGAATTATCTTTAATCATGTAAAATCAATTATCTAGCAGCATGAATAAGTGATATTTTCAAGAAAAAGAGCAAATTCAAGAAATTGTTGAAGCTGCAACAATTACTAGTATTCATTTTCTTTAATATTACCTCTTAACAATTATGTTTACGAATCAGGTTTTTCAAAATTATATAAGATTAAGTTAATAGAAGGAATTTGGACTGAAAATTTAATTTGAAATACAAAACAAACTACCTAATATAACAATAAAGAGCGTAAAATAAACAAGTTGATATATCTAAAAATATAAAAGAATTTGAATAGAAGATTATTAGATAGTTTAAACTTGTTTATGGAATCAACTGACACAGGTGACACAGGATTTCATCACTGTCATTGATTATGGTCTAGAAACTGATGAATTCATTTTGCATGCTTGAAAACGTTATAAAAGATTAAGAATACATTATCAATAAATTATTCATGCCACAGAAAAATTTGAAGAAAATTTACCAAGAAAGAACATACTTTTTTAATGTTCAACTATCGATTTCACAGCTTTTGAAGTAATGCACATTCCATAAATTTGTCTATAGAAGTAACATTTCCACGAAACACAAATAAAGCGTCTTAAATCTTTTAATTAAGCACACTTCAATGAACCTCGCTCCCTTTAAATCCAACCTCCATCGGACGCAAACTTCAAGCCGCAACTTCCGCAACTTATTAAACTCCTCAAGGACCGAGGGTTTGCGCCGGCAGCCAAAAACATACACTACCCAACCACGCCACAACGGTGCCACGGTTGGAAAGTTCATTGCGAAACGAGCATGTAATCGACCGCCCGCCCTGCTCGATCCCAGCGCCAACGATGGTGTGGCCACGGCGGAATAGCTAGAAATAGTGTCATGTTCCAAATTAAGTCATAACTTTCTTCGGTTTCACCCGCGAGACTCGCACTCCATTCGCACCTCCATCAAAGGAAGTTTCCCTTACGTCCGTTTGCGTGTGGGTGGGTGTGTGTGCGCTCGTGTCTGGGAAAGTCTTGTGCCAAAGGGTCGGCACAACGGTGTGAGATTTCACCGTTGCAATTCCAGCGTGGCAATTCGAACTGGCGATTCGTTCATGTCCCTTTTGAAAGTGGTGGAAAGCGCGCTGGACGCGTCCCTCGGGCCACACTAGACGGACAGAAGTGACGATGGGCTGTGGGGTAATACGATCGCTATTCATTTCCCGCTTCCCACGACGACGATGACGACGACGATGACGATGAGAACGAAGACGTTGCGCATCCCGATGTCTTCCCCAGCTTCGTTCTGTCTACACTCAGCTGAGATTAATATTTTCTCATTTATTAGCCGTTCGGTGCTCGGAATCAACTGATACTTTTTACGACCTTTTTGCACAACCAGCCATACTTGTACCACCCCTCCGGGGGGCATCGGAGCGCTATCGATCGCTTGTTCCGGATCCGATGCGATGGGTGAGTGGGACGCTGCCGGGATGTCTCGCGCTGGCCGAGCGAGCGCCTTGAGGTTGAGGTTAATTATAATTTATTTAAACTGGTATCCGGTTGCGCGGTGTGGGAATGACACTGTTGTTGGAAAGATGTCTTTACCGTACCGAGAGCAAGCTCCAGGGCCCTACGAGGCACGAATGATCCCGGCCACTGTGCTCAAGCAGTGCAGTGAGTTTTATCCAACACAAGATGGTAGCACGACAATCGAAATGAGATTTTTTCTTTCGCTCTCGGTTTAACACCCTAAAAGAGCCATCCTTTTATTGCAAAATAAAGGGATGAAAAAGAATTCCAACCGGCAGTAATATAATCCCTCTAGCACGCATGAGCTCCCGAGCATCTAACAGGACCACGTTCGTTAAATTATCGCGTAGCCACGGTGGTGCAATCTAAATGACATCGTAAGCCATTCCGTGCCGTATTTCCGAGTGGTGCAGGGTTCAGAAGACAGTCGCAAGAAACGCCGGAAGTTAACGGTCATTGTCACTGGTTGGCTGCAGTGACCGCACAACCTGTAGCTCACCTGAGTGCCTTGGGTGTTGCCGGTCGTCGTCGTCGTCGTTACCCCGTTCGCTCGCAAGAGATATTGATATTATTAGTCCGCGTCCGAACCAGCGTGCGCGTTTTGTGTTGGGCATTGCTCGAGCAACGAGCTTTGGAGTGAAGTTTAGTGTGTGGTTTCCGGGGCAGTGTGCTGCCTCTGGCATGTGATAGTGCCGCCAATTACGGACACCTTCGTGCGATGAAAACTCAAACGATCCGAACAAACACCTGAGCAGTCACATTGCGTCGCGCGTTTCGGTCGCGTCCATCGGTTTGGACTGCACTGTGCGAGGCAGAGCAAAGACGGTCAGGAGGGTCCGGGGCACGTTTTACAAGCGTGAAGAAGGTGTGAGAAAAACCGGGGAACGGCTTATAATAAATTAATTCTATCCCTTTTTACAGCGAACCACACCGACGGCAAAAACAGTCCGACCACAGACTGGAGGGAAGAATCCCCTTTTTCTGGTCGGACCGGCCCGGACTACTACTTCCGGTGTCGGGTTCGTTCCCATCCATCCATCTATCCGTTCTTCCTTCGAACAACAACAACAACAAAAGCCCATTATGGTGTGTTTAATTGCCTCTATTAAATTAATATAATAAGTTTTGTGACCCATCATCCCCCCCCCCCACCGGTTTCACCCGTGCAACCGACATCCTGCTTCCACCTCCCCCCCCCCGCCCTCCCTGGTCACCTCGTCAACCACGGCGTCTTCGGTCTTCATTGGGCATCGTCTGCCTGCGTCCGTTCTGGGTGCACCCGGTCGAATCCCCATGCGAACGAGTCTTCTTGATCATCCTTGTTTCCATACCCGGCCCTGTGTTGGTGGGCAGCATGATTGCGTGCATTTTTGGCCCGTGAAGGGGTGGAAAGTTTTGCCGTGTTCTACGCAGAGGTAATATTGGCACGGTTCAACTTTAGCTCAGTTTGGGTTGTTTTTCCTTATTTTTTTGTTTCCTTCGCTTTTGCTTCTTCGCTGGAACTACCCTCACTTCCGCCAAATTTGGCTTCTCGGTGTAGGTGTAGGAGAGTGTGCGTGTTTGTGTATGTTTTCCCTTCCAGTTTCCGTTTCCTGTTTCTCCTGTTGTTGCTCTCCATCTCTTTCTCCCTCTCTCTTCTTCTGGCACTTCTTTTCACAGTATAACACCTCGTCGGACGCGTGCCTCGGCCGGGTGGTGGTGCAGCGTGAAAAGCAAAAGGAAATTAATTAACTCGTTATTGTACCGGCGCCAGCCAATAATGCTGATGGGAACCGGAACGTGGTAGGTGTAGGTGGGTGAGTGAAAAATTGGGCGCCTAAAGTTTGACTCGAAATCGCGATATCTTGGTGAGTGTAACGGGATAATCGGTTTCGGTTGCCTGAAGGGTGTGCTTTTTTCTGAATGTTTTATATATACTTACGCTTCTTTTATTTTATTAATTTTCTATTTCGTTTCTTGAAGCTTTGTGTTATCTTTATTATTATTGTTTTCAATGTCTGTTTTTTTTTGGGATTTTTGTTGTTGTTATTTTGGTAAGTTTATGTGTTAGTTTTGTGTTTAATTATGCTGCTTCAAGCTAGTTTTGTGATATAAAATGAAAAAAAGTGACTTAATAGTGAAACTAAGCAAGTGCATCAAATCATCGCAAAACTTGGTTGGCCACGCGTATTCTTGGGTTACTAACACACTGTTTATGTTGTTATTGCTTGAGAATACACGTAGTTGACTAGTGTTGTACATCGAAATTTAAGCTCCAAAGTAACAGAAAAGCAAAAGAAAATTTCTTCGCAATGTGCGGTGAAAAAAATACTCAGGGGAAAACGAAACATTTAATCAAGTGAGGAAAAGAAAGCGTGTGACTCGATATGCAAACGCAGCCCTTCACTAACACCGAGTGGCAGTTATCGGCGAAAGATTGTTATATTGTGCGTGTTTAAGTGTGTGTGTGTGCCATTATTGAGCGGCTTATCTAGATGTGGTATTGCTGTGTTATTATGGTAAACGAGGGTGTTCTGTTTTGTAGTTGGGGTGGCCGTTGTTGTTGATGTTGTTTTTGTTTTTATCACTCTTCAGCGTTACGTGATTGATTGCAGTGTATCGTAACCCGGCGATAAAGTGCTCGACTCGATTGGTGATGTGGTGTGAACAGTTATTTTTATCGATTATTGATTTCAGCTGAACGGTCCCGAAGAGGGTAGGGCAGAGAGTCCTTGTTTAGTCTAATGACTTGCTGTTAGGGCAACATGCATGGCTGAATGTGACACATTAGAGTGTGTGGAAACGATCAAAGATTTCCTTTTTTTCTTATTTTCAGTTCTAGCCTTGGTCCAGTTTTGTGCCAAGCTGATAAAGGGGTAGTTTATGAGAGGATTGTACGTGTGTTTTTTTCAATAATGTGGAAACATTACCGTTTACAAACATTAGGATTGATAAAGGATAGAGTTCATTAAACTGTTGTATGAGGCATTCAATCATGTCCATTTACTCCGTTCTAGAAATTCGATTTAAAAGGTCAAACAGCGTTACTTTATGGTTATCTTGATATCCTGGATCATACAAATGCATTTACTGAAGTGAATCACGGTTAGTGTTGCATTTGCAACGGTTTGCTTTATATATTTGTGCGATATTTATAGTAGGTTATTCAAAAAAGTTTATAGTTGAAAAAAGTGTATTATTGGAGGCGGAGTAGAACTGTTCGTCTAAAAACAAAAGTAGGCAAAAAGTAAAAGAAAAGAAAAAGGGACAATTTTATTTTATAATTAATTACATTGTAGCTGCAAAATTGATTTCAAAATTCATGCCAAATTAACTATTTGAAAGATTTTTTTTAAAGATTTCTCTTTATTAATCTGAAAAACTCATATCATTATTACTGGACAACAACGACACTTGAAGTTACAAATAGCCATCTTCGCATCACCTGTGGACATTACATTACATATTTTATGTTGTTTGAAGAATTGTCAAACCAAATTCTGTACAAAGCTTCTTATCGTATTTGGATTTCAGTTTGGCCAAGCACTGCAAACTTTAATTATTTGATAGAAATGTAAGTTACAGAGTTTTCTAAAGCTTTGTTGTTGTCTTTTGAAAATGTTTGAACAATTCTCGAAATCGTGGGAACGATTTAAAAATCTATGAAATCGTGAGACGAACTCAACAAATTATAAGAACCAGCCAATCAATCGTGGGAAATCCTATATGTCTGCAGCAGTACCTTCTGTTGCGAGGTTTGATGCAAGAGTGTCTGTATTTTTATGTTCTTACAATCTAGAACATAAATTAAAGCACTTATTATATGCGACTTCTATCTTTTTCCATGATAACACCATTACACTTATTCTATCCTATCATCCTGCGCACACATAACCGCATCAAGAATAAATATGATTAATTAAAAATCCTACTATCGCGTGCATTGTTTATCAAGAGAAATATATGATTCCATATGAGTTGCTTTCTATCGAATACGAGAAAAATGGAAACTAAGCAAATAGAAAAAAGTTTGAAAATCAAGTGGTTTCTCTCGATTCAATTCTCAACTAGACAACTAAACAACTTAAACAACTAGAGTGCGTTAAACGCGGTTTAATGGAGACTTCAGTTCAATCGAGACTACAGTTTACAAATAGATCACAGATTAACATTTTATTTGGAGTATATATTTTCATTCATTTTTTGCGATTCATTATTTATGTAATTAAGGAATTTAGAAACCCCTTTTTTCCATGCGTGTATGAGTTGCATGTAAATTAGAACTCGATCCTTTACTGTTTGGACTCGTATTTGTGGAACTATTTTTCATTACTTTTCTAGTTTCTTGCAAAGTACTCAAGCTCAGCACACTGCTAATAGTTCGATACTTATCCCTTCCTTTTGTTGTTTAAGGGGTCTCTCTGGCCTTTATAAAGCTTCAAATCTCTCGGTTTACTTTACGCTTATGGAGTGTCCTGGTGAACAACAACGGTCGCTGGGCAGTGTTAGGACTAGAGGTGTTTCATCAACGGTTTTGCAACGCTCAAAGGCTGATTGTTGCGGGGCTTCCTGAAAATCGGATCGACACACTGGCAGTTTTTTCTAGGTTCAACCGGCTTCACAACGGTTCGGAAATTTAAGAAGACGATCCTCTCGCTGCAGGTGGCTGGCTGTCTTCTACTTTATTATTCTAGGATAAATACGCTGAATTATTCTCAATGTAAGGGAACGCCTCTCTCGCTTTGGCAGTAAGGGACTGGAATTGTTTGGGGAAGGAGGCCTTACCTTAGGTAGCGAGACACCCATGTTTATGAAGTGAAAAGATGATGATTTGATAGATGGGTATAGTCCAGAGGTCAGTAAACTTTGCGACTAAAAGTGCCGATTCTTGAACCTATGCAGGGGAGGAGGTGGGACCATCGTCATCATCAACTCTATATACATTTTCATATGATTCTACGTGAAGAGCAAAATAGATAACCCGAAAGTTAAAAAAAATGAAAAGTTCTATGGAATATACGAACAGCAAAGAGCCGCCTAGACAGCAAAAAGTCGCATGCGGCTAACGAGCCGCACTTTGCCGATCGCTGGTATAGTCGAACGAATTTGATTAGCCAAGATCGCTGGTGATTTTAGTTATACGCTACTGAGGGTTTCATACATTTTTTTGTTACATGAAGGTTACGTGGAATTTTTCTACTATGGAAAACAATAAATAAATTTACTGTAGCGAAGTGTATGTCGATGTATGCCTACGATGCGTTTTTAGTGTTTCAACTGTTCCTGCCCAACTTTAGACGATCAGCGTTTGTAAGTAAGTTCTGTTTTGCAGATATGCTGCAGCACAATGGTTTGTTTCTAACAAAGTTTCTACTAAATACCAATAAAATCTGCCTGATCCAAGATGATAAAAAACTTCGGACCGAAAAAATTAGAAAAGAAGATCTGGAGCTAACCTCAGCAAATCAACCTTATTGGTGCATTCTACAGAACAGCAGACTAAATACCGTAATTGACAGTGATTCTAGGAAATTGATCCAACATTTGCAGCATCAACTGTCTCTAGAATATAATGAGAGGACCCTAACTACTGATGAGGGATGCAGTTTGGTCATGGGACCGTACAGCAGCGGTCGGCAAAGTCCGGCCCGCGGGCCAAATGCGGCCCGCCGCAACATTCAATCCGGCCCGCGAAAGGATTTGACTGATTTTGAAAGATGGGAAGAAACGATTCGAACACAAATTGCTGAAGATCTTTTAGTATACCATATTATACCATCATACTTTTTCAACTTTTAATCAACTATGGAATGACGGACCGTTCAGTATGTTCGAACTCGAGGTCAATATCCCCGTAAGTTTTGCATGAAAAAATATGCCATTTTCGGCTGGCTGAAGATAAAAACTAGGAAAGATAATTTCTTTACATTTACATCTGTTGAAAGGGAATTATTTAAGCTTACTTGCACAAATGAGCTCAAGACTTTGAGAATTGCCTTTCGTCAATTGTTAGGAATTTTCACCATGGTGGACGAAGACATGCATGATTTAAGTTCTTCCTTCGATTTTAATTAATTCCTCCTAAGTTTTCCCTACAACATTGTTAGAGTATAGTTTTTGCATCACGTTGGTGTAGAAAAAAATCGATGGGACACAGGTGACGGATGTTGGACCAGTTTGCGGACTAGGGTGTTATATCGAAATTCTGTCGAAATTCACGTGAAATGATTACATTGAGTTTTCGCGTTATTGTTTGCCACTGCAAAGCCAGTGGATGCGATTTATAATTCCTGATCTGTTTCTTCATGTTTCCCAGGTATTATTTTATTGTTTGGTAGGTTGCATCGATATCCCAGTCCAGCTAACGAAGTAATGGAACCACTTGTCCCTCTGTCTTCATTTCAGCTTCTTTTGAAACCTCAAAAATGAACCTGGACTTTCGTTCGATGGCCTTTTATGGCCATCATGGTTAGAGTTCGACTGATAGAGGTGTCAAATTTTGTTTGCTAACTAATGGGATACCACTACTCAAAGTGCAATTAAAGGTTTGTTAGTGCGGGTTAAGATAAACCCATGAAAAATAGACAATTGTTGTCCATTTTTTAATGTAACCGTTATGTAATATTAACATTATTTTAACACCACAATAAGACTATCGAAATGAAGGTTGCATACGAAATTTTATGATTTATATTTTTGTATATTAAAAAAAAAGTTTTTAAGTAGGTTATATCAATTTTGAACTATACTTGGATGACACAATTATAGGAAAACAGCAATAATACCAATCACATTGCTTGATATCATTAACCAATTGTTTTGTTTCTAAAATTTTATAATGTAATAATTAAATCACAATAATAGAAAGACTGCATTCTCCTGGCCCGCGGCTTTAGATAATTTTCTAAATTTTGTCCGTTGCCCCAAAAGTTTGCCGACCGCTGCCGTAAAGCATATAAAAAATGAAGCGAGTGAAAAGAAAGATATCTCAGTTTTTTATCTAGGTTTTTATCTATCGTTTATCCTTCATTTTGATAATCGAAATCAAGGATGCGTACTGGTCCGGAGTGACAAATCTATTCAATTTCTTCTTGTTGTACTATTTCAGTACTGATATTCATTTGATTTAAGACGCTCCATCCATTCCAGCTGCTCTACCGATACTCTGTCCTACTACCAAGGATACAGGTTGCATCTTATACAAGGTGATTTACATAAAAAGCTATAAAAGTTCTATTTTGAGAGAAGAAACGAAACTTAAATTACTGTTTTTGTAGAAGCAAAAAAGTAGCAAAGAACAGTTGAAAAGGATATAAAAGAAGCAGCTAGCTTCAGCTATAGCTAGTCGTGTGAAATAATCATTCATTCATTCGTTCAGGATTAACAGATTAGCAAATTATAATTATAATGTTTCTGATCGTGCTCAGTTGGGTCAGTTTTTTCGAAGTACTCTGAAAAAAAAAAACAAAGAACGAATGTATCGCGTTTAACCGTTCAAACATATAACGAAAGTTTCAAATTGGAGTTATCGTATGGAGTTGTATCTGGAAGTTGTTGAAGCTGTTAAAAGCCAGTTAAACATGGAAACAGTCAAAAATAGAACAGCATTTTCTGGGAGAGTTGGAAAACATGAAAATTCTGTCAGAATTGTTTTAAAATGTTATGTTTGTAAAAAAAAACTGATTAACTCTGTAGCCCGTGATGTTGTAACGTTTGCATTAAAAAAATGGACAAAAAATGTTGATTTTTCAAGATTTTATCTTCAACCACACTGAAAAAACGTTGATTGTATATTCAATAATAATATCCCATGAGTCAGCAGACAGAATTTGACACCTCTATCAGTCGAACTCTTATCATGATGGCGAAAAAAGTAAAACAACTTTGTTCAGGATCGTGCGCGATCAAAGAACGGCACCCTTAAGCGTCTAAAACGAACTCGGTGTGACAGTTTATGGACGTCGCCGTCGCCTGTTCCGGCATTTTTAACATCTTGGCTCTATCAAAACAACAAACAGAGCATCGAAAGAAAGACCATTGGCTGACGATCCTGAGAGACACGAAGCTCCAAAAAAATCTGAAAATAAAGACCGAGAGACAAGTCGCTTGGCTTGGCCGGGAGGTCGATGCAACCGGCCAAACAAAAAAAAATATCAAAAAAATATAAAATATCACCTGGGAAACATGATCATACATATCAAGAAGCAGAAATTGCGTCCACTGGATTCGCAGCGGCGAGCAATAACGCCATTACTCAATGCGACCACTTTAGGTGAATTTTGGCTGAATTTCGAATGACACTCTAGTCCTCGATTCGGTCCACCAATCAATACCCATCGAAATTTTCAGGACCACCATGATGCAAAAACTGTACTCCAACAATTTTGTCGCAAAAATTTAGAAGGATTTAATAAAATCGAGGGTTGATATTATAGACATGCTTACACGCATGTCTTCGTCCGCCATGTCGAAAATTCCGGATAATTGATGAAAGGCAGCTCGCAAGGTCGTAGACTTATTTTTACAAGTAAACCTGATAATGATTACCTTTCAAGGGATGTTCATGGAAAGAAATTATCTCGCTTAGTTTTTTTTCTACAGCCAGCCGATGATGTCAGCCATTCCATTTTTTTAAAATAATTGAAGAAACGATAATTGAGGAATTAATATCAAATCATCGTATCGCATCGCATTCTCGTATATTTTGACTGAAAAATGATGCTAACAGAACCGATTAGCGAAACTGTGTGTAATATTAAATATGCTGTTCAACATTCAGAAAAAGTTAACGATTATTTCAATACATCGACTGAGAATATTGAAAGTGTGGAAAGAATTAATTTTGGTAATAGGAACAGATCGGTTGGGATTGTTGGAAATACGGAAGAAGAAAGTTATCATAATTAGAAACTGTTGGAAACTGTTATAAGGTTCCAACGAACTGTCAGCTAAGGCGATGTTTTGTGCGTGCGGAAAGAGATAAAAAGGCAAGGAAACCACGTAAACGGGGTGTTATGGGCCAACCTGATGATCCCGTAGATCGCTACCGAGGACACTCATCGGGCGTAGATCGAAGTGTGTGTGCGATCTATCGGGAGGTCAGCGAACGCGCGCTCGGCACGATGCGTGAGTGCCGATCGAGGAGAAAGATATGGCGCGCGCTTGAGAAAGGTCGTGGAACAAAGTGGTAGCAAAATTGTTTACGAGTTATTAATAATAAACAAAGACTTTCCAATCCCATCGTTTTGAAGGAAGTAACGCGTTAACGTTTCTTAGCGTTCTTCGAAAGAAAACGAAAATATAACAGTGGCGACGAGTTGAAAAAAAAAAAGACTTTTTCAGTGCAGTGAAGTTTAGTACGAAAGGCATTGTTAAAGTGTTCGCGTGTGAAGTGCATCCTTTACCGGAAAAGAGAGGCAATTTCATCGAAGCGGCATTAAAATGTTTAATCCCGAAGGCGATGCCGAGATGGATGAGCAGCGACGTTTGTCTCTGAACGGTGCAAGGGCTCTGAACCCGGGCTTTGTTCAGCCAACGCAAAGTGCACCGATGCAACCAGCACAACCGCCATCGCAAAATCCCGTTGCTTCATCGGCACAAGCAGGACTGGCCATGAACGGTTCTGAAACGGGAATGTTTTTGCAAATGCTGAATCTTATGCAGCAGCAAATGCAGCAGCAGCAGCAACAGCTATCTCAGCAGCAACAAATGATGGCACACATGATGCAACAAACACCACACACGACAGCGCAGCCCCAACAACAAGCCCAGCAGGCTCAACAGTACGCACAGCAGCCCGCAGCACCAAGGAATCCAGAGTTGATTATGGATGCTTTGGCAGGAAGCATCAACGAGTTTCGGTTCGAGGCAGAATCCGGCGTGACGTTCCCTGCATGGTATGCACGTTACGAGGATTTGTTCGTGCACGACGCCTCCCGATTAGAGGATTCAGCGAAAGTGCGGCTGCTCATTCGCAAATTGGGCACAGCGGAACACGCGCGGTACTGCAACTTCATCCTTCCCCGTGTTCCCCGCGACCTCACGTTCGACGATACAGTTAGCAAACTGAAGGCCCTATTTGGAAGCGCGGAGTCCCTACTTAGCAAGCGATACAAGTGTTTGCAAATTGTGAAAGCTCATAACGAAGACCTGATGACATTCGCATGTCGGGTTAATCGCGCTTGTGTTGATTTCCAATTCAGCGCTATGACCGAGGAGCAGTTCAAATGCTTAATGCTTGTTTGTGGGTTGAGAGAGGAAGGCGATGCTGAAATCCGCACACGGCTTCTTGCTCGCATCGAGGACAAGGCAGACCTCACGCTGGAGCAGCTTTCTGCCGAAGCTCAGCGCATCACAAGCTTGAAGGTGGACAGCGCGATGATAGCCACCGAGGGAAACGAGCGAGTTTTCGCTATGCGCGGTGACTACAAGCAGCGGTACGCGCAGCAGACACAACGCAGCTTCAGCAACCAGCAGCATCCTCAGCAAGCAGACCGAAGCGCACCAGCAGCGAAACCACCGGGTCCATGCTGGTTATGCGGCGATCATCATTGGATACGAGATTGTTCGTACCGGTCGCATAAGTGCGAGGATTGTGGCAAGTATGGGCACCGCGAAGGGCATTGTAACACTGCAGGGCGGAAGAAAAGAAAAAATAATTTCTACAAGCGCTCTTCAGTAGCGACAAGGGTAGTTTCCGTTAATATTTTTAGCGTACAACAAAACCGGAAATACGTGACTGTCCACATTGGGCAGAAATCGGCCAGGTTACAGCTCGACACTGGCTCGGACATTACGATCATAGGACGAAAGACCTGGAAACAGCTCGGCATGCCAAATCTATCTCCAGCGCAAGTGCACGCGAAAACGGCAACTGGTGCACATATTCAG
This sequence comes from Anopheles coluzzii, assembly GCF_943734685.1. Classification (NCBI taxonomy): domain Eukaryota; kingdom Metazoa; phylum Arthropoda; class Insecta; order Diptera; family Culicidae; genus Anopheles; species Anopheles coluzzii. Next base: position 87,731,727 of record NC_064670.1, read on the forward strand.
CTGGATGGCGAATTTGAAGCGGATATCACGATTAACGGAAGGACTGAAACGGCGATAATAAGAGTCATTCCGTCAGATTTGCAGCTATTAGGAGCCGATGTAATCGCTATTTTTTCGCTTGCAGCCATGCCGATGAACCAATTTTGCAACAGAATAGCGAGCGATTCTGCAAAATGGGAGAAGAAATTTCCAGCTGTTTTCCACGGTAAAGGTTTATGCACAAAAACCACTCAAACGCTGCCTGAGGAACATGATCGGGGCTTCAAGAGTGGTGATTGCGTTTACGCGAAGTGGTATTCGCGCAACTCTTGGAAATGGGTTCCCGCGCAGGTTGTTCGCATGATAGGGAATGTGATATATGAGGTTAAGACGGATGACGGCCGTATGCATCGCCGTCACGTAAACCAGCTGCGGAAACGGAACACCGGCAGTTCAGAGCAGTCAACCAATCTCGCGGCTCGTACGCAATTGCCGCTAGATCTGCTCATCGAAGGGCCAAGAGATGTCGTGCCAGTTGAGGACCCTACATTGAAATCCTCACCGCTCCTACCATCATCATCCGACGAGGTCCGTGGTATGACCTCCTCACCGCCGTTACCATCTCCACGACCAGTACCTGTCCAACGAAGAAGACGTCAGCAGCCGGTACAATCGCCACGCCGATCCAACAGGTCCAGACGATTCCCGCGTAGGCTTGATGGGTACCTGCTGCAATAAAAAGGGGGAGATGTTATGGGCCAACCTGATGATCCCGTAGATCGCTACCGAGGACACTCATCGGGCGTAGATCGAAGTGTGTGTGCGATCTATCGGGAGGTCAGCGAACGCGCGCTCGGCACGATGCGTGAGTGCCGATCGAGGAGAAAGATATGGCGCGCGCTTGAGAAAGGTCGTGGAACAAAGTGGTAGCAAAATTGTTTACGAGTTATTAATAATAAACAAAGACTTTCCAATCCCATCGTTTTGAAGGAAGTAACGCGTTAACGTTTCTTAGCGTTCTTCGAAAGAAAACGAAAATATAACACGGGGCAATAGCAAGAAAATATCCAAGAGTTATTAAGCGATAAAAGAGAATAAAAATAATCTAATTTTTTGGTACACCTATAGTGCCAACCTAAAAAATTCATTTTGTTCACTTTTCCCGAGTTAGAGCGGCAGTTTCTAACAGAAACTAATATCTGACTTTATTGCCAACACAGAAAGGAAAGAAGTAGCAGTTCATCCTAGTCAGAGGCTTTCAAGTCCTCCTGTACGCCTAGGTGATTATGAAACTAGTATCGTAATGTAACATTGCGCTGTTAAATATGTAAATAAATTCTCACAATTAAATATGTAACATCGATTTGTTTGTTATAAACCAATTAATAAAACATTCGAATACTGAGCATAGAGTTACATTACAAGTTTTACTACACAGAAAACAACAGAACGTCTAACTTTTGAGTTCGTCATTTCGTATTAATTCTACAGATTCAGATTTATTGGAAGTACTTTCTAAAACAACATCAATGGCACCATACAATCTCATTCTATTGCACCTACACTTAAAAGATACTGCTGGTTTTATGTCGTAAAATGAGCGTTAATTACTATTCTATGAGTTTCATTTTTTTGTTGGCTCAAATATCCCCCACGATTCCCACCGGATGTCTTTTAACGCGAATCTTTTCCTATCTGTTAGCAGCTTAGCAGATCTACACGATTGAACACAGCTATTTTCCTCCTAGTAAACGGGTAAGTCCCTTTAGCTCTCTTGACGTAGAATCACACTGTGAAAGGTGAGTTTTGAAGCTTTCGTTTCCGACCCAACGTGTGACTTATTCGATGGATTTGTAGTGCGACTTCTGGAAGTACCCGGTCAATGTACCCTCATCGGCAAAGGATGTCAGCTCTTGGGGAATAACGTTCGCGTCCTCAATGCCGGTGCACGGTCGGCACATACACTCCAGCGGTGCTTTCGTCGACACCTGGGGGATGGAGCGGTAGGAGAATATTCGGGATGAAGGAGGGGAAGGAGGGTCGTTACGGGAATTTAAGAAAAAATGTATGATACGGAAAATTACAAAAAAATATTTCTACCTATCTTTGCTTTGTATGTGGTAAAGTAGTAACATGCTATATCTCTAACATTAATACACATAGACATGCAGGTGTTACATGTAAACCAAGATTTGGCTAGCTTGAGTGTGCGCTGCTAACTGGATATTCATTTATTTAGCTTTTTATACATTTAATTTTTGCAATCAGCTTTTATTTCGTCATAAACAACTCATAATATGCAATTAACGCTACGTACCGTTCTTGTCCAGCTGTTCTATGGTAGATTTGAGAAGAAAAAAGTAGCAAAACGCTAAACCAAAAGCGAAAGAGATGAGCGTCGCCTACTTACCCACTGCTGTTCCGTCCACCATGGTAACGGTTGTCCATTCACCAGCTTCCAGACGAAGTCATCCGACAAACCAAACCAAACGAACCACACCAGACCCTAACCAAACTCCCCCCCCCCCCCCCAGCAAACCAGAGCCAGGATAAACCAATCTCAGTGTAAAATCGTTTTTTGTCGCCGTCAGAGCCAGAGGAAGAGTGTGCGCCATAAATTCAGCACCACATTTGCCAACCGAAAAGGCCACGGGGCTTCATTTCGGTCAGCCGGTGCATTGCTTTATCGGAGCTTGGGGGTTCTCCCTTGGTTGTTTGTGAGCTATATAGCTCCAATCTCACCTTGGCTGCGACCCGGTTGAACCAAACAGGGCACAGAAGTTTCATCCCTACTTACCGCTATCCTTCTGGGCGTAGAGAACGCGTCCGGGCAGAAGGAAGAACGCCAACTCCAGCACCACCAGGAAGGTCGATTTCATCTTTTTTGAAAATGGAAAATAGAAAGAAAAAATAAGGTACGTTTGAAACGTTCTTTTTCACGTTTTGATGGCTATTTGAATGGAATAGGTATTAAATAGTGCTCAAATCGCACTCACCGTTAGATTGAAAGGTAATTCAATGTGCTTGCCACTTATGCGAGTGTATGTAACGCTTTATGGTAGACGTTTGCAGAGGGAAGAGGACCTCCGGAAGAATGGCTTGCAACTTTCGCAATAAATCTTTGGAAAATAATCTTCCAATCTTCGCATCCACAAATCTATTAAACTAGAATGCGCCTTCACTGCCGTTGAAAGCACTCAGTTAAATGTGATCCAACGGTATGTGCTCAACGTAACCAGATTTACCCCGTAGCCGAAGCGATCTGTTCAAGTACTGATGGTTTACCGTACCGTGCATTAGGGTATTTATAATTCGTTAGAAATAGTGGAAAACAGCATCAACTCCATACCGTCGCCCGGAGGGGTAATGTCTTGTGGGGCACAGCACGAGGCTCAGCGAGGCTCGGCAATGGCAACACGCCCATTCCCTTTTGCGACCGCTGCGAACAACACACAAATAATAGCATTTTTCCATCAACGAACAACACATAATGCTCGAGCTGGCTATTGTGTTTGATTGTGTGAGTCGACATTTAACATCCTGCTTGGCGATCACAAGCAAGCCCAAACGAGACATTGCCAGCAGCATACAATGTAAATTGAACCGATTGCCTTCCCGCTGCGAGCAAAAATGTTAAAAGTATGTCCTCCATCATACCGCAACATTAGCTCGGGCGGGCAAGCATTGCGCAAATCCACTCGATGCGCTGTAAGTTGCTTTCCATTTTCTTCGATTATTACTGTATTGAAAGGTTCCCATTATGTGGCAGTGAGGTAAGAATGCAGGAATGAATGTGACTAATTCAATCAAACCTGCCTGTTGTTTTCATTTTGTGGAATTCTTGATGATTTGTGTGGAATTACTACCGGTAGTAATGCGAGCAAGTATTGTTCTCAAGACGTCACAACAGCAATGGTTTGTAAATTAAATCAACAACAGCAGTTAGTGAAACGTTTTTCAGGCTTGTCTGTTAGCAATGCAATTATTGGTATAGTTTATTCGATATTACATTCAAATCGTAGCGATACGCAATTCAAACAGCGTTGCATTCAACTAAAATTGAATCAGGACGGAGAATTCAGGATGGCTCAGAGATATTACATGTGAATTGATTATGAGACTATTGATACGCTTTGTTTGGATGCGACAAGGGTAAATAATGTTATTTCACTTTGCGTATGTCCAGATTATATGTTTCGAATACAAATTTAAGTAAAAATGTGATTCACGTTGCGATAAATAAGTGATAAAGTATATTCGTATTTGACACTAGCTTTTCACACGTACCGGGCTCGTGTAGTGTACCGCACTGTCAAGTTTTCTGTAAGAAAAGGAACGTTACGGTACACTAGTCCCCTGGCACAAAGACTTGTAAGCGGCCCGCAGAACAGACATTTGAACATGGAAATGAAATTTTAAGACTGACTAACAACATAATCAAAAGCCGCAAAAGGATAAACAAAGCGATAAAAACATTTAAACACACTATCATTGACTGTTTGATTACACTGATTGTCCTAAATTCAATATTTCTTATGATATTTTATCTAATTAGATTAAATACAAACAAGAAACAGTCAGGCAAGCACATATAAAAGTGGCACATGAAGTATAAAACGTTTTATATACTGTGTGACACATGAGTGAGACACTCATGATTATCTTTGGTTTCCAGATTCGCAACTTTTCCTAAAATATGCACAGTAAAATGAAATCCAAAAAAAAATAAATAATGCAATCATGAAAATACCAATCTTCATTAGATAAATATCTTCATTAGAGCAGCACTTCAAAATTGATACTAACAAACGGTCTATCGTCACTAATTTGATGCAATTTATGTCCGACGTTGTACCTTCCATATATTCTGGTAAACAAGTGGCTGCAGTATGCATATTCTTCCGTCTTTTCAAATACATCTGGCGTTCCACAAGGATGTGTCTTGAGTTCTCTTTTGATTCATTTATTTATTAGTCACATTGATAAAATTCTCCCTTCACGTGGGACTATTTTATCCATCATGACTATTTTGCGAAGGGAAAAAAGCAAACTAATGAAAGCGTTCCTTGTCCCGCACGTCGAAGAGATAGGCGGAAACTATCAAAGAGGATTCCGAAACGGAAAATCAACCACTGATCAGATCTTCACCATGCGGCAGATCTTGGAGAAGATGACTGAATACAGACACGACACATACCATCTCTTCATTGACTTCAAAGCCGCATATGATAGCATAGCCAGGGTCGAACTGTATGACGCTATGAGCTCTTTTGGAATTCCGGCTAAACTGATAAGGCTAGCTAGAATGATTATAACCAACATCACATGCCAGGTGAAGGTGGATGGAAAACTCTCAGGACCTTTTGCTACCATCAAAGGTCTGCGCCAGGGGGACGTGCTTGCCTGTCTCCTATTCAACCTGGCGCTAGAGGGGGCCATCCGCGACTCGAGGGTGGAAACTACGGGAACCATCTTCTATAAGTCAACCCAGATCCTGGCATACGCTGATGATATAGGCATCATTGATCTGCGGCTCTCCTATGTAGCAGAAGCCTACCAAAGGATCGAGTAGGCGGCAGAGAACTTCGGATTGCAGATAAACTAGGCCAAGACCAAACTGATGGTGGCAACATCAGCGGGCCCGCCAACAAATAATCAGAATCTACGTAGGCGTGACGTGCAGATAGGTGAACGCACTTTTGAAGTCGTCCCACAATTCACCTATCTTAGGTCGAAGGTCAGCCACGACAATAGCATGGAAGCTGAGTTGCGCGCAAGGATGCTGGCTGCCAACCGGTCATTCTACAGCCTGAAAAATCAGTTCACCTCAAAGAACCTGTCGCAACGGACGAAGCTGGGACTATACAGTACCTATATAGTACCGGTACTCACATACGCCTCTGAGACATGGACACTGTCCAAATCTGACGAAACCCTCTTAGCCGCGTTCGAGAGGAAGATGCTCAGAAGGATACTTGGCCCCGTAAAGTCTTTTTAGGTCGTCCGCAAGGACCGAGGAGGCGTGATAGGCCCAAATTGAGGTGACAAGATGGCGTGGAGGCGTCCGCCATTAAGGCCGGGATAACGGACTGGCAGACGAAGGCGCGAGACCGTGAGCGGCTTCGGACACTCCTGAGGCAGGCCAAGACCGCAAAGCGGTTGTAGCGCCGGATAAGTAAGTAAGTAATGAAAGCGTAAATTTGCTAACTAATGAAGATTCCAACACCAGAATTGAGATATTAATTTGACGGTAAAGAATTCAAAAAAGAGATTTTTTTTTCTTCATTTCGATTGAATTGTCACACTGTCCTAATTATCTTTATTGAAGGAAGTTAACAATAAGGAAAAACAAAAAAATTAAAAAGACGTTTTTCCTTGTTCAATATTAAAATATGATCACGCAAATTCAAATAAAACGAATAAATACTCACTCATAATCGTTCGTTGCAGGACGTTGTGGACGAACTACAATGAGTTCATTTTTTAGAATAGTTGTTCGAATTGTCAGAAAATTACTTCCCCACGCTGAAACGGTCATCGTGCAAGCGTCAATGCAAATTGCTTCCCTAACTTTATTAACAACGTCACATTTGCTCCGTTAGGTTGTTGTCTACTGCTGACCGTTGACTTAAACCATGTGATATCGATTGATAGTACGTAACGCAGCATGTTTTGGTTGTTGACTTGCTTGTTTTTTTTTATTTGCCTGCAATTGTTTAACCCAACACTGTATTAGGGAACTGTGAAAGCTGAATAAATGAAGCTCGTTTAGGCATTGTTTCGTAATCATTTTATCAATATGGGTAGTCTGATGAAAGGGAAGGGAGGAATGGGGACGTTGCTTGGGAGAGCATTTTGGCCAGAAACTATGAACTCACAAAATATGTCGAACGCAAACCCCTACCACCCGCACGATGGACCGGTAGACCGGTCCAACGGGTATGGTTTCACCGACATCTAACTGGCTACAAGGGGTCGCTAATATCTCGTATGACATCCCCGCGTTGGGCGTGAAATGTTCCCATTTTCCCCGATCAAACCAAAGAAAGCAAACGAAACGCCCACGAATAATTCATTTACACTTTCGTTCACCAAAATTGATAGAAGAAAAAATAATAATAAAACAGATACTTTAATATGATTAAAAACATCAACATTCATCGCCTCCGTATGTACAATTCATGTGTGAGTGCTGTGAGTGAGTGTGTTTTGCCATCGCGTTTTCTCTCACAACACTTTGCACTTTGTTCCAAAATGGTCGTGAACAGCAAGTAGCAACTCAACTGCTTTTCATTCACGAACGCTTCACGATCGTTTGCGTAGTGTTTAGAGCCATTTTCCTTTTTATTGGTATTTGTAAATGTAACGGATACACACGAATAGCTGCAGCGTGTCAGTTGTCCCTTTCACATATCACAAGCACAAAACACGGGAGCCTTTCCTTATGCCCCTTTTCTCAACCCATGGCTTAACCATGGCCCGGTCTAAACTGTTTTATAAATAAACCCTTTTCTGAATGCATTAAGAAACATTTAAATAAAAACATAGTGACTCAAACAGAAAATCAAACCTATCGGTGAAACATCAATACAGAAATACATCAGCATCACACGCATACGCGAGAGGAGCTTGCGCTTCTCGTCGTTCTCCGTTTCTGAGCCGCTGATGTGCAGAAGTGTCTGCCAATTTTATAGCGATGATTCGTTCGGTTTCGCTGGATCGGTTTGCCGCCTCCGCAGCGTTGTTTGGTCCGCATCGACATTGGCGATCGCTTCGGTCACCCCTCGTCTACTACTGCTACTGTTGCTGCTGGAATCTTGACTACTGTCAGCTGGTGGTTGACTAGCGGCTTCGCTGGTCGTCGCCCGTTCCATGATGGTAACGACTGGCACTTCAATGGCAGTCCCGGGAGTTACGTCCAACGGATGCTGCTGTTGCTGCTGCTGCTTCTTGATCATGCGATGAGCATCGCTGGCGTCCTGCGCCAGTGACATGCTGTCGATCGGGGTCTTTTGCTGTCGATCGTCGATCGAAGCGGTTCGGTAAGACGCCGACACGTCCGGGCTGAAGCTGCCCCCAACAATGGACGAACCATCCCGCTGACTGTGGGACTGTGATTCCGTCGGCTGTTGGTGTTGTTGCTGCTGCTGCTGCTGATGCTGGTGCTGCTGCTGCTGGGTGGTAAGTACCGCCTCGGGGAAAATGAAATTGTTTTCCTCATAGTTGCGCTGATAGTTACTGCGCCGATCGATGGGCGGCTCCCGGTCTCGGTCCGTACCGTCATCATTCAACGGAACGTCCTGCAGCGTGGGGTTGCGATTGTGCCCCAGCCCGACGGCCGCCCGTACGATGCGATGCGGCCCGAACATGTTGTTATTGTTGTTGTACAGATTAACGGCGGCGTTTCCTCCCAGCATCGCCATGCCCACGTTCAGGTTCGAGCGCAGATACTGGATCGAGTTGCGGGCAATGTCGCGCAGCGACGCATTCAGCCCATTAATGTGGTTCACGTTCAACGTGTGCAGGCTGTAGCGGGGCAAGCGGTTCAGGATGTCGCCGATGTTGTTGTTGTTATCGTTCTGACCTCTCCATAAGCGGAGCAAGTTCGTCCACTGGACGTTGTAGTTTTGGGCAACGGCTGCCGCCAATCCCTGGGGACGCTGGGCCGGGCGGCGATTAGGCCCTTGCTGCTGCTGTTGCTGCTGGCCCGTGTTTGCACGTGGAGCACGCTGCTGTTGGAAAGCGCCCTGCTGTGCTTGGGCCTGATCGTTACGCGATTGAATGAGGATCTGCTGCAGCTGCGCCTGCTGTATGATGACAGGGAGTTCATAATGATGGAAGAAGTAAATCATCGAATGCTGAAAGGAAAGGAAATTTCAAATATTTAGATAAACCAACGCATATTGCTAATAGTTTGGGTTTCGGCACAAATGGTTCGTACGGAACGAATGAATAATAGAATATATAAAATCATAGGATGAAAAAAAAATAACATATGTAAAGCTGTCAAACAAGCTATCAAGCCGAAATCCATAACGTGTAACACAGAACGACACCACTTTTTCAAAGAACTGCGGTCCCCTATATCACACACACAAAAACAACGCTCGAAAAAATGCCTTAGAAAGAATGAGGAACCTTTGTAGATGATTTAAACATTTACAGTAACTCAGAAGAGAGTATGTTTTGCAAACGTTAAGCAACGCCACATAAGATGAATATGATAGGTTAATGATAGGGGAAGGTAGGTAAAAACGGACACGTTAATTAAAATGTTAAAAATGTAGGGATACATACATGCCACGACCATGAAAATGTGCATACATTATCTCACACTAATTTTTCAGAAAATGTGTTGAACTTTAAAGTTTCTATCGATTATTATGTTTATTTTTCATGAAATAAAAATTAGGGTTTTTTTGGCAGTTTTGAAATGTTCGGGTAAGACCTGATAAGGGAAAGATGGACACCATGAAGCGTAAGATGAACAGCTGTAAAAAACGTTAGAAATTGAAGAGGTTTATAATATTTTAACATATCCTATTGATTTTTACGTCACGAATACGTACATAAACCAATTCTAGGCCAATTGCAACGACCATTCATTCAGCCGTGAATTTTAGAATTGTAAGCTCCGCTTCTAATATATCGTAGAATGGAGAATCCCAAACATTATTGAAATATCGCGCACTAACAGCTCACCTTGCTCCAGCTTACAGAGCAACTGTCTCAAACCTCCCTTTAGAAAATTACTCCGCAGAAAGTCCACTACAGTTCACAGCAGTTTTTAGCTACAGCCATTTTATCCACCATGTAAAAAATCTACTTTTAGATATTTTAAATCCCATAGAATCTCTCATCTATTCCTGAATGTTGTCGTATCAATGCCTCTTCTTTTTGTTGCATAAAAAGTGTAAATCGTGACAAGATATTGAATTTCGTAAAGTGCATCATCAGCGTCGAGGTGCATAACGCAATGGCTGCTATTTTGGCTGGTGTGCCGTTTCTCGCATATTTCCATGCTTTCTCTAGTTTTAAGGTATTTAAGGTATTTCATGAAATATATTCACCACCAATTGATAAAAGAAGTAAAATAAAACAATAAATTCGGTGTCCATCTTTCACTACGACAGAGTGTTCATCTTTTCCGCTTTGGTGTCAGGATGTTTAAAACACCAGAAAACAAGATTTTGTGTTGCTTTAACTATCGTTCTTTCGCCAGTTTTTTGCTTTATAATTACGATAACTCATGCATTCATGTCATAAAACTTCCAAAAATGTAAACAATAAAAGTTGTAGACCTTAAGATCCGCTGTAGTTATTTTAGATCCATAAGGGTGCACACGATTAAAAATTTGTTTTTTTTTTTCGTGATTTAAACCAATTTTGCATATATTATGCCGAAAATATTCTCAAATGTGTTGTTTTACTTTAAGGTTGGATGCTCCATTGTTGAATTTTTCTAAAATTCCCTTTTTCATGCATTTATGAGAAGTGTCTATCTTACCCGCAGTGTCCGTCTTTACCTACCTTCCCCTACATAGAACTAGCATTACTCTAACAAGCATTAAGCACTACTCTATTTGTTTAGAGTATCTTGTAAATAAGATTTTTGGCCAGAAGCTATGAAAAATCTTTATTATTTATTGTTATTCTTATTAGTATCATTATTATGACTTGGTATTCTTGTAAACTTTAAACACCAATAACTTTCGAGAGGCAATGAAAAAAATAACACAACAACAAATCTCGACTAGAGAAATAAACTAGAAAATAGAATTTTAAAATCTTGTACAACAACTTTGTTTCTTGCAGTGCTCAAACTGACAAATATTGTCTCTAGTAATTTACCATCATTTACCCTGTTGATTTCAATTACCGATGAAAAGTATCTTTACGATGAAGTGGGAAGCAAAAACAAGGCATAACTATTATCTCTTCCCATTTCTTTCCGCATTTCTTCCTTCCCAATCGGTCAATTATGCGAACAATATTTAATCCGCTCTAACGCAGTTAGCTTATTAGCACTAGCAGCCAGGACAACAGCAGCACCAAGCATGCAACCTGCGTTGTGATGTATTGTTTTATAATTGGATCCGTACTCATCCATAATGTATAAATAGCATTAGCGGCCAGCAGCACAGCTAAGTCCGACCCGACGATGCAACGCCACTACCTGTACGTTTTTTCTCCTTTTTTTTCATTTTGTGCTGATAAACAACAACAAAAAATGCATTCCAAGCGGGTGGCACCTTCGTGTGGTTCCCGCGGGCTGAAAGGGGAATTACCTGATCTTTAAGCAACCGTCGCGCGATCGAAACTTTGAACACGAAGCAAACACTCTCGGGACGGCACTCTTGAGGAGGTTTTAATGTGAAGCACAAAAGCAAGCAAAAAACAAACAATCGAAGGATACTTCCCTCACACTCCACTTCTCCACCGTTCTCCGGCTGGGCCAAAAGGTGGATCGAAATTGTGCCCCAGCCTGGCGGACAACGGGATGAAGCACGAAACACTTCTGGGAGTGTTGCTACCTATCGACGAGCGAAACTTCAACTTTTATTATTCGTTTACTGTATGATTAATGATGGAACTTTCCCCATTCTTTTCAATCCATTGCTTTCCTTTCCTCATTACCGAACCAGCGTGTCACACACACACACACCTTCGTTTTACCACCACCAAGCCCGAGGATCCGTTTATTGCTGCTGGGTGTAAAAATGAACTTCAGGTTCATATCTCCGTGCTCACCGAGCGACTTGCTGTGCGTTTCTCTTCCACTTTTCATCCACACTGAAAGCAGGAAGTGGAAGTTTGCGGCAGTGCGTGCCATTGTATCGTGGTACCACTTCCAATCATTCCCCCATTCCCTCCCTATCTCCTTTACCGAGCTCGCCATTATTAGCTCGGTTCCGTAAGCAAAGTTTTTCCCGAAGAGCACGTCATGCAACATATCCCACACCTTAGAGCGGCGTATTTCGGGATCCAAAAAGGTTGAACAATTAATTGGATTGAAGAAATAAATTCTAGTTGAAAATTTGCGACACTTTACGGCATAAGTCGGTATCGATTTTGACCGTGCTAAATACTTTGTTTTCAGTTTTACTACATACAATTCAGAAAACGCCAATACAATATTACTTCACGTAGATTTTCGATAAAGTGTAAAGTGAGCTTTAATTATCTTTTTACATTCAGGAACGAATTAATTCAAAATATAAAGTAAGACAACCAGTTATTGAATAAGAAAGCTTTATTGGAAACAAAAGTAAACTTGCACCAGCTGCATGAGTACAATGGGGAAAGTCAAAACTTCCCACTCTAAATATTTAATCGTAGCATTGGACAACCGTACGAATGGGGAGAATTATGTAGGACGTAACATTAATTAGGAAAACCTTCCCACTTTGGTCTTCGATTGAATTGCTGTCAAAGCGGAACGTATTCATCGCGCATCGCCCGTTTAAGTGAATGTGTGACTGTGTTGCAGCCCCGAAAACTTTCACTAATTGGTAATGAAGTGTGCGACTGAACGGTCCAGTAGTTACCGCTAAACGAACTAGTAGTAACTTTGAAGATCTTTTAGCGGTCAGTTACGTTCGAAGGATAAGTTTTTCTTCTTTCCATACGGGAACATTAATAATGGATTAATCAATGTTAAAGACAACGCCTCAGTACGAGTGACTGTATAAAAATAATACAACACCACAGGCAGGCATATAACGTTCGAGACTATTAATGCACACAAACTGCCACTTTTTATGGAGCTTAGTATAAACAAATGTAAAGCGTCAGCTTTGAACAATCATCGAGTAATACAAGTATATTCTTATTTCCTTATTTGACTACACGTGGTTCAAACGTTTCAGTAAAATGTAGATAATGTACATATTTGACAAACCAATCGGCTTCTAGACCGAACTGTATAAGGAAGCAATGTTATCTAACAGTTTCACAACCGCCCGTGTATTAAAACTGGTAACAGCTGTGTTCGACATTGTTTTTCGTCGATTTGCAATCGTTCAGATGGTTCTAAATTGCTGCTTTTGTTGAAAAATTGCACGTGCTCGAAGGTACCAATCTCGTCAGAAAATTTTACCCAGAATTACAGACGAATGATTGTCTGTCACTGGTGATGACAATTTCTACCGTTCCATATGCTACAACCCCTCTGGGGATAGTGGCTTGCACGTGTTATAATAATAATTTTCACGTGAATTATTTTGCCACATTATTTTGCCTGATTTGTTTGTTGATCAGGGCTACGTTTGCAACATTTTAGCGGCACGATGAGTCTGAAAGTATCAGAAAAAGCTTTCGGTTTTTTGTTGGCTTTACACATTTTGATACTAAATTGTCACTATTTTCAGACGCATATTTGACACGGTAATTATTTTCAATCGAAATCATTACAAGTGAATTCTAACTATAATTTACTTTTCTAAAAAAAGTGAACAAAGGATGTGGGAGTGGGATGTGGTGGTGTACTGATGTGATACACATTATCGGCGTGTTTTGGAAAACTATTTCTGGGAGTTTTTTTTTATAAAGAAAAACTATAAATTGCAGCAAATCTCAAAGTCTAGAAGAAGTTTGTGATGCGGGCTGGCTAAATTCAAATTGTGGAGTCTTATGTTTAACAAATTTCTGAGGTAAATAAATAAATCAACAACATCCACTTATCATCTACTATTACTTTGAGGAATCTTCGCTAAGCTTGCTGTAAGATATAGAATAATTAGGCATAATCGCCGTAATTGTTTCCAAAAATATTATAATTGCTCAACGCCTCAAGAATGCATCCGTGTCATTACGAAACGGAAATGATCAGACTGTTACTCAGGTACAGAAAACAGAAACGATGGCAAAACATAAATGTGATTGCACTTTCTGTCCCATCTGACTTGGACAGCTTGATCCGTACGTTTAAAACTATTTGTAGGCAGAAACGAAATTTAACATGTTATTAACATAACTAGATAGATAGAAAATAGAACAGCATAAAACATGGTCTCAATAGCCAACCGAACGAACTGATCTGAATAGTAAATTTGTGACAATGTCAATCCAGATTTTGCCATATACCAAGGATATAATTAATTTCAATTTGGAGCACTCCAATGTAACAGAAATCTTGCAAAGATCAAGAATAAAAGCAAGGACCAGTGCTGCAACAACCAAACAAAGATCTACGTTATCGTTACATATAGCGATTTTAAATTGATGGCGTCTTGTATTGTGTAACATCGATGCTACAACATTAATAAGTAAGTAAGTCAGCAGTTGATTCAATATACAGAATAATAGTTTACCTGAATGAACAGCCAAGAAGTAAGCAACGCCAGGCTGCTATATTGTCCATTGAACCGATAGTGATACGCGTAGAAAGAGAAGTGATACAAATAGAAGAATCTGAAAAAAACACATGATTATCAATTGTTAGTGGCATATAAATTGATTGATTAATTAATTAAATTATGAAATTTTACATAATACATCGCCTACCACAACTATATGGACAATCGTTTTTCGCGATTTACGGAAAATCCGTAGGAGATAGATAAAAACAATGAATGTATGAGTTGTGCAGAATACTACAATAGAACGTCGATTATCCGGGGGCGGATTAACCGGCGGGCGGTTTAACCGTGCGCATAAATGTGACAGCTGTTCAAGCGTACAGCGAACATTTGCAGCAATAGCCAAGTAGGCAACCAGTTTTTTGTACAGCTCTGTTGCGTTAGCAACGTCCGGTGATATTTTTTTTCCCGAAATGATTCACTCGCGACGTTAGTTAGGTTCTCTTAACTTCACTTTATTGAATTCTATTAACGCAGTACGTAACGGTGGTACTGTAAATTTACTTATAACAAAGTGGTTAAAAAAATTCCACTGCTTCTGGTTCCGCGGTGATGACGAGAAAAAGAAAGTGCTTTCCCAAATTTCCCTTTTATGGCTTTTCCACCATTGCAAATTCGCGGGCTTGCGATCCTCATCGTTAGTCGAGCAGTCCCACAGTCGAGCAGTAACGTGGGTCAAATGTCACTGCTTGACACTTGCGCTGACATTCGATGTTTTCCTGTGTTAAACAATAACATTCTCCCGCCCAGTCAATTGCCCGGAAGCTCTTGACTCTTCAGTTCGTTATTGTTGTTGTGTCGTGACCATGTGTTTTCGCTTACCATTTCGTGGGTTATTCTTAGTGCTGTTGACTGTTGGTCTCCGGTGGGTAAGTATTATTTTCCTGTTGTACATCCAACACGGCTATCTTCGTGGCCGGCCGTTCGTAGATTCCGGTGCTTGTAGCTACGGTTGCGCGCCGGACTTGCCCGTCCTTCGACTGGATGACCGCCACTACCCGTCCCTTGGGCCAAGTGTTTCGGGGAAGGTTTGGATCCACGATCACTACAATGTCGCCCTCCTTAATCGGACGAACCTGATGATGCCACTTAACTCTGCGCGTTAAGGTCGGTAAGTAGTATGCTACCCACTTCTTCCAGAAGAGATTGGCCATAACCTCTGATACCTTCCATGTGGTTTTTAGGGTAGCGATGTCGTCACTGAATACTGTTTTCGGTGCCTCTCCGTTAGCTGTCCCTAGCAGAAAGTGGTTCGGGGTTAAAGGAAGCTCGGATTCGCTGTCAAGTGGTACCTGTGTAAGAGGGCGAGAATTAAGCATCGCTTCGATCTCCGTTAATGCCGTCGTTAACACTTCGTCGGTTGGTAGCCGAGACATCCGTATTTCGCTCATCGCCTTCTTGACGGATCGCACTAGTCGTTCCCAGCAGCCTCCAAAGTGTGGTCCACCAGGTGGGATAAATTTCCACGCGAGACGCGGTGTTGTAAACTCCTCCGCTAAACGCTGTTTGTCTATCGCTTCCCAGGCCTCAGCAAGCTCTCGCGATGCACCGACGAAGTTCGTACCGTTGTCGCTGATGAATTCCAAAGGTTGCCCACGCCTAGCGATGAAACGACGTATAGCTAAGATGCATGATGATGTGGTCAGGGAGTGCGCAGCCTCTAGATGGATGCCCCTGGTGGTGAGGCAGGTGAAGAGAACGCCCCAACGTTTTTCGACTCGTCGACCAACTGCTACGGTTACCGGGCCAAAATAGTCGACGCCCGTGAATGAGAACGGCTTCTGATAAGCAGCAAGACGCTCGGAGGGAAGGTTCCCCATCTCTGGAGGCTCTGGCTTGGCATCACGGTTTTTGCAGTGCTGACATGTCCTACGGATACGATTGAATTCGGCTTGCAGTCTCGGTATGTATAGCTTGCTTCGTATCGCATTTATTGCCGCGTGATGGTTTATATGCTGGAACCTACGATGAAAATCTGCTAAAATTAGTGCTGTCACCTGGTGTTGTCGTGGCAGGATCACGGGCCGCTTGGTAGATTCGCTAACCCAAGGACAATTGGTCAGGCGTCCGCGCATTCTCAGTACTCCGTTGTCATCGACCTCGGGGGACAGCTTTGCAAGTATGCTCGTCTTCGGCAAAACGGATTTCCATGTGCAACGTTGTTCGCTTGCGTCACGTGCGTCGGTTAATCGTCGTATCTCCTGTGAAAAGGCATCCCTCTGTGCCAAGCGAAGAATGGCATATTCTGCTTTTTCAAGCTCGCCTTGTGTTAGCGGTCCTGTTGTTCTAGCCGTTCTCTTAGAAACGATAAAGGAGACAAATCGTAAGACGTACACTACTGACCTTAACAAGCGATTCCAGGATGAAAAACGCTCGAGCTGAATCCATGGCTTCGTGTTTGTGTTATGATGCATCATGTGTAGCCGTAACTCTTCCTTCGTGTCGGTGGGATATTGTTCGGGAACTGGCCACTCACACTCGGGCTTCCACAAGAAGTCCGGTCCGCGGAACCAGCGACTATCGGGATCTGCAGTTGGTACCTTCTGCCACTTCGTTCCATCATCAGCTACGTTTAACTTTGTTGATAGCCAGCGCCACTCATGCACAGAAGTCGTCTCCAGGAGTTCGCCTACTCGGAAAGCAACGAACTGACTAAATCGGCGATGATCAGACCGCATCCAGCATATCACGTCACGTGAATCGGTCCAGTAGAAAATGCGTTCGATGGCTATTCGGTGTTGGGCGATAATCGCTGCAGCAAAGCGGGCTCCGATGACTGCGGCCTGTAGTTCTAGGCGCGGGATGGATACAAACTTAATCGGAGCTACGCGAGTTTTGGTACCCACCAGAGAGCATTCGATAATACCCCCATCGTTGAAACGGAAAAACGCCACTGCAGCCATCCCGTTCTCGCTGGCATCGCAGAATACATGAAGCTGTATTTTTGCATTTACCGAAGTGAACTGACGATAACACCTAGGAACACGTACTTGTGAAATAGTCGGCAATACCGCAACCCAAACGCTCCATTTTTCGGCTAGTCGACCGGACAACACATCATCCCATCCAAGGCCAGCACGCCAAATTTCCTGCATAAGAATTTTTACGTACATGAGAAAATTCGCGATGATTCCCATTGGATCGTAAATCGCCATCACTGTTCGCAGAACGTCGCGTTTTGTTGGCATCCGTCCTCCAGATAGCAGCTGTATATCGTGTTTGGGGGATAGTTTGAAAGTAAATGTGTCGGTTAACGTATCCCACCACATACCCAAAACCTTTTCGGTGCGATCATCGGAGCACATGTTTATCTTGTCTTCGGGTGATGCCTCGCGTTGTAGGTGAGATGTCACACGATGTGAGTTAGACAGCCAGTTTCGGATTTCGAAACCACCTTCAGCATGGATATGCCGGACTTGTTCAGCTAACGTGATGATTTCTTCGTCAGTTTCAGCGCTGGCCAAAAGATCGTCTACATAATGTTCTTCCTTTATGCATTTTACAGCCCGTGAATATTTGTCAGCAAAACGGTCTGCGTTCAAATTTTTAATGAACTGTGCGGTACTCGGCGAACACGCAGCACCGAAAGTCATAACAGCAACTGCATAGACATCCGGTTCGCTACCTGTAAAGTCGTTCTCGTTCCATAAAATCATCTGGGATCGTTGATCATCTGGTTTCATACGGACTTGGAAAAACATTTCCTTAATATCCCCAACTATGGCCACACGATGCTCACGGAATTTATATAATACGGATAGAAGCCCTGCCAACAGATCTGGTCCATTTAGTAAATATGTGTTGAGGCTAACACCCTGAACCTTCGCCGCTGCGTCGAAAACTACTCGAACCTTGCCTGGTTTGTTCGCATTGAAAACCGGAAATATGGGCAGAAACCAATCTCGGGAACCTTTCATCGACAGTTCTTCAGGCGATAATCGTCGTATATAACCCTGCCTTTCATAGTCCCTCATTTTCTCAATGACTGCCTTAGCTAATACAGAATCTTTCGACATTCTTTTTTGCAGGCATTTGTATCTTCTCATAGCCATGTCACGAGAGCATGGCAACTTAACATCGTCGAAACGCCACAGCAATCCGGATTCATAATGCTTTCCGTTGAATTTCGATTCCGCGTTGAGAATCCCCAACGCTCGCTCATCATCCTTTGAACGAAGTGTTTCCAACGGTTTGACGATACCGAGCGATTCGAGCGTAAAAAAGTTTTTTACCGCTGCGTCCAGATTGGCCTCTGCATCTGCGC
Source organism: Anopheles coluzzii (assembly GCF_943734685.1). NCBI lineage: Eukaryota > Metazoa > Arthropoda > Insecta > Diptera > Culicidae > Anopheles > Anopheles coluzzii. The sequence continues at coordinate 87,750,330 of NC_064670.1, forward strand.
CGCAGTTGCATATGTGGATGGTATGTATTGCTTGTATGTTAACACTGTTGGAGTTCTTGTTACGTGGGCCATATACGATCCATCCCAATGACGTCTTTGCCGCAACGGGCTCATATTTCCCACCTTCCGCGTAACGAGTCGGTCGAACCAAATGATGGTTGTCGATACCAATGAGCAATCGAGGCCTAGCGTTTTCGTACGCATGAATTGGCAAACCCTGTAGATGCGCGTACTGTTTAGTCAGTTGTGTCACTGCCAGAGTCTGGGCTGGTAGAGAAAGGCTTTGCACCGTGTGCACCTTTGGAATAATATGTACACTGCTGTTTTGCCCGACTCCTGAAATCTCCAAAAGTGACACGCGAATTGAACCCGTTTCGTCGCGTTCCGAGTTACCTGTCCACTTCAGGCACAGAGGATGGGGCTGTCCTTCCAGACCGAGTTCCTCAATTAGGCTATGCTCGATGAAGGTACCGGTAGATCCACTGTCAAAAAAGGCAAAGGTCGTGATGGCCTTGTCTCGCCCGTAAACTATTACAGGGATGTATTTTAAAAATACATCACCGGTAACCTCAGAATGCGCGTTCAGTGATGCTGTGGCAACCGCGTACTCGTTTGGTTTTGAATGGCGCTCGGGATTGTGTAATAGTTCGTGGTGCAGGTACTCGCAACCATTTTTCCCGCAAGCCTTTTTCCCTTTGCAGCCGTAGGTGTGTATTTTCAGACACTTCCGACAAGCATTCAGTCTGCGTATAGTTGCCCATCGATCATTCACATTTAGTCTGTTGAACTGCTCACACTGCGAAAGGTCAACACAAGTGGCCTCACACAGTAGACAAATTTGACTTCCTTCACTAACCAACCCCGTAGCGTTATGTATGTTCATGTGATGCGTTCTACTCTTATGGTTGACTTTTCTCTCTGGCCTGAATTCTAGGGATGGCAAAGTTATCAGACTAGCTGCCTTAACTTGGGTTTCTATCCACTTGCCAAACTCCGAGAGTGTCGCGGAGCTCGATTGCATACGGTGTCGTGCCCAGTCTAGCCGAAGCGCATGAGGCAACTTTTCTACCAACTCGTGCATTAATGCCACGTTGCACTTATATTCTTCTAGCCCCGAAGCGGTTATAGTGGCACACATATTTCGGACCGCCATCCCAAAATCGATTACAGTTTCCAAGCGCTCGATTCGTGGTGCAGGCATTTGATGTATGCGGTGGATTAACGAATGCACAATTATCTCCGGGCGACCGTATAACATGCGCAGCGTCTCTATCACACTAGTAAGGTTAGAGGCATGAAGCAAACATGGTTGAACGGCTTCAAGAGCTTTGCCTTTAAGCGCCCGCTGCAGTCTTAAAGTGTTCTCTTCATCGGAGTACCCACAAGCAGCTGTCGAGGTTTCATATGTGGCGATAAAAATGGGCCACTCTTCGGGTTTGCCGGAAAAATACGGTAACTCCTTGCAGCTTGCCTTTCGAGCCAGAATTTGACTCTGGTTGACATTCATCAACGTGGTTCCGATGCTGTTACGGAACGGGTAAGTATCAACCGCCCCATCAGCAATATTTAAATATTCTCCACTTCTAGGCTGACGCTGCTGACTGACCACTGAATCATTTCCCTGTTGTGCGTTTCCTGGAGGCACAGTACGCGATGAAGAAGGTGACACATTCGGATGATGTGAACTATGCCCCTCACTATCCCCACGTCTCGACCAATCAACCATTTTGTTTGACTCACCTTCGTCGTCAATCATGCTGATGAAGCCATCGCCGATCCTCTTCGATTCAGCCAAGATCAGCTGCTCTTCAAACTCCAGCTCTCGTCTCTCAAGCTCCAGCTTTCGTCGAGTCAAATTTCGCATCCGAAGTTCCAAGGCGGCAACAGCTTCGCTCGACTCCGCAAGCTTGTCCGCCATCGTCCTCCCGGGTGTGCCGGTTTGCGATGGCGTCGGCTGATGAACGTTCGAAATGGCTGCCCCAGATGCGCCGACCGCCGTCCGCAGTACGGTTCCCGCAGAAGCGCCGCCCTGCGCTTGCGGTGGTAGTTCCATGTCCTCGATGGCCGCTCCAGATGCACCGTCCGCCACCCGCGGCACGGTTCCTGCAGAAACGCCTCCCTGCGATGGCGCTGGTTGTTGTACGTCCGCAGTGGTCGGTAGGTGCGCTAACCGTGGCACGGTTTCCGAGGATGAGCGATGTAAAGTCCCCAGGTCTGCCACAGTAGAGTTTGCAAGCGGTGTGTACCGCGATGCAGGGGCTTCGCGAACCTCCGAAGTCAACCGTTGCTGCGGTCCCCTCAGCAACAATCCTGCACCTAATGGTGCGTTCGGGGTCGATGACCTTGCGCGGTCAACGATCTCCAAAGACGAGTTAACCGTCCAATCTTGTCCAGTCGGCGCGAACGATCGGAAGTGAAGTGAATCCGCGGCCGGTGCAAGTGGCCTATGATCCAGTGCTCCCGTTTCAGGTTGCTGAGACTCGTTCGTTTGTGCTACCGCTGGAGGTGCTTTCAATTCGTGCTCGTGTTCCATAGTGAGAAATTGCGTATGTTGGTGTAATGTGTAACGTACACCTCAACTATTCTCTCGCCGTCCGACGTATCGTCTGTTGGTCGCGTTCCTAGGTGTTTCGCGGCCTCAACTGTCTTGCGACACGGTTCACTCACGCACTCGCGTAAACGCGTAAAATTTCCAAACGTGGAATTTTTTTAAAATGTTGCGTTAGCAACGTCCGGTGATATTTTTTTTCCCGAAATGATTCACTCGCGACGTTAGTTAGGTTCTCTTAACTTCACTTTATTGAATTCTATTAACGCAGTACGTAACGGTGGTACTGTAAATTTACTTATAACAAAGTGGTTAAAAAAATTCCACTGCTTCTGGTTCCGCGGTGATGACGAGAAAAAGAAAGTGCTTTCCCAAATTTCCCTTTTATGGCTTTTCCACCATTGCAAATTCGCGGGCTTGCGATCCTCATCGTTAGTCGAGCAGTCCCACAGTCGAGCAGTAACGTGGGTCAAATGTCACTGCTTGACACTTGCGCTGACATTCGATGTTTTCCTGTGTTAAACAATAACAAGCTCAGTAGTGTCTAGTGGTGTTTTCGAAATTCATTTTTGTTCATGAACAGTTGTCCATCCTATAGTTATTGATTAAAATAATATTCTACTAACAATTAATCAATTGATTTAAAGTAAATCTTCTATATATATAAAAATCTCGTGTCACGGTGTTTGTTGCGAGCAAACTCCGAAACGGCTGGATCATTTTCAACAAAACTTTGCACACACCTGTGGTATGAGAATAGGTTTTAAGACTTAAAAATCGTTCAGATGTTACACTAAACTTAATTTAATAATGATTTTCTAACTCCCATACAAAGAGCAGGATTGTTGTTGTTACAGCACTTTGACACTTGGTGTATGGTGCCTGGCGGTTTACACTCGATGATCGGATCCTGAGGGGATACGGGCACGATATAACTATCCCAAGTAAAAAAGCAATAATGGAATATTTTAGTTTTTTTTCGTAATAACTCAGTTTCTCGGGCCAGCTAGTTAATCATAAAACTAGTTAATTTTATAATGTTTATATGAATTTGACATTTCTTGGACCATTATCCGTGCAAATCGATTAACCGGCAACCGTCCGGTCCCGAGCTACCCGGATAATCGACGTTCTACTGTATTTCATATCTTCATATATTTTTAAGGCGGTCTAAGAGAACATCGATGATGAAATGGGAGGAAAAAAATATTAGGTTAAGATTAAGTTTCTTAACTTTAACAAACCTTAACAGTAGCAAACATTTCAATTCTGCTAAAAATCGTTGTTGAGGTTTTTGTGTCGCTTTTGTTTGATCGAATCAGTTTTGAGCCGTTAAGCACTAAATTGATAACGTTCTCAAGGGCATTTTTTAAATATAAAAAAAAAACTCTCCAAACAATTTGATTTGTATTTTCAAAACAATCATTAGGGTAAATGTATCAATAGTGGTGCAATTTGTAGGGATACAGATGTGCTGTAATAGATTGTAAGTGTCAGGAAGGTAAATTTATGAAAATTTGTACCTATAATGGTGGTATGATTCATATAGTCGTCGTATAGTGTTGCTATATTGGTGGTAAACAAAAATTCCTCAAAAACTGGGTATAACATAAAAGGAACTTAGTTTTGAAGCTGTTTTCATATGAATAGCAAGAATTACCGCCAAAGTATTGATTTCTTACATATTTTCATCGTAAAAAATGATAAATTGAGAGATGAAAATATTTACATAACTACTGAATAAAGACTGTAGTCTACCCATCCTGGAAAAATCTAAAATGACCTATTTTTACTCATTTTAAGATGAAAACCACTACAGGAATATGCCTGTTTTGTATACCTATAATGGCACTATGGTAAATAACACTTAAAAATGCGAAAATATGGTTAAAAGGCAAATTATCGTAGTAAATAAATAACAATTCATAAACGTTATATTAAAGAAAAATATGTTATGAGGTCATTTACAGCGTTAACAAAAATGTGATTTTCGTAACGAAATCCGAAAGATTTTGGAGAAATATTGACACATTTCACAAAATAATGGATTTTTCTGTCACTATGTAACAGAATGGCTTCATTTTACTTTGACCACTTTTACTTGTGACCCTTCATAAAGACCAGAGAACATTTCACACTTAAATCATCGTATGGAGGGTATTATAGTGCAATACCACCGCTATTGGTACTACCACCACTATATATACGTTTACCCTACATACTAAGTATTTTTCAAAAACTTTTGATATTTAAAAAAAATACATTTTGATGATTATTCTTATAAAAAATCCAAAATTGTTTACATTTCGTTCGCTACAGTGCGTAGCGCCATCTGTCAAATCCAAGCCAAACGAAACGTAAACAATCAATTTTGGAGTGCATTTTCAAACGCTATTTACTCAGTGAATAAAACAAGTTTTGGCTCAAACGATCCATCATTTTAAAGCTTAAGTCTTCTTCTTTCCGTTTTTGTGCACCAAATGTGTCAAAATGTGTAAAATAATGTAGAAAATATAGGAAAACCTGCACCTCGATAGGGCTGTCAAAATTAAACTTGGGCGGGATAAAATTAACATTGGACCAGTCCAAGTACGCACTAGGAGTCAAAGTCAATTTGGTGCTCGACAAAATATGCAGCTTACATTTCAAAATGACTTGTAAAAACCTGTAAGAGCAATCCTACACTTTACATTCATTAATGGCTATCTATCAAATCAAGGCATCATCAACTAAGAGATGGCGTAAAGATGATTAAAAAGAGCTAATAGTGGAGTTTTAAAATAGGAAATGGAACGATTAAAATCGAAGTACATATATGGTAAGTTCAAAACATCGAGACATTGACAACAAAGGTTCATTAGAGATATACTATTGCGTCCTAAAGTCAATACTCAAGATTTCAAGATGTTTTAGTGTCCTAGTTAGTATATTGATGTTAAGTATGGTCATCAGACTTGGGGATTCAATTTGAGTGTCATAGTGTTTTTGCCACAAATACACATCGAGCAAACCTGCGTTGATATTTTAATGACAAAATTCCTAACATTGTGTAATCGGAGTATCAGAAGTAAGGGAGTAAATTTTCCTTTGATTGACTTTAACTTATTGATCCATATAGTGAACTAGGGAACAATAATCAAGTACAGACCGGAAAAACGATAAGCAGAGGGACTTGAGATTAACTATTGTTATACCAAACACAATTTGTATAACATGCTTGAAGAATACATTCATTTTCGAAACTTTAAACATACATATTTCGATCAGTTTGGCATATTGAAAGAGCATCATATATTCTACCTCACGTACACTTACATCAAACCGTGGTGCCAACGAAGTGTGTGCTAATCGTTTCTTGACAGATTCATCCTTTGTCGATAGGCGTATTATTGCAAATTCCGTTGCAATGTTATAAAAAATGTAGAAACTATAGTCAAATCCCATCATCATAGGGTTTTTACTCGACCAGCGTGTGCGGGTTGAGCAAATTGACAAGGAAAAGTACGATTGACGGGTTCCGGTTTCTTGCGGCATTTCTGCAACCTTCAATCCTTTCTCATGATCCTTTCTTTCAGCGAATTCAGAGATCATCTCAACCCAGCCGGTGATATCATCACGACCAGCTGCACTGCCCAATGTGAAGCTTCGTCCTGTACTCGGTGTTTCATCTATGGTAACCTTTCCAATTCTCCGAACATTTGGGGCCGAATGAGAGAAAAAGCATAAGAGTGAGAGCGGCCGAAACAGCGAACGCAAAACAACCCAAAGTCGGTCGACAAAACGCGGATAAGTGGTCATAATTTTATGAAGAGGGTTAATCGAAGGAACATCATCTTCATCTGCCCACGGCACTCATCCTAGCGGCACGAAACGGCAGTGGCTGTGGTCAGAGGAGGGCGAGCGTTTATATTTAGGTCAAAAATTTATTCAATTTCATCCCTGCTAGCTATCCACGCCCTAACAACGCCCTCACCAGTTGCCAGGGCTAAAGTTGACAAAAATGTGAGTCGCCTTCCGTCCCTACACGGGCTGATCTTTATCAATAAGTAAACCAATCCAGCCCCAGTCCACAGCGGGACGATTGAGCTGTCCAAGGCGGCGTCGTTGTCTTTTGACCTGTCAGCCACCAACACCGGACGTGCTGAAGGAAGCAAAGGGTTGATGGGCTTGATGTTGGGCAAGCAAAAATACAGCCTACGAGATGATGGGCGCAAAAAACACACACAAAATCTACGCAAACGGAGGCGTAGGGCCAGTTGGGGTGAACAGTGATGAAAATATGTTTTTGGAAGGATTTTTCGAAACCCTACAGAATGTCGGCAACAGGCCGTCACAAACGGATCGTCCTTTTTCCGATAGTGTTATATTATGGTATATTCGCAGTTAATGTCATACCTTTTTTCATCTTCTAATGTACAAACAGATATGGGAGGCATATCGCACCAAACGAGAAAACAAACAGTATGAAACGTCTTTAAATATTTCATTTTCTTCAAAAGGCATAATAAACAGAGTGTTGCTGATGGCTAAAAAAAAGCTGATTTTATTTTTAGTGCTCCAACGCTAATATTTTACGGAATATGAGAATAATACAATGACAGACCGATCCAGTAGCAAAACCTCCAAACCCCATAAAATGACCATTGCATATATGTAAACATAACGAAATGGACAAAACAATACGTATCTAAACAACGACTACCCTTTTTCCAGGTGTGTGAAGAAAAAGAATGAAAATTTAACAAGGTAAGTCGAATGTTTCGGTACGTTTTGAAACCATGCTCAAGAGCAATACTGCACGAAAGCACTACGCCAGGATGCATTGCCTAATGTAAAGCTCTAAGGGATAAGCAGATTCAAGTCGCCTTTGGCCGTCATTGCATTGCAATGCAGCATCAGCATTAGAACGGACTGGAGCACAGCACAGTTTTCATGCAGATTTGCCCGAGTCCCTTCGCTATTACGCCACCAGACGGCATAAGTAAAAGCAGCCCATAAAATGTACCCACTGCCACCTTTGCTATAACGGTTGGGGGAAGGCCAAGCGAGAAAAGCAACCAAATCCTAGATCGAAACTTAGAATCCCTCGATGTGGATGAAAGGCGCTGAAAAGTTCTAGTTGCACGTTCGTGCGGCTAGCAAAGCGTTGCAGAAGGAGACCTGTTGCTTCTTTTATCCGGCAAGGGTTTAACAACTTGTGCCTTCCTTCCTTTCTCCAGTGGAAAAGCTGTTCTCGGCACGCGCCAAACCCCGCCTAGAAAACCTCACACTGACAGAGAGAATCACTGGATGCGATTTTCATCGGATTATGCAGTGCTGAAAATCTGAAATCTTCTTCGGAATACTTAATCATACGAGCTTTTCCGCTTCCGTTGCTGGACGCTGGAGGGCTATGCTATGGGCGATTTTGACGGAGCATAACGAAACAGCTGCTACAAGGATGCAGAGCTAGGAACGATACAGTTTTGAAAGGCTACCACGTGACTGCCAGTCGCATTTCCACTCGCATTTCCCTCGCACCGTGATCGGGAGCTGGCCGGTTACGCTTTCAAGCTTCCCGACTATTCGGAGCCATCTCGCAACAGTACGTCAATGCGTCGGAGATGCTGCAGCAGATTCCCTCGTGGGGTGAATGATAATTGACACTAATTCGGTAGTTCGGTCAGTGAGAAGGTTAATTGCATAGTGTGTCCTCAAAGCCAACACTACCAGGTTGGGGGTTTTACTGGGCTCCCTGGCTACATTTCAGCAGAAACAAGCTTATATTAACACGGATTTGATGGGATCTTTAGAATCGCTTTATAGATGGTACGGGCTTAGCTAGATCATAACATATAACATATAACATAACATAGATCATAAAAGGTATGTGTATGTGTTACAAGGAGACCGGAAACATGTATAATCCTAGGAAATTCCTAGGAATTTGGGAATAAATTGCCATTTCAGTCTGGAAATTAATACTTTTTCAAAGCTGTGCTCCAAACTAGTGTCATGGACAGCATTTGCGTGGCACCGATCGGTAGCGAGAAATTGTAGCCATACATATTGCTCCAATTAAACGCTGATATTAATAGTAAATATTCATTCATCGGGCAGGTAAATGAATCTGAAACCGTACGGCTGTAAATGTGAAATCAAAATATCCTTCGGCAAACAATGTTACGCTTGTTTGAGCTGAAATTGAATCAACCGAATTCGTATTGGCGAAATATTCACACACATACATTCGCTCGTTTAGGCCGAACCAACGCAGCTCAAAACCCATGCATGGAAATATGTCGAAATTAAATATTTCGTTTTGCATGATGGTTTTTTTAAGGATTCTTCCTGGCATAGCGCGTATGCATAACATTCACTGCACCTCTCACGCGGGCGCAAATTCACGATCATTTTTATTCGGCGTGACCCATTTCCTACGCATTCATAGAATACATGGCTCCAGCAGCAACACGGCACAGCGAACCCTTACATTTGATATAGAGAGAAGGCGAGAGCAAAATTAACAAGAAAAAATGAAAAACATAGTATAATTGAGTTCGCACCCGGATCGCAACAATAAAAACATAACCATAAATGGCAATTCTTTTATCGTCTCGTGCCATACGCTACTACGGCCGGAAATATATTCATAACGCAAATGAAGCTAGATAAATGCCAGTAAATTATAAAATACCGTTTTGGTGCCGGCAAGGATCAACCGTGTGGCCATGGAAAAACCTCTCGAAAGGTGGGTGGTTAAATATTGACTTGGACATAAAAGTGTTGTGTTCTCGAGAAGAACATAAAGAGTAAAGTTCGTGGGATAACGTTAACCTGAATTTGCATTCATAGTTACTGTTTGTTTAGGAACCGTTTGGATGTTGTCTTTGTTTTTTGTTGTTGCATCAAGTAATTGATATATGCCGATTTTTATTGTTCATAGTATGTATCAATTTTGTAACAAGAAGTTTCTATTGATCAAATACTTAATTAATACAGAAGAGTATAACAATTGCAGAATCAAAATATAGTTCATTTCGTGATGGTTACAATTTTACTTTCGAAAAGTGACCCACTTGGTGTCTCCAATACACAGGTAATCTGAAAAATGGATCTAGCTTGTTGCGTTATGTAGTCCCTTTATTCCCTATAACGCTTTATTAAATATTTGTATTTCAAGCTTATGTTTAGCTTCGTTGGAACAAATATTTATCGGTTGGTAGTATACGTAAGTATTGCAAATTAGTTGTAGATCCACTCCGAAACCTCGGACTAACTGAATCGAAAATAGAATCAACAAGCGTGGTGTCGTTTTGAAAACAGCTGATGCACTTGTTATATCAAATGCTGCGCTTACGTTAAACGTTGCTACACTTCCAAAATTAAGTAAAAACACTCTGTAAGAGTAGAATATTTTATTTATAATAAAACTGTACCACTAAAAAATATTTGAAAATATAGTCATATGGAAAGAAGTTGATCTTTTCACATCAGTACCGTTCGCCCTTAGCAAGGACGGACTACCCAGATGCAAAGTAAAACTGGAACTCGTAAGCCAGCACAAAACAGTTTCAGGGTTCTAATACCAAGAAAGAAGGATGAGAGTGTCTACTATTTCTTTAATGGTAAAATTGTCAACTACAGCTTAGATTTATTTTTAATCTCTAGAACTGCATACTGTTATTATTATGATCAAAGTTGTACGTAGTCATATGCCGCCTGTTACAGGCTTTCTATATCCATTAAGTGTCAGACTAGTGGAGGACGATTAATATGGGTATCGATCCGGTTCGTCGTTGTAGGAGCAGACATGTATATCAAATTAATTCCATAGATTGGGCTGAAAAGGGCTTTAAATGCATTGATTCCGAAAATAACATTTTCAACAACAACATACATGTTTATTATGAAACAATCTTAATTGTTGTTTTATGAAGGACATATGCACACCCTTGTGCATATGCGAAGCATACATTTTTCAAAACAAAATAAAAACGACATCGTCTCTTTGTGTACAGAAGTACACACAATATCAATTTTCAGTATTGTCGGTTATGTAAGTTAAATGTCCCGAAACGTGACGATATCCAGAGCCTTGCCTGTATCTGCGAAAATAATGCTTGCGGGTATAGTGCACTATAAGTGGAAGTTGTAGTCTCGCTAAAACCAATTAATATGAATGTAATCTCTTAATCCAATCATCACATACAGTCAGCAGCACGTATCATGCACTTCCTTTATCGATGTACACCAATCGTTGGATTGCGGCCAGGACGTGGTCAAAAGGTAGCATTATATACTGACGAACAGATGACGAAGAGGTGAAAGACGATACTGCATGTGTTCACTTGCACTCTAGCCGTTGGATTACAATCATGAGCCGTGATGTAATGTACCGTCCCTCCCACAGCAGCGACGATAACAACGACAATGCTACAAATTCATTAAGGCATTTATGTATTGAGAGAAGCGCACCTTGAAATTGCTGACAAGCACAAAGACCCAGCAGCTCGACTTATCTCTGAAACTGAACCTAACCGGAGACATAAAAGTCCACATTTCCAGACATCTCGAAAGGAACTACATCTCCATTGTCCAAAAACGCGGGGTTTGTGGTAACCGTCCATGCATGTGGTAAACGTTTGACGCGTGACGGTCGAACTCATTTGCCATTTCAACCGCACTAAATTATAATCCAAATAGAAACAGACCTCGTCCTCGATGCTTTTTCTCCTGCGCATCGCAGGCCGGGTAGCATCAAGTAGACCGGGTGCTGATGCTAGCAATCCGTACGTCTCTTTTCATTCAGGACGTAGTGAGAGCATGGATTCCAAACGGCAAAAGGGAGAGGAAGGTGGAAACACCAATCTTTAGTACTGCAAAATCTATATCCAATACTCCGAGTTCGACACGGACGAGAACAGGTTGTGAAATGTGCCACAATGATTCGAACAATTGAACTTACATACATGCTCGCTGCTGCTGCTGCTGCTATCCCACAGTAAGGGACTCTTAATTTTCTATTTTAATTTAATTTCTGAACATCGGGCAGTACGTTGAGCAGTAGTATTGGCAGGCTGCTGGTATGCCTGCACGAACCAACCATACACAGGACTGGTCTGCACTGCTCAAACTCAGTTCGGGGCCTGCAGCCTTTATGGTGGTGCCAGGTTGGTACTGTTTGCTCTGAAATGAGGTCGTAATCCGGTGCTGCAGTCAGCCCACAACTAGTGACAGTAGTAGAGCGCACCGCAAAGTTCCACCCACAATAGCATGTTCAACACTGCGACTACACGCGTCACGCAAGTGACTCCGCTGGAGCAATTTCCTTCCCCGATTTGCCCGTGGGACGACGGAAGTTAAAAAAGCACACTCGCTTTCCCAACCAATCGCAGCCACTGTTGTTTTGCCGTCTGGTGACCGGAGGGCTTTTCTCTAGTGCCGAACAACATCGTTTATTTCCGCATTATCAACCGTTTCAATAGGTACCGTGTGCCGCCGTTCCAGTACAGGCCACTGGTACTGCCTTGCAGCGAAAGGTACGGAGGTGTGCCAAACTACCGACCCACCGCAATTAAGAACACTGGAACCTGGCGGAAAGTCTGCTGTTCACCGTGGAACCAGCACAATCGATATAGATTGCATATTATTTACCTTCGTTTTATCGCAGGCACATTTAAATTTTAATTGAATTGTACGTCGTAGTTAATTCTTATAGTACGGCACTTTTTTACTTGCTGCATTTTTTGCACCCTCTTGTTATTCTTGCACGCTGTGGTATGGCGTACAGGGTGAGTATGGTACACGGCACCATCTTTGAACAAGCCCGGTAGAAAAACAACAGACACGATAAATTAAACCCGTGCGCGAGCGGCACACATTGTCCAAATATTGAAACAATGGCTGATGCCCGACGAGCCATTACGATGCCTTTTTCCTCTAATGGTAGAAGTATGTTAATGCCGTAAGTTTCCACCCAGCTTGAAGCGAAACGGTGCACGGTGTAACATTAAGCGAAGCGGTCTCCCCATCAACGCCGACGGTCGACATAAGCGGCTTTCACGGGATGATGCACGACACACGCACACACACACAAACGGTAAAACTAGCAACGTTCCACAGCTCAATAATTATTCGCCATAAATTTATATCTTCATTACACATCTCCGAAGCGAAACCGGCGAGGGAAATGTCGAACCTCGAACGAAGGAGGCATAACATACTATAGCAACCGGAAGAATTTGTGCGTTAATAGACTTCCCGATTTCGTGGCTGAATGTGTATCAACACCTAAACCCTTCGGTATGAATGGGTACGTTTCACCAATCGTCGTTACAGCCGTATTTGGCAAGAACTTAAACAATGGAACGTGAATAGTTTGTATTGTTAAATTAACCTTAGCCAATGGACAAACTATGTTCGCTGTTCATGCAAAGAACGATGGTTTTCAAACGTGGTGATAGTTTTGGAAGTAGAACCCAACCCGACCCAAGCCAAAGTGGGAAGAAGGATTGACGCACGACGGGTTGGTCCACGCCCAACACTTTGACCGTATGAAGTGAAGTGCTACAATAACTACAAAAATAGTCTCCAGCAGGTTTGTGCAACACAACTGTCCCTAATGGTCGATGGATATCATAAATTCTAGCTCCTTATAGTGCTCTTTCAAATCTACCCGCAGCCCTGCCCTTCATCCTAGCTCTGTCGGGGCTTTTGCCGGCGGTTCGCGCTCAGTTTAAATGCAACAGATATGCCACCACCATCACGCTCTGTTTGTTTATGCTTCCCAGCTCAAAAGCGAATGTGAATGTTGCACCAGCGCGTGTGAATGAGCATAGGCAGGGGCGAGGGTTTATTGCACAAAACACCGAAGCGAACTACCGTCGGGAAGTTGAGGTGTATCATTCGACCGAGCGGCAAATTGAACGCAACACAGTGTCCCGGGACACACCTGTAGCAGATGCCGCTCCCGCCGCCGCCACAAACCATTGTGATTGGATAAACATCAGGGATGCGACTCGCCTCGACCTGCAAGAAAGCTCCATGCATTCTAGCGGCAAACCATTGGTACTTCGTGCGATTAGAACATTGGGCTGTTAGGTATCAAACGTATACACGATACGTCCATCAAAGAATTGCCATCAAACGGACACACCCGCCCGGTGCGGTTTGCAATAAATAAATAAAGTTTGCAAACGTCAACTTTAATAACTTAATTGGCTTTTTTATCTTCGTTTAATACTGTAAAAAATTGAAGAAATACACACGCGTTGAAGTCTGATTGATCTTAAATAGGAGTTAAAATAAGTACGCCGTAGCCGCTGTACGTCCCGAGCGTATTGTGTCTTGTCTTCCAGTGCATCTTCTCATTATTTTCACTAGTATTTTTTGAGAAAATCTTATTTACAATGGCATGGCAATTGAAGCTCTGCTTAGCTGTCAAAACAAATATTTATTACGCTCCAGATTAATCCAACAGGATGTGTTAAGAGTTGCTTGTTTTAGATTTACCAGTTCGTCTAATACAAGGAACATCTATTATTTTGTTATTTTAAAGGCGCTGGTCGTATTAAGTATATTGTGTTTAAAAAATTCTACAGATTGCTGTATTGCATTGTACAATTTACGCAGAACTGAACGCAAAACATTATTATTTAAAAAAATCCCAGTGATTTCACTGGATATTAAAGATAAAAAACAGCTACAGTTAGATTTCACAAATGTTGAATGTTGTCTACGATAGAGTTTCGATGTTAAAAATTACAAACAAAATATTTTTAGCTTTAAATTGCAAAAACACATGAACTTTTGCAAACGCCTAAAATGCTGAGCAAAATGTTCTACGAAGCGTTTAAAAATTCTCCACAATCTCAACCACATGTAGCACAAACTTGAGCACCGTACAAGAGAGCAAAAAAAACCAACCGAGATAGAGTTTAGGCACTAAACTTATCGTAAACTCGTTCGTACTTCCTTCCATGCAGGGGTGAAAAAGATGCGATCGTCTGTTTGTTTTTCCTGTCCCCACCGGTTAAGGGAAATTAAGTGGCTCGTAGTAAAAGCCCAACAGCATGCAAGGCAGGTGAAACAAGGCAAGGCGTCTCCAGAGGAATGCTGCCTAATGTGTATGTAGATGCCGTGTATATATATATCTGTGTGTGTCTGTGTGTGTGTCAGTGGGCTTTTGAAAAGGGCGGGCAGGGCCGCCTCACTTCCGATCGGAAAAACATTCATCGCTATTATGAGTGAGCATTAGTGAATCATAATTTATTGTAATGCCATTCCGCGCGCGCGCGCTCACGCATTCACACACACACACACAGCCATTTTCTGTGGGGAAGGGAAGCGCGAAACGAGAAAGGCACGGAATGGCAAGGCGGGCAAATTTTGCCGTGGAAAATGAAGGAATGCCCGCGTTCGGTGATGTTACCATTTCCCCCAAGGAAGGCCACCCACCGTTGGTCTTTTCCTCCTTTCCTTCGCTTGTCTCGCGCATTTCGAAAGTATGCCCCTCCATGGTATGCTTGATGGGAACAATTTACAACACGGTAGCAACGAAAAAGGAAAAAAAGGCCTCCAACGATGGTAGAAGAGGGTATCTTGGCGCTCTTCTGCTCTACCCACTTCTTGCCTATGGTGCTCTTTACCGCCACCATCTACAAACGCAAAGGGGAACATGGAAAGGCGTTTTGGCGTTTTTACGATTGTTATTTTTATGAGAGCTTCGGCAAATACCGTCCCCTTCGCCGGGGGCACCGACGGCGATGGGCGGCTTTTGTGGTTCGATAGGGATGCCGGGTAGCACCAAGGCCAGGGCCTGGCGTCGTGTTTCGGCGTCCTTTGCATCCCACCACATCCAAGACATCCATCCATCGCCTTACGGTAAGCGAAAACAAAAACATAAGCATTGTAGGTGTGGTAGGCAATAGATAATTTATTATCGTTAAACAAGCAAAAGGGAGCAGCAGGCAGCGCATTCGGAAGCAGGCCGCCGCTGCACGACGGCGTAGGCAAAAACATGCACACTCACACGCACACACACGCATACACCTATATACACAAAAATACACACATTGTCTAATAGATTTCTCGAATTAAACTGTTGCAAAATTCGATACCTTGGCCCAGTGCCCCGCACCGTTCCTTCTCCCGCTTTCTGTCTGCCGCCTGAAAAACACAAAATCCAGTGACGGGGGGAGCGGTGGTTTGTGATGGTGAAGGCGTTACCACTTAAGCGCACAGCAGTTCCGTCCTGTGTTCCCCACATCCGAAGCGTACAGCCGAGTCACCTTTACCCATCAGTTGTTATAGGCGACGATGGCGACGCCTTGGCGCTGGCACATCGAACAGGGAATTAATGGGGATTACCACCGCAGCGGGCAGGGCCTGGAAGCCAGGAGGAATGTGTTTACCAGGGGAGGGGAGAGAGGGCTTGTTGCAAGACAGCAGTCATTAGGCGCGCGCGCACGGGGGGTTTCAGTATTTTGGCAGTGGCACACATAAGCCTGGGGCGGAAAATTGAAACTTTTTCTCGCGACTCCCTTTGCTCCAACGCTCGTCACTTGCTGCTGTTGTTTGTGTGGCCTATGACACCTTAACAAACATATCATGTTCAGTGCGAATCTTTAAAGGTTTTAAAATGTATGGCTGTGATCGAGAAGAGAGGGAGAAAAAAAGAACCACACGCACTCAAACACCCTCTCGCACAAAAAAAAATCGTCGTCTTGTAATCAAAAATCGTTCCATTAAGAGTGATTAGCGATTATGGCAATAGCAGTAAAGCTCGGAAATGAGTACGAAAAGAAAAAAGGAAATAAAAACACACACGCACACATACTGAAAGACTATCGAGTTTCATCAAGCACTACCGAGCTGGGAACAGCAGCACCATTTAGGGACCGGAACAACAAAAAATAACACCACCTAAATGGGTTTTTCGATTGTTTTTCCATGCCATATAATTATGTGCGTCGATAACAACCCGTTTTCCGTCGGCGGTCATTCGGAAAAACAGACCCCACCTCACCCTTCAACGGCTCCTTCCGTCGGGATGAGAAGGCAACGAAAGCCGCTGGAAGGAAGGAAGATTGGGAAACCGGCTCCTTAAGCAACACCGTGTCGGGAGTTTCGTTTTGCTTGGAGCAAACTTTGGTCGACGCACTTGTCACAAGCATACTTCCTTCCCATCATCCGTGCACAAACACTTCACTCACTTCGGGTGCGCCGCTGAAGAGTAGAAGTAGAAGGTCCTCGAACAACAAACACCAAGCCCCGCAAGCCCCGGCTCAGTTTCATTTGATGATCGAATGCTGTTTGTTGTTTTGCTTCGCGATTTGGCAGCTTAAAGAAACAGAGGAAGATTGATTGATCCCATCGAAAAGGGATGATACAGGAGGCGGAGGGGTAAGGGGTTACCAGTTTTCGCAATAATACGAAAATCAGTTTCGTGGTGGAACGCAGCATGGAACGACCGCTCGAGCAGTACACGTCGATTCGAGAGCATTTTTAAAGATGTTTTTATCGGGTTTTAATCAACCGTCATGATTTAATCGTCGACGATTTGGCACTCGTTTGACTATCTCACCGTCGCATTCCAATTTCCAATCAGCCAAGTTCCCCGTCCCATCGTCAGCAATGTAACCCGACTCAATTCGCAATATTACAACGGAAGAAAGATCCCGATTTTCGTTGCGGATGAATAATTTGAGACAAACACAGTTTGGGGGTTGGATTTTGGTCGTAGCAGTGGAACGCTTTTTACAGCATTTCTCCGTTTGAGGAAATAGGTAAGAGTCCTCAAAACCGTGCCTTCTTCTATGCATTGTCGAAACAAAAAGCAGGAAAGTAACGATTACTTCGGGCTCTTGGTTCGAAGATACAAAATGCGATGACAAATCTCGGGCTACGGCAATAAACCTTCCTGGCGAACCCACCGCAGGATAGCACGTAAGCAGTGCCGGATCTGTTTTAGATAAACAATCGAGCAAGGAAGGTAATAAGCTACCAATATTCGACGGTACATTGGGATGCTGGAACGCAACCGCGCTGGAGCACACTCTAAGTGGCACGGATAGGTTCAATATTTGTTCAAATAATAAAAATTCTGACGACGAAACGAAAGCGTGGCCGAGGGCGCGGAGCGCGTTCGTCGTTCGGCCAAAGAGGGCAAATATTGAAACAGTGAAATCGTTCGATTTTGCAAAGTGGTTTTGCAGTGTAAGTGATTCGCAGATTACCGATGATCGGCTGCGTGGGAGGAAAATGCGTGTGTCCTTTCTGCCGTGCAGTGTGGCCGGAATCTGTATATTCGATTTGTATCGTTTTCAAGATCAAGCACCGGGAGATGATTGCAAAGCAAATACAGGTAACAAGGGTGGATCGAAGATTTGGGGACGAATTTTGAATGATTTTTTGAAGTGTGGTACTGTTAGTTATTCGTATAGGACCATCTACTTCTTGTTCTATTTCTATTTGACGAAGCGGTCATGCCGGCCTACATAGGACTTTGAGATTTATTATTAAGTACCACGTAGCCGGATAGTCAGTCGATGCTACCGGGAAGACAGTCCATGTCAGGCTTGAAGACACGACGGGCCCTATAGAAAGCTGAAAATTACAATTTGTCCTATTTTATTTTGTCTCGATTGTTGTGAAATGTTTACAGAAAGGACAATTTTGATAGCGGAATAAATAAGTGTACAGTTTTAATGTTCAAATGCATCAATTGCCAATCAATATATATAATTTATAAACTCTCCATCTCTTATTCTTTCTGATTTAAGCCTTTTCACTAATGAGAACTATGTTCTTACATGACCCGGCCAACAACAATGCTGCAGGATAGTTTACAAACCTTACTTGCAAAGCTAACGGTGATATACTTTTGAACATACCAGAATGGTTTGAGTCACTAGGGAGTTTCACTGTAAAATAAGTTTGAGTTCCACTGAGCATCACGAGATATTTACCAACGAAAACAATGAACATATCCGTGGTAGCTTGATCAAGCAACGAAGCTTGATACTCTATGAAAGTGCATCATGACATGTCATACGCGACGTACGAGTGCTTGAGTCAAACCGGATATTCTGACTGACAAGCTGAGCTTAATGCCGGCGCAAGCATAAACATTTTCTGACTGTGTTTTCTGGCTGCCAAATGCCACTGGTTCAGTCATCAACACTCATGTCTGAAACGAAGCTCAAATCAGCTCACGTACACAACTGAGATGATCAGAGGTAAGACTCAAACAGTTGGTGGACCAATCAAATACTTGATAACGATTTGTTTAGCACCCAACTCTTGATCACTCACTTGATCATGACATTTTGTGTCGGTAATAATCACGATATTCTTGGAATATACTTGGCGTGTGATCTCAAGCGTCAAAATGAGCATGCTTTCTTGCTCCGTCTAGTTTGAGTCTTGAGGCTCAGTCTAGTCTGTCGGGTCAAACAGAGCGAGAAGCAATGCTAATTTTGTTTTTTGGAACCACGATTTTTATAGTTTTTTTTATCATGAAAAAAATATTTCAAGCGCTAAATGCAAAACTCCATACAGTCGGCTCTCGAGATACGCGGTTCATTTGTTCTGAAATCATCTGCGTCAATCGATATTTAAGTAAGTCGAATATCGAGATGTTCAGTTCAAATATATTGACTATGGGATAATATTGATCAGATTTGGTAGCATTAAACATTAAATAAACATTATTGAACAATTTGTGTAGAAAATAGGCAAATTATCTTATTAGTGGTTTTACTCGATTTACATGATCTTAGAAATTCAAATTATTTTACATTTGGCAGCTCCAAATTTAGATATCTATTGGCCTCCGTATCTGCCTATTGAGATAAGCGCGTAACACGGGAAACAGTACACAAAACGTTAATGTTTAAAAGATGAAAAATGCGATTGATTTCAATCCCAGAAAACATGAAAAATACAATCTCTCCCTAAGATCAACTTGATTCTTCTTCTTTGCCACAACAACCGTTGTCGATCAAGGCCTGCCTGTGTCGAGTGGGCTTGGCTTTCAGTGACTTACTGATTATACATATCAGGAGAGTCAGCCCTACGTATGAGGACACGGTATATTCGAGGCTTAAACCCATGACGGGCATGTTATTAAAGACGTATGAGTTGACGATTGATCGATTGACCATACCGGCCCGACTAGTTTGTGGCGCAAAGGTTAGATCCATTCCCACCATAGCAAAAATGACAGACACAACTAAGAATATGAACCGTATGATCAATGGTTTCTTTCTTATTTAGATACTGTTCTTTTTCACTTTAGGTTTATCCTTGTATTCTAATGGATGTAATAGTGTGTTTATTATAAAAATAAGACTGCTTTATGACGCATAATATTGTCTTAAAAAAATATCTCTAATTCTTTACAGCTAACAATTAATACATCAATATTGTAAGATAGTTGTGGGATTAAACGTATGGAACGCTTCAGAAAGATATGAAAATAAACACTGGAAGAAAAGTAATAGCAAATAAGCTTTAATCCTTTTACTACGAAAAACAAAACAGACTCTTCAGCAAAAAAAATACTCAAGCAATGAACATATGACTGGATGACACTTGATGAATGATGATCAACTGCTGCACAACACACGTGCTTATTTCTATCTTCTTTCCATAACTTACGTCCCACAAACAGTATTGACGTCTGGACTACACTACCGAGCACCAGCACTCTTGCACATGGCAAGTTAAACCGCACAGGAAACTCATGTCATTGAATAAAAACATTGAGTTGCTCGAACAGCGCTCGTAAAGAAAGTCTTTCCCAGGCTAATCTTTACCTCCAGGTTAAGTGAGAGCAGCTGGTAATTGCAAAACAAGTCTGCTTCCATCTCGAATTTGTGGACATGCAAATATTGTAAAGCAAGCGAATAGTAAAGCAAGTAAATTGGAAAACATAATAAAAAAAATACAACTCACGGATTTTGTGGTCTGGTTGTGTTTCCTCATTACACACCAATGCGGTTATTTGCTGTATTGATTTATTTTCCTTTTAATTTTCAATGCGAAAAAGAAACACTGAAAACAACTCAAAAAACATTGAAAACAATTATCTCCAGATGTCAGAATGCATGACCAATTGTAAAAGGAGTCTTTTCACATAAAATCAAATCCCTCTAGTAGACATCAAGACAAATCATTAGGATATTGAGCATATTTGTAATAACTTTTATGTTACACACACAACACACAGTCAACAAATAAGCCAACAAATTAAGTAAAAAAAAGATAAAAAGAGGCAAAATTGCTGAATTGACGAAAGCTGTCATAAATTGATGGCTTAATAACAAAATATGGTGGCTTACAGGCACCATTTAGTTATTAGGACTGTATCGTAAAATAAAGTAGAGAAAAACTTATGAGAAAGCGAAGCAGACATCCAATCTTCCAATAAATATAAGCAGAACTTCGGACCTACAAGTTGTGTCTATAACTTCTTCAATTCTTTGCCAGCTTCATTCAAATTCGTTAGGGAATATCATAATTAAACCTGCTTTGCCGGCTCCATTCACTTCAATAATCATCGCCAAAGCAACAAAGCCTAACGCTTTAATCCCTGCTTCAAAATGGCGCGATTCCACTTGGGGCAACTCCCATCGGAAGCGCTGAGAAATATGACAATCAGATTAAACTGTCAAATTGGTTCACCAAACTTTGAAATCAATCAGCTCGTGCCCTTGTGCGACGGAAGATTGGATGCCAGCCATTGTTCGCTTCCATTTCCCCGTTCATTTGATTTTTCAAAACCTTCACTATCATTCACCTTGGCAGCCGGGATAGGAAACCAATGTCCATCCTCGGGTTGATTATAAGAAATCTTCGCAAATTAGCAGCAGCTATCGCACGGAACATTGGCAAGATATGGAGTGGCATATTTTCCGTGGCCTAGTAGAGAGTCCACCCGAGTGGCACTGGTTGAAATCGTCTTAATTGACAAATGCTCAACGCGACGTCGACGATATTGCACAGGTAAGTAAGCCTTGCGATTACAATACGCCCGGGCCCGGGAAAGAAGGAAGACTAATGAACCGATTTGATTCGTAGTCGGTGTCCAGGGATTAAAATTTGAGACATTTCACTTGGTGCGACAAGAAATAATGAAAGAAAACTCGATAAGACAAAAACTCGCAGTTCTCAAAAGCTCTCAAGCAACAGAACACTAAAACAAATTGATTTCAAAATTGAATCAGTTGCCTGTTTAGGAAGAAAAATACGTATTCAATCGAATTGCTTTAATCAAACAAAATGCGTTGCGGTTTCGTGTGATGGTGGCTTTCACAACACCACGATTGATAGGAAGTTACACAAAGCTGTAGGTGATTCAAGTGAGCGAGCAACTACGGAGTGCAAGAAAGGGAGAGAGATCTTCAGTGGAAGATCAGGAACATATTTCACTGTTTTGAGAGATAAAAATAACATGAAAACATTATGACAGATATGAATAAAATATGCCCAGGTAAACCGGGCCACGGGGGCACCAGTGAAACGGTCCCGCAAGACAACGACCGTAAAACCGGGGAGGGATCGGCAAGGTACATCGCAACGAATCCCTACGGATATCGCCCACACACCTTGCTTTAGTGTGCGTGTTTCCTTGGGCTTTTCTTAGTAGATCTGCGGAATGTTACAGCAAACGAACCTAAGGGCAAACTTTGCTCCACACTTTTCCGCCGTAAGCAACGAGTGCGATGACGATGATGATGATGATGATGCTAAAGCAAGCCAATGAAATACGCAGCATTTGCAGGTGATTCTTCTTACCCCCAAACTACGAAACGGGGCAACCGCCGCACAGGGAATCATATCAGATCGCATTAAATCGTACTGAGCTGACGCACTCCCCTCCCCTATCCGACCAGGAATCATCATTTCACCTTCACTTACCTCAACCAGTGACGTTTAGTGACATTTGTATGACAGCAAACTGCATCGTATTGATCGGCGAACCAAACCACCAGGATGATGTAGAAGGCGGTCGTGGTGTCGTTGAAGAACTCCGACATAATGGCTTCCATGCCTGAAAGTGAAAGGGAGAACCGAAACGGAAAGTGGGTATGAGAATATTGTCTAGGGGGGAGGGGGATAGCAAGATTAATCATGTGTCAGAAGTGTTCAACGTGTCCGTTCGCGTTCAAGGAGGCCGGCAACAAATGGAAAACAGAAAAATCATACACATTCATACACCCGTTACGTCGTGAGCCGTGGGAAGGAAATGGATGGTAGAAAAACACAGCCGGGCGGACCAGTAATAGGTTAAAAGGTTTTAACCTTTATCATCGAGGGGATTTCCGGAACATTTCGACAAAGTACGGGCGGCATTGCGTAAAGTGTTGCGCATTTCGGCAAGCCGGCCTTGCCGCGCGCGTGTGTGTGTGTTGAGGTGAATTTACTACTTCCACAGCCTGCAGTCGGTTGTATTCGTTATTACTACATAGAGAAATATGAACACGAGCCGTAAAGATGTCTACAGTTTTTTCTCTCTTATTCAAATCATTTCAAGCCCAATTTGACTATGCAACAAAACCTCTACATCTAAACATCCATGAAACGTACGCACTAAGTTAACACGTGCACAAATTATTTGCCATCAAATGTCAGCTCAAGCACCGTAAACAAATGTAAAATTACAACGAGTGGCCGGGTAAACTCCAGCAAACCCGACGGCATGCTCCGGAGGACGGCGGCAATGAGGCCGAAATGTGTGTTTACGTTTTCAAATCATTACACTTTAACGCACACTCAAGAAGTTATGAAGCGTTCGGTACGCACCGTGGCACAAATTCGTTCGTTCCGAACCGAGAGCTCACCACCCCAGATGAAGACATAATAAAATATGTAACGATTATGACTATGACAAATCGAGATTTTACCCATCATCTCGTGTCTTGTTACGTGTCCAGCCGACATCTGCACCGGCAGCGCTGCTGGGGAGTCCAGCAGGAGTTTTGATTATGGACGAAATAAAATTTCAAACTCTCAAGTCATTCACACGGCACAGATTGTTTGGAGAAGGAATGGAGAGTGCTTATTGGCTAGTAGGAGGAACTGCTGTCTGTCCTTTCGATTGAACAGGACACGATCGGTTTGTGTATGAGTTGCATTTTGTATTCACGACGCTACCACCACACACACACAAACGCTGCTGCTGCGCATAGTACACTCGAGATGGTCCAGGGTTTGAGTTTACAGCCCGAGTCAAGCCGAAAAGTACTTGGGATGACGTCGTCGACGACTGGTCGCACGCCAACCGCGCACCAGTGGAAAGAAAACTGATGACTACAATGTACCATCCACCACACCGCACACCACACAGGACACGGGACACCCTCTTTAAGGACGACGTCGTCATCGAGGGCTCTCCTCTCCGGTTTCTGATAGGATCGTATCAAATTTAATTCACACCGAAACCCTACCAACACCTTGCTGCCAGCCAGCCCGCGCTGAATAGGAGCTGGCCAAAACACATGTGTCCGCATCGCACCGTGCCGCACCCAGAGTGCCCGGTTGGCCCGGTTGGCCAAACATCAAAATTCTCCACCAACACTAGCAGGGCTAGGCTTGGCTCTGGAAGGACGTGCGCTTCTTCTGCTGCTGCTGCGCTTTTAGACGGGGGTTCATCCGATAGATTGCGTTCGGGCATATCACTATGAGTGCGCGGGACCGGCCCTGGCTGGTTGGCTGGTTGGCTATGTACATACGCTAAAATAATTTATATGTAAAACGAGACATCGGACGTTATAATATGTGAAATAGGATAGAAGATGAATGCGTTGCTATATCAATACCACCGTTCTTCAACCCTACCGCCCTGCAGGTTCCATCTGCAGCCCCGATTGTCCACCCACCATCAGCAGGAGGGGGGGGGGGGGGGTTTGGTATGTGCTACAGCAGCACACATCGTACGCCCCATACACCAACCAGATTGGACGCAACCATCTGCTGCCCTGGGTCGCTTGACAGTGAACTTCACGTGGGACGCCTTACTACCGTGCACCTTGGGATTGCCGAGGAAACTCTATCACCTCAAGACGACCGCAGCCGTTATCGAGTGCAAGACACAAGACCACATTTGCTCTTTCCTTGCCAACCAGACGGACATTTGCACACACAAGCTTATTTGTTAGTGTGATCTTGCTAGTGACACTGGGGCGTAGTGTGATTCAATTAGCCGTGGAGTTTAAAATGTGATAAAATGTTGCTGCACGCCACACCAAACATCGGGCGCAGGAGGAGCGAGTGACCAAGCTTACAGTTAACACCTACATGATGATAATGTTACGAAAAAATGATTTAAAAAGCATGCAACCATAAAAATTAAAATCAACGCCCGTCAAATGCACCGACACCGAAATTAGAGACGGGCAAATGGGCGATGATTGAATTGAAAATATGCAATATTAATTTAAAAATGGAATAGCAAATAAGTGGCCGGAAACGGGAGATCCCCTTCCCCATTCGATGCAATCGGACCGAATCGATTGCTCACTTCATTTGATTCGCAATTGTATTTGCCTCGCGGGGTCCAACGCTGGGCCCCATCATCGGTTCAGAGGCTCAAGCGAATCAAGGGGTCGTGCGTACGGAAAAAATAAAAAAGAAAGCAGTATAAAAAAAAACAGTGAACGAGCGTAAAAAGTGACACGAAAACAATATATTTGATTAATTTGTTTGATTAAATTCAATATTCTTCTTCATCATAATCAAATTAACACGCATCCAACTCGCTCCGGTCCGGCGCGTAGCCGAGTGCACATCATCATCATCATCATCAACGTCGTCGTGCTCGTTTGGCAGGAAAATGACAAAACAGAGCGTGAATGTGTGTGTGTGTGTACGTGAGCCAGGAGTGGAAAGGGCCTATGTGTGTGTGTTGAAAACATCGGTGTCGATATCTTGCCCGGTCCTTTCTCGCATCGGTGATGTATGTGCGGTGATAAATAACTGTCCACCCGCAACCACATGCGTCGGTCCGGCAGGTGGGGAGAGTGTAGCCCCTCCGACACGAATATGTCCGGCATCGACAAACACACACACATATACGCGTTGGACGTTTGGGTGATGGAAATGGACAGCCTCTGTTGGACAAGACCACCTTCCTCCCTTTCGCATCGAATGGTGGATGAAATTCGACTGACGGTGTTTCGACCGTCGAGGATGGGCGAGCGAACGATTGTCGATGTATGCGCCCGCCAACCCGATCCGTCGACATTGTTGACGTGGACCAAAAGGGCGGAAAACAACACGTCCATTTGCCGGGTTTTACTTTTCCTCTACCGGGGGTGGGGGAGGTCCGGGGTTTGGTAGGGAACCAGAGTGTCTCATTGCAACCATACGCAGCGCAAATAAGCGCCGGACGGAACCAGCCGTACACAGCACGCAGGCAGCAAGAGAGGCAGCTTCACCACAAACAACTGCCGAAAATGCAGCGTTCAAATTTCGTTCCCGCATAATGGGTGTTGTCTTGCAGCGTACTAGAGCTTGGGAGGGAGGGGAAAATCGGGTGGAAAAAAGGATGCATGTCCGGCCACGTCATGGTCACTTGGCGGACAGATTGACTAATTCGGAAAATTTATGACACCGTCATCGGCCCCGATGGCGAAGGAAGCCGGGAGTAACACGGGGCTGGGCGGTACGGTGTACGTGTCCGTTCTCACTTACACCCGGGGAGGACCGAGCCTTACGGAGCAATTTTACTGCCCGATGTAATTGATCGGAAATGGGTTTGTTTGCTTTCCAGCGCTCATCATCATCATCATCATTGGTCGTCGTCGACGTGGACGACATCCTCCTCGTGGCCTGGGAAGATGTCCGTCGAATATTTAGCTCCATTTGGATCGAAACCATCGAGTGGGTTATGCGATACACATCACCGCTTTCGTGCGCCGTCCATCATTGACTAACGGACAAACGTGAAATGTTGAACGATAGCCGATTGTAACCGTAGATTGAAACCGTGCCGAACCGTTCCTTTCGGGAGAGAGAGAAATAGAGCTATGCGAGGGAGTTACGTTTGATGGTGCAAATTGAATATTTTCCTCCGCCGGGAAATTGGGCCCCTGGCTGCCAACCGGTTTGCTTCGACCAGCGCACTGTCTTCCCGCGGCCCACTACCAAGGCGAGATGAGAAATCAAACTCGCAATGTAATTTATTATATCAAATTGTTCTCCACAATGCCACAAGTGTCACATATTGCTTTTCGTGCGTTTTATATCTTCGAGGGTAAGACCAACAGCCGGGATCCGGGAAAACAATCGGTGCAAATTTTGAGGCGATGGTACCGATATATTGTCTTACTCGGCACCAGTTGATTCCGACACCAGTCTCTGGCGGATAGCCGCAAACTCCTTCATGGACCATGTCCCTGGGGATTGGTACTCATCTCCCGCAAGCCTTCAATCGTGTCATCCATCATGGTGCTCGTAGCCGTGGCTCATATTTTTCTACACCAACACACACCACACAGCGGCGTGGAACATTGTTTGCTCACGGCTCTCTTCACTGCGATTAATAAATCTTGATCCGATTTCATTTCGCTAAACCAAACCAAACAGAACTTGTGCCCGGTTTACTTTCACCTCCACCTCGTCATCCCATTAGTGCGTCATGGTCGTCGCACACATATGCGCGGCGTGCCGGAGAGGATGACGGCCCACACACACTTTTGGAGGGTTTCATGTTTTTCCAGGGAAAAAGGATGGAACTAATTCAACGCAGTGCGAAAAACAAGAGCAGCAACAGCAAGAAAAAGAAAAGTGTACACTACACTTAACCGGAAAACCTCATTTATGGAGATATTTTCCCAGATTGATTATAAATAAGTGTTTTCCCCTCAGGCGCTTCTATGGAAGCCACTTTCGAGGCGAAGGAATTATAGACACTCTTTGAGTGTGTTTTCTTCCCTTACCCCCCGTTCTCCCGTAATGGAGCGTTGGGTAAGAGATTTGTAGCAACCGGCACGGGATCGAAGGATGAGTGTATCGCAAACGAAGATGCGTATCCCAAGAAACACATGCCTGCCTGCCGGCCTGACGCTGCCCGCAAACCCAAGAACCCACGTACCACGGGCTGAACCGAAAACGGGCTCTTCAGGTTAGGATTTGCTGACCATCGATACACTTAGGCGGTGATCTGGCGGCAAAGGAAAACACACTTCGCCCCAGTCATCCTACTGCTTCCGCTTCACGAAGCATCACTATCAGTGCCAGTGGAGGCAGCGGTCCGGAGCAGCGGTCTTGTAACCGAATTATTGACACTCACTTTTCCTTTTGGCTGCGTGGGGCATGCTATTGATCTGTCTTTAGCTTACCCCGAAACGCACGTCTTTAATTGAATCGTGATTATTTCTCATTTTGTCTGATTAAGAAAATAGATTAAGCGAGCTGCTGGTTTTATTGTTGTTACTTTCGCTAATGGCTGTGGGCTCGAAACCTAGCGCTATGCAGGCACGAACTTCGCCACATTGGATGAAGACATTTTTCTCATGGAGCAGTTTTTATTTAGAAGGGGATTATCAGCAAAGAAAAATTAAATCTATGTTTTACACCTACTAAGCATTAAATATATAATTATAAATATAAATATAACCATCTATTTCATTAGGAGCATCAAAAGTTGTACTGCTCCGATTTAAAAAGCTAGTTAAAGCATGAATATAATTTTCGGTTTTGTGTTTATTTACAACAAACCATACTGAAATGAAATATTGTATGTATCATACTATTGTCTTCCCCCAACGGTTGATTGTGATTTTTAGTCTAATTTCTACAGATTATTTGAAAACCGATTATTGCGGGGGTTTTGCAATTGTAGCCAGATTAAAAATGGTTTAAATGGTGTTTGACATTTGTCAGTTGAAATCATGTCAACATTCTATACAAAATCGCACGCCCAACTAAGGACTGTGCAAGGTGGATTTAAAAATATCACGTGGTGGAATCTAGAGCATTTTGACAATTCGTCACTTGACGTAAGGTCCCCAGGATTCAAACTTTGTTTGCATTTATTTAATTTGTTCATAAAATTTATCTATTCAATTTTTTTGATTAAATATTCTTTTAAAATATATTTTGGGCTTTGAGAGTTCGTATTTAATATTAAAACAAAGATATAAGTGTGTTATTTTGTGTTATTCCGTGAACTTATCGTATAATTAATTGTGTTTTCGACAATTTTGAGGATAACAACTAAGAAATCATTTTTTTTTTTAATTTTCACATAAATTCCTCATTATCTACGAGCCGCATGAACAATTTACGTGAGAACTCTTACTCACATGATTTTACATTTCGTGCATAAACAAATCATCAAATCTTTTGTTAATATATCTCATTTTTTCGATAAAATCAATAGACATACAAAAATGCACGTGGTAACAAAAAAATCTGTTCTATTTGCTATGCTTTGTGTGCGGAAACCATTAGTTAACGGTTTTAAAATGACGTAAAGTCCCTCAACTATGGCGACCCCCCAAAGACCCTTATCCACCACCTGATATTATTAATGCACCTTGGGACTGTGTAAGAACGAGGTCAAATATTAGCCAAAATACAGAAAAAAATAACAGAAAACAGAAAAAAATACATAAATCGATTTTAAAATGCATCTTTGTTGGTACACAAATGGTGAAATGCAATATGGCAGTCCGTAAGTGTCAAATGGATACAGCCCGGATGATTAATATTGTTCCACTGACAGGCTGAAATTTGACCTTTCTGGCCTAAATTATAGAGGGGCCATTCCATTATGCTCCGATATTTGCACGATAATTTGCAATTTTATGCAAATTAATGGAAAATCACAAAATTTCAGGAAGTTTCTAAAATAAATATGACCAAAAGCTCCATTTCAAACGCAGTTCTGTTCGCATCTGGAAGTCGTTCTTTCTGAATAAAAAAAAATAAATAAATGAAATATCAAATTGATGAGGATTAACATGTTGCACGCGGTGAATAACAATGTTTACTTTCGAAAGAGACTTGGAAACCCCTATAAACTATTGTTTTCCCGCTTCAATCATTAAAACAAAGCAAAACAATGAAAACGCAACAAGACATCAACCAAAATTGTATTAAAATCATCATGTTGTTTATATCCAATTACATTTCCCTGCGAGCCATGGCTATCACAT
Source organism: Anopheles coluzzii (assembly GCF_943734685.1). Lineage (NCBI taxonomy): Eukaryota > Metazoa > Arthropoda > Insecta > Diptera > Culicidae > Anopheles > Anopheles coluzzii. Next base: position 87,780,027 of record NC_064670.1, read on the forward strand.
ATAATAGCCTTTAAACAAAAAGTGCTTGCCCCCTGAGAAATGTGCAGTGCGATAAATAAACAACTTCAAACTATAATATGTGTGCAAAAATCACTCTCACACACGTTACATCGATTTCAGCTCATTAATCTACGATTGGCACTGCAACTTGCTCCAACTCCTAAACTGCAACTGCGTTTTTGCATTGCAAGACGCGTACACAAACACATCAACGTGACGCTATTCGATGTGCATACTGCGCGGATTGCTCGATTGATATAAATTAATTTATTTAATAATTAAACGAAGTTAAATAAACAACAGATTAACCCCACACGGTGCGGAATTAAAATGAGTCAACATTATCGTATAAATCGATGTCCCGCTGGAGCAGAAATTGACACCCGGAGTGGATCGACGGCCCGGGCATCAGGGCACGGGCACGGTATGTGGCGTGACACACCCAACGCGCACTACCCATGAGTTTCAATGTTCACCTAGCACCTCTTTTTGCGTGTTTGTATGTGTGTGTGTGTATGTGTGTGCCCACGTCGAAATGTTGTCCATCTCGGCACAACACGCAGGAGCCGAGTTTGTTTGTGAGCTACGAGAGATGGGATAGCGATGGTGGAGCAAAACACAGAAGAAGGAAAAAAATAAATAAAACAAACACGTTGCTGCAAGGAATGGATGAGGGGAGAAAAGCTGGACAGAAAAAAAAGGAAAAAAAAGGAAAAAAACGGAAAAACAGAGATACACGTCCCACCCGTTCCTAAGCAATGCGCATCATGGGATGTATGGATGGGACACCACGAGCCCAACCACGAAGCGAACCCGCCGGGGTATGCGTAACTGATCTGACCGAATAGCAAGAGTAAGAGTAAGAGAGGAAATACACACGGTCGGATGGAAAGGACCCGGGGAAGGAACGGGGCAGTGGGACGGCAAAGTCGAAGGAAAATAAATATAGGGACACCGAGCGACCGAAGGATGAAAAATAGAGCGCGCGCTACGGAGGACAAAGCACACAATCCCCTTAGATGCGAAACGGACACGTTCCATTCCAGGGGACATTTTAAGCCTTAACGAAAACAAACCATCGCCGTGTGCTAGCGTCGGTCGATCCATGCCAATCGGAAGGATGCTCTTCGGCCGAGGCCGAGCAGATACATGTCGATATGATGGCAGGCAGGGAAGGCAGATGAGAGCTGGAAACAGCAGCCTGGAATACGGTAGGCGGGAAGCGGGTCGGTCGCTTCAGGTGACCGTTTAGGAGGCAGGCGTCCTTTTCGCAGGCCTTTTAAATGGAGCCCGGCAGCGCTGGCTGGCCGGCGAGGGAAGGGGTTGAAGAAACTGCGCAGCAACGACACCAAACGGTCCTTAGGGATATTTAGGCCGATGCCACGCCGATGCTACAACACACGGCACGGGATAAAAACTACCGATACCTTCGAATTAAAAACTTCTTCATAAAGCGTAGTGGGAGAGAGAGCGAGAGGGAAAAAGGGCTTCGATTGGGTCGATTTTTCCCATGTTTTCCGGGTAGGGTTCGATTGTACACTAATGCTCACATACACACACACACACATACGCGCGCGGCGCACAGCGGATGGTCCAGTTGCTTGATGGGTGAGAGAATCCTAAAACAGGGCTGCCCGTGTTCCTGAGTACATCGACCTAACGCCCCCAATACTTTTGAAAGATGCAAACACACACGAAGAGGGCTGGATTTTGGGACGCCAAGGCTGCCCATTGCTGGGAACCGGAAACGAATTATTTGCTTTTCTCCCAGGTACAACAAGATCGGCAGGCACACGACGCTTTCCTTTTCGGTACGGGAACACTCCCCGGAGCTTGGATGTTTGCTTTGTACCCAACCTAACGTCCAACATCCGGCACATCCTATCAGGGTCCGATACGAACACCGAGAAGCACACAGGGGGAACGGAATAAACTGGCTGGAGCATCCATCCCCACTTCTCTCTCACTCTGACACCACAGGAGGTTTGCTGGAAGTGCGCCACCACGGATGTACGGATGTCTCCGTCGCTTCGACAAAAGCATAAATTATTTCCCGCTGCGAGGACGACAACCGAAATTAGGCTGATGAATAAAAATGGTCGCCCAAGACGGTTCACTGTCACCCGACTGGACGGTGCTGCCCGTCTTCTCAAGCTGTTCGCACGGCGCACCCGCGGCGGAACTGGCGAAAGCCGTACGTATTAGTTGAACTTTCTACCACCGCAAAGGAAAAAAGGGGATATAAATGGTTCACTGGCTTACTTTCTCTTTGTTTAGGGCGCTCTCGCCCTGCCCACGCACACCCGCGTTCGGTCCGACTCTCACATAACCGCCCTCCCCCCCCCCCCTCCCCATTACAACCCATCGAGGGCACCCGCAAGGAGACACAGCCCCGATTTTATGGATGCAGGATGTGTCGAGAGAAGTAATTAGAAAGATGGTTGGAAACTAATTGATTGAAATTGTTCAACATTCCGGCAGGATCGGTTCATCGATCGGGTGTTATTTAGACAGCGCTGGTCGCCACACCCAGCAACCCTTCGCGTGGGCAGGATTGGTTGTTGGGTAACATGGGAGCGCGTTACAGTTTCAATTCGATCGACAACATCTTGTTTAAATTCATAACCCTGGAACCCTGCTGCATCCGACTGTGTAATAGAAATCTTCCGACAGGGAAGCCAAACGCCACAAAGTCGAATCGTATTTATTGCCACTCTCTACACAAAGCATCATCAATCGTAGAGCCTATGCTCGAAAAATTGTTTTCGGTGGAAAAATCGTTCCGCTGGGTGATGAATGTCGCGAAGATGTTGGCACGGCGTTGGAGCACCAACCAGCGCTGAGAGGGTATCAATTTTTCCTCCATTCAATTGCTTTGTTGGTGCTACTACACACGTACACACGTACACCAGGTCCGTCTCCGAGTTCTACGATAATCCTCCGATATTGTGGAACATAAAAACCCCGCAGAAGAAAGCAGAACACCGATCAAAAACATGCGAAAGCTACTACCACTACCGTTCGCACGGGTTCCCCTCAGCGTCGCCCAATATTCCCAACAGCCTTACACACGCGCTCTCGAAAGCAACACAGCGCGGGGCAATGGGACATGCCGCAAAACGGAAAGCTAATCAAAAGTATGCAACGTTGCCAGGGATTCCTGTGTTGCCATGAGGGATGCCATGAAACGGAACGAGATCGAAAAGGTTCGACGACGATTGGAAATTATTCAATATTTAATTCCACCGATTGATTTGACGACCGAAATTGAACTCCATTTATAGAAAGCGGCGCACACACCCATACACAACCTTTCCTGTATTATGAGCAGCCCATACCATTGAGTGATAGAATCACAAAAAGTCAAAGGAAAAATTTGTGACAAACATATCATCGGTTCATATACTTTCCAACATTGTGCAGATCAGACCTCCGCCGCCGTGTGCGCTCTTTTATGGGCGCTTGTTATGCTTCTTCTCCAATCTGTCGATCTTGCCTCCCTATCCCTATCCTTGTTTGTTAACGGTATGTGCACCTTGGAAAAGCAGGTGGTACGATTCTAACGCTATTTTTCCTTTTCATTGCTCTTCTTCTCCCCTCCGGCCTTTGCCTTCTATTCGACGGCGTTTTTCTTCCCACGGTACGGGGTACGGGGTACTCTTGTGTAGTGATGGGTAAATTCAACAAAAATCAGGAATCGCTTCCGGATGACTCCGCCAAAATTGGAAGCGATTCCGGAAGGTAGGTGCGAAACTCCGACCTCGGAGCCGTCCGGAGCCGTCCGGAGCCGTCCGGAGCCGCTAGTCGGCAGCCGGAGCCGGTCGGAGCCGTCGGAGCCGTCGGAGCCGTCGGAGCCGTCCGGAGCCGTCGGAGCCGTCCGGAGCCGTCGGAGCCGTCCGGAGCCGTCGGAGCCGTCCGGAGCCGTCCGGAGCCGTCCGGAGCCGTCCGGAGCCGCTAGTCGGCAGCCGGAGCCGTCGGAGCCGTCCGGAGCCGTCGGAGCCGTTGGAGCCGTTGGAGCCGTTGGAGCCGTTGGAGCCGTCGGAGCCGTCCGGAGCCAGCCGGAGCCGTCCGGAACCGGCGGAGCCGTCGGAGCCGTTGGAGCCGTTGTAGCCGTCCGGAGCCGTCGGAGCCGTCGGAGTAGTTGTAATAGTCGGAAGCATTCTGAAGCGCATTAATTTCCCGATATTAGTGATAATTTTATTGTAAAAAACAGCTAACGAGTAAAAAAAGAGTCTTCTTCATTTATTGATCTGAAGTTTTTTTTGTGTGTTTTTTTTTTCAAAAATAAAGCCAAAAATAATTGTTTGCTCCGTATATATACATAGGAAAAAAAATGAATCAAATTAGGAGGTCAAGGAGCAATAGAACTATGACGGGAGGTGGGTTTGATAAAATACGAACGAGGCAGACGAGTGTAATTATGGCAGTTTTGCACGGTTGTTTACATCGACTAACGTGTATGGTTTAGGCCGCACTTGTTTTTTTACCGAATAACATGATGGCACATGGACAAGACAAAGAATATAACTATCAATCATCCGTCCATCTTTTATGAAAATAAAGATCAATAATAGTTTGATTCATAGTTTTTCCCTATATATACGGAGCAAACAATTGTTTTTGACTTTATTGTTTAAAAAAAATCCAAAAAAAACTTCAGAGCAATAAATGAAGCAGACTATTTTTTTACTCGTAAGCTGTTTTTTAAAATGAAATCATCGCTGATATCGGGAAATTAATGCGCTTCAGAAGATTTCCGACTATTACAACGACTCCGACGGCTCGAACTGGCTCTGTCGGCTTCGACGGCCCCGACGGTCCCAACGTCTCCAACCGGTTCCGTTGGCTCCAACGACTACGACGGCTCCGTCGGCTCCGGACGGCTCCGACGGCTCCAACGATTCCGGACAGCTCCAACGGCTCCAACGGCTCCAACGGCCCCGAGGGCTCCGGACGGCTCCGACGGCTCCAGCTGCCGACTAGCGGCTCCGGACGGCTCCGACGGCTCCAACGATTCCGGACAGCTCCAACGGCTCCAACGGCTCCAACGGCCCCGACGGCTCCGGACGGCTCCGACGGCTCCGACGGCTCCAGCTGCCGACTAGCGGCTCCGGACGGCTCCGACGGCTCCGGACGGCTCCGACGGCTCCGACGGCTCCAGCTGCCGACTAGCGGCTCCGGACGGCTCCGACGGCTCCGGACGGCTCCGGACGGCTCCGACGGCTCCGGACGGCTCCGACGGCTCCGGACGGCTCCGACGGCTCCGACGGCTCCGGACGGCTCCGACGGCTCCGACGGCTCCGGACGGCTCCGGCTGCCGACTAGCGGCTCCGGACGGCTCCGGACGGCTCCGGACGGCTCCGACGGCTCCGGACGGCTCCGACGGCTCCGGACGGCTCCGACGGCTCCGGGCGGAATCGACGGTTTGAATTTTTCGGAATCGGAGCCGGAGTAGCAATGCTCGGAAGCGATTCCGAGCCGTGGGTGCGATTCCGGCTACCCATCACTACTCTTGTGTACATGAAATTATTGAAATGCTCTAATTGAATTTCCATGAAGAACCAGAAAAAAAATCTAATCGATGTTGGAAATTACAGTATTTGAATAATGTGTCCCAATAGGCCGACCGACCAACAAATAGTCATTCCGTCAGCGCTGGCTTCTTTTGACATCTTAACTCTCCCACCTAACTGTCCCCCCGTACATGTAACTTTAGCAGATAGCAAAGAAATACTGCATGACTACTCTGGCGGTGGAGTTTGGGGAAAAGTGAGCAGCAAACGTTTTTCTTCAATAACCGGTATTAATTCCTTCAAATAGATCAATTGACATTTTCAAAAAACAGACCTAAGCCAACAGCCAAGCTCACTTTTTATTCACACGCTCACACACATACACGATTGTGATACATCATGAAGCATTCAGCAAGGCAACGTGCATCGTATGGCTTTAATAATAATTTCATTTCGTGACAAACACCCCCGCATCCTTCACAAAGCTTGGGCCGCAAAGAAAAATTCTGCGCTACCTTTCAAAACGGTAAAGATCAATCGTCAACATCAAATAAGCTCGCGAACGGTCTTGTAATACGCAATTGCCAGATAGCAAACATCCCGAGAATAGATTCTTTCAAAGTGTGATGAAGAAATGATGCAGGGAAGATAAAGTTCACTGATAGCAACTATCTAACTTTGAAATTAGATACTTATCACACGGCATCAGTACTACTTCGTCTCAATTTGCTACAGATATATTGCATCGGCAACAGGGTTCACTGGTTACAGGGTTTGTCTGACAGTTTATAATATTTTCCGTTGTTTTTTTGTCCTGTTTTGTCATATTTCTGATAAATGGCATAGTTTATTGATAGTTAAACAAACACAATTTAAAAATAGAAACTTTTATAAATATATTGTACACACTTTTCGCTGAAATTCTTCCATAGTGATTCTGTATGGAACAGAACAGAATTTTTTACAAGTTGTAATTTTTATATAAAGATGTAACTCCACAAAAGTTGCATAAACCTAGGAATGTCGATATTGGACCATAGATTGTTGTTCTTGTAACAATTAAAGTGGCTTTGTATAGTATTGTAATCTTTCGTCTCTTACTGTTTCATCTTCTATATATATAAAAATCTCGTGTCACGGTGTTTGTTGCGAGCAACCTCCGAAACGGCTGGATCATTTTCAACGAAACTTTGGACACAACTTATTGTGATATGAGAATAGGTTTTAGGACTTACAGAATGTTCAGATGTTACACTAAACTAAATTTAATTGCAATTTTCTAAGTTCTATACAAACAGCAGGAATGTTATTGCTGTATACTAGGCATGGGCAAAACGATTCTTTTCACCGAACGCGAACGAACTAGTTCGCTCACCAAAAAGAACCGAACGCGAACGACGATTCTTTCGTTCTTTGTTTCATGAGGTTTTTATTCACAAAGAACGCTCGTTATCTTTTTCATTTACCCACCATCGACGCATACTGTAGCCAAAGAAGTACTCATTCTGCGGTTGAAACCAATCATTTAAAAACATTAAACACTCGGCTGTCTGGTCAACACAATCCATCGCAAAACCGACCAAAAACTAGCATGTAAAAAACTAATACGAGCAAAAATGTCTCCTGCATATATTGTACCCCATGCCTTATACACACTTAAGGATTTTATTTCCAAAAAACTACTTAAATATGGATCAACATGATGAGCGCAATCAAATTAGTTCAGTTTATTCGCGAACAATGAGTAATCCGTTTGAACGGGCTCGATCTATTGAATTGTATAGGTATAATTTCCATGCCAACAGAACACAGATCGAACACCAGTTCGAACGCGTTCGATGAATTCAGTTGTGTAGGTACGATTTATACACCAACAGAACACAGATCGAACACCAGTTCGAACGCGTTCGATGAATTCAGTTGTGTAGGTACGATTTATACACCAACAGAACACAGATCGAACACCAGTTCGAACGCGTTCGATGAATTCAGTCGTATAGATACGATTTCCACACCAACAGCACACGTATCGAACACTGCTGGACAAATTCGACGGCGTTCGAGGAATTGAGTTGTATGGGTACGATTTCAACACCAACAGGGTACATTTTGATCTCTGACGACCCGTTCGCACGGTGCGAGAAAGAGCGAGAAAGCAATATGATTTTGCACGTTTCATTACCACATTTATGTGTGCCGTCGAACACTGACGGAACGTTCGAACGCGTTCGGTGTAGTCAGTTTCTTCCAAAAGTCCTGGTCGTTCTTTTTGTTAAGAATCTCGTTCGTTCGTTCACTTTACCGAACTGTTCGAACGGTGCGATTCTCGTTCATTTTACACATGCCTACTGTATACAGTACTTTGACACTTGGTGTAAGATACCTCTCGGTTTACACTCGACGATCGAATACTATTAGGATACGGGCACGGTACAATTATCCCAAAAAGGAAAGCAATGATGTTTTTTTTTTTTTTTTTTTTTTGAGAATAACTAAGTTTTCCGGGCCAGCTAGTTCATGTATAAGTTAGAAACAATAAGGAAAAGTCAGGCGAACTCGGGATGCTAAAGATTATAGATAAAATTGCATAAAAAAATAATATACATTTAACACATCTATTTCATTATAATAATCATTCTGCTATGAAAAATGACCAACACGTATATACAAACATATATGTACAAACAAATAACCGTATTGTATCAAGTCTAATAATTATTATGAAAATTTGAATTATTGTTCAAAAACAGTCCAGTTTTTAATTGTGTTAAAATTAGTTCATGGGATCAAGCCCCGAATAGACCGTGGCTCCATGTGTAGGACTGACTATCATGCTATATGTAATCAATAAGTCACTGAAAGTCAAAGCTCACTAGTGGTACAGGTAGGCCTTGACCGACAACGGTTGTTGAGCCAAAGAAGAAGAAGTTAATACAATCGTTCTCTCGAGTATATTTGTGTGCGCGTCGCCTGCAATAACGCACATCTGTACGTCATAGTAGTATACATTCCACCGCAGCTTAGCTCCGAGTTATCGACTCTTCGCTCTCTACATGACTGTATCAGCAGCTTCACTCTCACACTGAAGCCTTCGGATCTGCTGTTTGTTATTGGCGATTTCAATCAGCCTAGCATAAGCTGGTCCACAGCTGATCCTTCGTCCTCGCCAGCATACTCATCAATCACGCACTATGAACCAACTGCGCGCTCACTGGCCAACAACACCTTTGTGGATGGATTTAAATTTAACTGATTAGTGCAACTTAATCACATCAATAATTCGCACGGACGCATGCTTGACCTGCTCTACGCTAACAATGCTGCAGCTAAATTGTGTTCGCCTGTCTTTCCAAGTGTTGTTCCGCTTGTACCTCTTGACTCCTACCATCCGGCGTTTGACTTCAATATATGTATTAACTCGTCGACCCGACGCAATTCGACGACTCGACAAAACTCGACGACAACCGCATTTTATCGTTATAACTTTGCTAAAGCTGACTATGTGAAACTGAACGACATGATATCAATGTTTAACAATAGCTTTCATTGTTCCAATTTTGTTTCACTTGACGAAGCAGTATGTTCATTCTCGTCCTTCGTGCTGCAAGCCTTTGTTGTATGCGTCCCAGTTCAGCGTCCTAAACCTAACCCCCCCTGGGCGGACCGCACACTCAAACGACTCAAACGTGTAAAAAGAGCTGCTTATCGTCACTACCAAACGCGCCGCTGTCAAAGATCTCGCTCGATCTACTTTGACACGCACTCTTTATACTGCAGCTATAACAGGTTTCGATATGGCAGATATTTGAGTAAAATTCAACGTAACCTCTGCAGCTGGCCTGACTCGTTTTGGCGCTTCTACAACAGCAAAACAAAATCCACGCATACACCGAAATCCATTACGTACAAAGGAGCAACAAGTGCCAACACTAATGAAATGTGCAATCTCTTCGCGGATCGCTTCGCAGATTGCTTTACACCGGCTATGAATGATACCGATACCATTGATGCTGCTCTCGTCAACACTCCGGTTGGCGCAATTAACATGAGCACTCCTTTCATCGACAGTGAGATCGTTTTATCTGCCCTAGCGCAACTAAAGCCTTCCTTCGCTCCTGGACCCGACGGAATTCCTTCTACCGTGCCGTGCTGAAACGCTGTCAAACGACAGTAGCACCTATCCTTGCAAAATTGTTCAATGCATCGCTAGCCAATGGCTACTTTCCCAAAACATGGAGGAAATCTTGGATGGTTCCTATTTACAAAAAGGGCGACAGGACAGATGCCATCAACTACCGGGGTATTACATCTTTGTGTGCCATTGCCAAGGCGTTCGAACTAGTGATATACAAAAATCTGCTACATGCATGCCGCAGCTACCTAAGCCCGTATCAACATGGATTCGTGCCAAAAAAGTCGACTACCACGAACCTGGTTGAATTTGTAACCTATTGCACTAGTCAAATTGATGCCGGAGCTCAAGTCGATGCAATTTATACAGATCTGAAAGCAGCATTCGACTCTCTTCCGCACGCAATTCTTCTCGCTAAACTCGATAAGCTAGGATTTCCCAGCTCGCTCGTACAGTGGCTTAAGTCTTACCTAATTAATCGCACATACATCGTGAAAATTGATAAGCACATGTCCAAAGAAATAGTCAGCAGCTCGGGTGTGCCACAAGGATGCAATATTGACCCGCTTCTCTTCATATTGTTCATCAACGATGTTACCCTCGCTCTACCTCCCGACAGTATCAGTCTGTTTGCCGACGATGCAAAAATTTTTGCGCCTATTCACAACACAGGTGATTGTACATTGCTGCAAGACTGCATCGAAATTTTCTGTTCGTGGTGCAAGCGTAATGGATTGACTATCTGCATCGAGAAATGCTACTGTGTGTCTTTTAGTCGATGCAGGAGCCCAGTCACTGGTACCTACTTCATAGATGGCACTGCAATTAATCGACAAAATCATGCCAAAGACCTGGGCGTTCTGCTTGACTCTAGTTTGAACTTTAAACAGCATATTGATGACGTTGTAGCTAGAGGAAATCAATTACTTGGCGTGGTTATCCGGACAACTAATGAATTCCACAACCCCATGTGCATCAAAGCTGTCTACAACTGTATCGTTCGTTCGGTTCTGAAATATTCGTGCGTAGTCTGGAGCCCAACTACCGCTTCTTCAATTGCTCGACTTGAGGCGATTCAACGTAAACTCACGCGATATGCCCTACGCCTACTTCCCTGCCAGGATCGCAATAATCTTCCTCCGTATGCTGCGCGATGCCGTCTTCTAGGCCAGGAACCTCTTTCGGTTAGAAGACGCAATGCACAGTGTTCTTTCATCGCTGGATTGCTAAATGGCTCTATCGACTCATCGCCTTTGTTGCATCGAGTCGATATCTATGCACCATCCCGAACACTTAGGTCTAGAGAAACTCTACGGCTCGCTCAACCCCCTTCCAGCGCTGGTCGGTCTGACCCTATGTTCCGCATGTCGGCTGTCTTCAACACTGTCTCAGATTGCTTCGACTTCGACATCTCAACTCAGTGCTTCAAGGAACGTCTCCGGCTTTTGCCATGGCCGCAGTGAATTGCGCTGCAAATCATGTTTTGTTATGTTTTTTTTAATGAACTGTTACATCTTAATTAGGCCATAGGGCCCGTTGAAGATTAATAAATAAATAATAATAATAATAATAATAATAATAATAATATAATATAATAGAAATATAACGCAGTACGTGAAGAAGTCTGAGTACCAGAATATTTTAAATATGACTTTAATTCCGGATATACTATACAGCGGCACTGATTTTAATTCTCGATCTATTATTTTAAACAATGCACAAAAACTTCATATTTATTTCAGTTACACTTTTAATTAAAGAATGCAAACAGATAATTAAATCGTTCACTAATGCTGGAGTGTGTTGCGTCTAGATGTGATATCAAACAAATCGAGGAGTAGAAAATATAAGACCTAAAAAAAGATTCAGTATAGATACACAGTAATTGTTTAGTATCCGTACAGTGGTACCCCTCATAACGCGATAACGAGCAAATCTAAATGCTAAACAAATAACTTTCTTAACGAGTAAAATCTCGCATAACGAGCCATATCATTTGAGTTCCTGGGGCATTTTTTGGGACCGAACAAATATCAGAACGAATGCAGTTGTATTAAGGTTATCATCTGAAAGAATGTAATAAAATGTTCTCCTATCGTTCTACTTTTGTGTATTTCGATTGCCGCAGGCCAGATGAATAAATAAAACATTACTTTAGATAAACTAAAACCATCATATAACTAGAGCAACTGAGGAGTTTTACAGAAATTAGTGAGAAAATTTTTATGTTTTATAGCAGATCAAGATTATACAGGGAACGGCCAATTAACATACAAAGGAATAGTTTACAGTTATTTTGTTGTATAAATCCCTGCACACAAAAACCCAGCAAGGCCCAGATAGTGTTGAGCGAAGGTGAAGCGAAAGCTTTGAAGTTAGTTTCTGCTTTCATACTGAAACAAATTTCTACGTACATCTTAAAGTGAAGATTCAGAGATCACAGAACCATTTCTAGCAGCATGATTCCGCATAAACTTTTCGCATGAACAATAATAAGACTCCAATGAAAACCTTAGCATCACATGTCATTAAGGAAGGATCATTAACTTCCGACGAATTTAAATCAATTCAGCTACAATCCGGAGCAGCAAGAAAAGCACAGCTCATCAGCACTGCCGTTGGTTTATTTTGCACGCTCGGGGAGTTAAAAATTGTGCCCCCTAACTTTTAATCGCTGGTTGCTTTATTTTCATTACACAAGCATTGCACGCTCGCAAACCCTTCACCCCCATGAAAAACCACCTCCCACCCGTGCTCACGATAAGCATGAGATTCGCAACAGTTTTGTCCGTACGCCAAGCTATGCAAATCCCGCTTGGTCGTTTGGTGTGCATGTGAGCCGGGACGCACGCGGGCCCGCAACCCGGGTGAAAATTCCGATGCACGTGCACATAAACATAAACCACGTGGACGCGTCGATGGATTCCGACCCGCCAGCGGAACTCTCTCGCTCTCTCTGTATCTCTCTTTCTCTCTCGCCTGTCTACCCCAAACGCATTCTCATCCCAAATCTATCGAAGCAGGCAAATCTCCTCAACTCGATGCTGAAGTATTTTTGCTGCACACTAATTGGATTACAAAATCGGCAAATAAAGGTTAATGTAGCGGATTCAACACAGTTCACCCCAACCGGCACTACCGTGCACCACACCACTACCGCGAGAGTGGCGGAAGTACTTTGCATCCATTGGAATTACCTCGGCATCCTGCCATGCAGTACCTCCTGCCCCACTGCCTTTCTGTCTCGGTTACGTTAAAGTGCCTTACACATGCACCAGCCCGAAACCAACAAACGGAAAGCGTTTTTGTGTCTGGGTGTGTATGTGGGCAAGCACTCACATTGCGGGACACATTTATGAATGAACTTGGGGATGTCGGGCACGGGGAGACCATGGGTGCCGTTCGACACCCAGCAATGAGAACAACGTTTGGCAACGGGGATCTTCGTTCAATATTGCATCGTTATTTCTGCATTCCCAAATGTGTACGTTCGTGTGCTAAACGCTGTCCTCCGACGGGTGAGTGAAGCTGACGATCTTTCCCTCTCGTTCACTCTCACACGTCTACACACACACACACACTCAGCACACTTACAATAGGGCTGCAGCATGTAGAGTATGTAAAATTCACTTGATAAGAGGGATTACAGTCATAACTTTTAATTGGTTTTATATTTTCGAACCACCCGTTTGTCTGCAAACCTGGCGCCACACTAAGTGTACAGCCACTGCAAGGTCCGACGGACGCAATGTGTGCACAAGCGTGAGTGGCGCGGGAAGCATAGATCCTGCTGTTTCCAGTTACTATGAAGCTGGGCTGAAGCAATTCAATACAACCAACCCGCCGGATGTGCGTCTCCTGCCAATCTCCCTTCACCTCGCTCCTAACCGCGTGAACCTACTAAACTAACGGAAATAATTTCGTTACGCTGTTTGCACGCCTTGCCACACCACTACTTTCGCAGTGCGTGTGCTATGTGGAGGGGGGGTGGTCCGGGTTGCCATCCCCACACTATTGCTACCCGAGACATTTGTGTACGGGGCTTATCGAGACGGTACAAACCTCGAAAACGGATACAGATCGGTTATGGGGTTACGTGTTCCTTCACACGGCATTGTCCACATTGCGTCCCCGAGATCTCCCGGCATGCTGGGAAGCTCTGTACCTTGCTTGTCACACCTGTTCCCATTTGAATTGAGGTAATGAGAAGATGTCACGAGACAGGAATGACACTCATAATTCCTCCTTTGCCGACGGTCAGGAACTGCAACGAAGTAGTTGTGCGGGGATCTGTGCGGATCTGGACGCTAGAACTCTTGAAAGTGCCTATCCAGTGGACGATGGTGGGATCGATGTTTACGCTCTTTTAACCACTTGATGTGTGTACCTTTCAGCTTACACAGATTCCGATGGTGCAACGATACCCACTCACAACTGCTGGTCGAGGGTGTACAGGTGTCCGGGTGCGCGCGGCAACGGCAAACAGACGCTCGGGCAAGTTGTGCGTGTAGACAATAGCTCTACGTGCACGGCGACGACCATGTATAGCAGATCGCTCGTTCCACTTTCTCCTACAAGAACTCGAATACGCATACAATCAATCGGTTCGTGCTTTTCATCTCTATTAGCCGCTGCGTTCCATTTAGTTTTATCACACACACTCATGCTTTCTTTTTTAGCACTGACCTAAAATTGCTAAAATAATTTTATTCAATTTATGAATATCTTAAAGAATGACGATAAATGCGATTAAATCAGAATATTAATTCAAAAATGATTACTTTCACAAAAACACTTTTGCGCAGCATTACTTAGCTCCGAGCATACCGTTTAAACATGAGCGCCCGTCAATTGCCACATGATCACGACTCCATAATTGGCTCCTTCGTCTTGCAAACTCTCCGCACATTCACTGTCGGCATTCAAGTTATGAATAAATTCTACAGCCCAAAAACTTTACATTCCACCGGTATGGCTCGGCCGGCACGTGCACGTTTACCCAAAGGTCCAGGGGCTGCCTTCCAATTCATGCGCGACTAAGACGATGTGTCACTTGACGATGCGCATAAATTTCCATTGCCAGATTATACACATCATCATATTCATTGAAAATCAATTCTTTAAAGCTGTGCCTTCGCTTTGGCCGGGCGTCCGTCATCCGCCCCCTCTGCCTCTATTCAATCCTCACACTGACTCATCCTGCGTGCTGCTGCAAAGTGTCTTCACAGCCAGATTTCCCACTTGTGGCATTCTGGTCGATTTCGAACCCCTGAAGGAGTAAGGATACAAGACAAAGAGCACACATCGTCCACGGGGAAGTAGTGAAGGGAGCAGGGCTGGTATGTCCCTGTCATCGTCACATCCACAGTCGATACATTATGTAGTACTGCCCCGCAAGCAGATACACCTCAATAATCCGGTTTCCCGTCGCTCCGGTTGACCCCACACGACGCCGGAAAATTGGTTTGTCTACACTCGATGTGGCGGAAACGTCACACATACTGTTTCTATCTCTCTCACACGCACACACATACACTTTGAGACGCGCTGCAGCCGCATGAGCTGGTCACCCGCGCTCCACTCTGCTCGATGCATTTCCTACACACGGGACTAGCGATGGAGGATGAATATTTTGCCGGATTTCGTTTGTTTTGTGAGTTGACGAAATTGATCGAACAAATTTAATTTGCATAATCTGGCAGAATGGTTCAGTGCAGCAGACTGGTTCGTTTGTGAGTGAACGCGAACATGGAGCATGGAAGTGTCTTGATGTGACTTCAAGGGCGAAGTATGATTTGATGCTTAGCCTTCCATACAATTAAATTAATCTAATAGACTAGTCATAAGCGAACAAGGGTCATCTTGTCGAGATTTTGATGACTTGTTGGTCGTAAAGAACCACTTTTACACAGGCGTCGTCTGGGCGTTAGAAACATAAGTTGCAGGGCATATGATGGATTTTCCCATAAACATTTATTATTTTGAAATATCAACAACTGTTCGAAAATAAATTTACGAATTTGCCATTATAACGTCGGAATAGGCAATGTATCGATTCCTCGATCGAGACAGGTTCACGATTCATTTCATGAGCGTAAGAGATACAGGTACAGTTCTGGATTTATTCCACGTACGCTGAGTTTGTATTTAGTTCCAGAACTGGTATCGGTTCAACAACAGTTTGTTTTGGTATTCGCCATGGAGTTTAGTGGCTCATAGGAAAAGCGTTACTTACAGGGTTTCCCACGATTTATTGGTCAGTTCCCATGATTTTTTGGTGGGTTCCCATCAATTTTTGGTTCGTTCCTATAATTTATTAATATTTTCCAATTGGATATCAATACAATTGGACCAAAATTCTGGGAAACGGCCAACAAATCGTGGGAACGCACCAAAAAAATATGGGAACCTACCAAAAATTGATAGGATCCAACCAAAAAATTGTGGGAAACCCTTTAGCTCAGTTATCGAACTAACGTATTCAACTAATATAACAAAACGGTTAAAGAATCTAAATGAAAATAATTGTAAAATATTAACCTTCCTAACAAATGAAATAATCAAAAAGGCACTAGCAAAATAGTGTAGATAATTATTCACATTCAACATCACGTCATTTTCCTACCCTTGGTTGTATTTCCTTTTCCTACATCATATGTATGTATCCGGTAGCTTTAATATGCTAATATTGTCCTACTATTATAACAAGCGTTGCAGATGATAGCACAATTGGAGCACTTGATATTACAAAGCGGGTAGGACAGTACTAGCAAACTTAAGCAAACTTGCACATTAGCTAAAAAAATCACGTATTTTTCGAACCTTTTTAAAACGCTTCAAAACAGTTCTGTTTGCGGATAGGTATCAAATGGCGATGCGATTTAAATCGGCCTTTTATATTCAGGTTTCCGTGAGTTAAGGTGACACGCTTGAACCAAATTCCGCTCCCGTAGATATAGTGAAACTCCAGATGTCAGATCCTCGTGTTAGTCATCGGGTACAAAGTGCTCGTAAAATAAAATTACGAATACTACAACCCTATACACTATAACCCAGTGAAATGTTGATTAGATTGATTTTTGCGAGGATATTGTGTTTCCGATACATGACTTTTCGTGATTATATATTTGCATTAAATGTACAAAAAAAACCTGAACCCTTTTGTAGTTCCCGTAACGTAATGAAGCCGTGCATTTGATGTAAACTTCAAGAACACACATAACACCACCAAAACCAAACTCGTCCAAAACATGTCGTATGCATAATAAACCTTCACGTGAATAATTACTATACTATATCAAAATTATTCTCCAACCCGTGTATTACGTTGTCATTAAATCACGACAAAAAAAAGAAATTAGTTTATCTGATTTTGCTAAGCCACTATCTTTCGAATCATCCCACGCAACCAGTCGAGGCTGCGGGATCATCGCTCCCTCCTTCATGCCACCAAAATCCCAAAGCCAGGGCAGATTTATTCCACATCAATTTGTACGGATTATTCGCGCTCCGTTGCAGTCCCACCCGCCCCGTGTGCCGGCCGTTGCGACATGGAAACGGGCAGGTGTAAGCTGAAACTAGAGCGTTACATACATTAATTTCTATAAAACGGCGGTAGGAACAGCCGTTCATGCCCTCCCAACAACGGTCAACTCAGCACAGCGACGGGGAAAAGCGAGCACGCAAATACCATT